>NC_065954.1:8661250-8987500 GCF_021464435.1 Cataglyphis hispanica | reverse complement strand
AAAGAGAGAGATATGTTGGACTATATAGAAAATATAATTTCTCATGTGGCCATATTCTTAATTCAAGTGCAACCTATAACATTATCAATCAAAATAATTTTAAAAATGTTTTAGATTGCTCCCAGCATAATTTATTATACATTCTGTGCTAACTAGATAATATATAATTATATAATTATATGCTCCTGTTATTATATTCTATTAATATTTCTAATAAGCTTAAATAGCTTTTAATGTATATATATTTTGGAAGAATACGATATAAGATTCATGAAGATGACAATTTTTCGAAGCATTTGTTATTTTGATTAATTGTTCTGTATATATTTAGGCTCGTTCTTGGACGGCAAGTCTATAAATGAAGCAAGCGTTGCATTAGATCTTATAAAAACATAGAATAGGCCAAACGGGACTAATATCGATTATATATCACAAATTTAATATATATTGTACTTTTAATATAACTGCTTTAAGCTAGAATCTTGTTATATAAAGCACATCTCACTAAAATAAGATCAAAATTCAAAAATTTATGCAAGTATCGCGATCGAAATGAAACAATATTCCAATTTTATTAGGAGTCACGAGGAATATGACACAGCTATATCGTCCAGGCAATCTTTGAATTCAATGTAATAATCTACAGGTACATCGTCTGTTCTAATCAAGCACAAGCAAAGTTCTTTGTCCAACATTACATGGCAGTCACACTGAAATAAATCTGTGTGGCTTTTCCCTCTTCATCTATGTAACCCTATAATCTATTTATCTTCCGTCTATTTATCTAACGATGACCATTTGCAATTCTTCGCAGCCTATTTTTATCGAAATTGCAAATACTACCAAGTAAAGCAGCACGGTTGTTTGATGATTTTGATACACTATTTGATACACCACTAGATGCTTCAGACGGTGGCGGCAACGAAGGTGGTGGTGGAACACTTTTGCCAGGAATCGCATCTCCTTGCGGAATATCTACAGAACCTTGAATGGAAAAAAATGAAAGACGACATAGATTTCATAATACATACATTTTTGTTCTAGGGAATTCAAGAAAAATTTGTCTAATTCATTTCTTCAAGAAAATGGGAGTACACAACTAACCTATATGACAATTATACATTACAGGAAACATTGAAAAATTTGAAAATAATACTAGATAAGCCAAATAAGCTTGCAAGAGTAATTCTTAAATTACAAGAATATATCTTATAGAGAAGACCCGGCAAAGCAACAATGAGGAAAAATTTTATGAAATAAAGATGAGAGAATAATTATGAAAAATTGTTAGACATTAAGGAGGCCTGAATGCTCGAATGACCTACGTGAAAGGAATGACCTCAGCACGCGCCATCAACTTTTGTGCCCAGCTAATTAAGAGATGTAGAAACATAAATGTCAATTAGCATCAATGACAATAGCAATGAGGAGCGTTATAATGACTTACGAAGCGATGGAGGAGTCAACGTTCCAACGCTGGTAGCCGTGGATGTACTTGTTGGACTGTCTGAACGTTCTGGACTCTTACCATTTATTTGCTTTGTCCCATTTGTACCCAGTTGTAATGCAGAGCGTTGTTCTTGTGCCAATTTCTGTTCTTTCTTCTGCAATATATGATAATCGAAATGATATCTAATCTCGATTGTTACTTTTTATTCTATAAACTCTTTCCTCTACTTTATCATATACTCACCAATTTATGCTTTCGCTTTTTCATCTCTTCTTCAGAACTCATCATTTCTTGAACTTTGACAAGCCTTTTCTGATGCCGGACAACTTTCTGTTCATCGCGCAATCGTTGTTCAGCTTTATTTACAGCTTCTTGCAAAGCTTCCTTCAAATGATTACTCAATTTGAAATATGGTTTCTCTACAGTGCCAATGGCCAACGCGGCGCGTCTTGCCGATTCGAAAAATGAATGTTCTAACAATCGAGACACTGTCGGCAAATCTTGTTTTAAAGCTTCCGGCGATAATATAACTTCTAGCAAATTTTTCAAGTTTGCTTCGCAATGCGGTAATTCAGAACACGTTGCTTCCAAAAGTGGTCGTCCAAATGCCATCTCATACAAAACATGACCAAATGAGTATACATCAACCTGAGCCTGTTAGGAAAAATATATCAAAACATGTAAATTTTTTATAAATGCAAAAAAACATTTATTCAGAAAATAAAATCCAAAAGAATAATTTTGCATGAAAAATACAAAATGTAGTAGAAAATTTTTTTTATCCATACTTTTTGAAGATAAACTTTTGAGACTTTAAAAGTTAAAAAAATTATATCTTCCTTTTTTTCAGCTAACAAAATGTCGTCAGTTACAAAATGTTTTTATATATCACTGTATTACCGTAGCATGTAATTTACGCCTCTGCACTACGTAAGGCCGATAAAATGCTGGTAATCCTAAAAGACCATTCTCTATATCTAATAATTTAGCACATCTCGGGGTTAAAAGGACATTGCCAGTATGTAAATGTCCATATGGTAATCCTTTCTCATGAAGATATCCTAGGGCTTCCAATATCTACAAATCAATATTATTATGTAAAAAATAATGTTTTGTCATGAATGTCACACTATAATATAGTTTTTATATAAAAATTTTTAACCTGATAACCATACATCGCGACTTCTTGAGTTGTCAATGATTTTATTTGTTTTGGGTTTCCATATTTTTTTATAAATGGCTGTTTAGGCTTAGTGATACACAGAACATCACGTAATGTGCCCATTGGATAGAAATTTCTTATCATTAGTGCCCCGTTGTCTGTAACATGCTGATGTACTATTGGTTCGATGTAAGTATGCCGTAGAGAGCCTAAAGTCTTGAAAACTCCTTGTATATCTTTATCTTGTAAATGTTTGTCAGGGCCAAACTCGACCCAAGCTAGTAAGAGTTCTTGTTTTGGATTCTGACGATTTTTCACTGTATAATAATGTTTTCTCAATCGCCAACCCATATCAGGGATGGGTTTGCATACTTCGAAATTGGCGTCACTCCTTAATGCTAATGACACTTGTTGTAGAGCGATTTCTGTAAAACAGATTATTTTTATATTTTGCACACACAACATGCATTTTATAATATCTAGAATCAAATATATATACAGTGTTATAATATTCAGAAAAAGTTCACATTAAGATAATCTTCAAGAAAGATAATTATTATTTCTAATCTTTAAGATATCTATATTTTTGATGTGCTATCTTAGTGAGAAATAAGCTTACCATGTAATGGTGCTGTATAATTCTCAGGGTCTAAAAACTTTTTCATGGGAAGTGAAGATGCCAGTATAGGATTCATTAGTACTATGTTTAGATAATTCTAAAAAAAAAATCTTTTACTTATTGGCAAATACTAGAAGAAAACATGCATATTATATTATGATGATGAACCTGCAATGCTATTTGTCTCTGAGCTATAAAGTCTGGCTCCATATTACCAATAATTCTTTTTGGTGGTAGTGGCAGATCAAAGCCAGATATGGATAAAGTCGCATTGAGCTGTACAAAGTCATTGTAACGTCTGCTCACTCTCCAAGATCTTTCGGGTAATGGACCTCTCTGTGTTTTGATTACGTATTCCTAAATATACAATATACGTATCAAAGTTTTCAGTATACATCTCAACAAGTAAATAATAAACATGGCTATATACAAAAACAAAGTTACAAGATATACAATTTCAACAAAATATTTCAATTTGTGATTCATGTACACAAAACGAATACTATATTGGAATTAAAAAATATAATCAAGTCCAATGAAATATGTAATAACAAAAATTCTTATATCCGTACAACTTTGATTAAACAAATGAAAATAATTATACGGTGAGAAAGAGAGAGAGAGAGAGAGAGAGGGAGGGAGGAAGTGAGATACCGTATGCCCGTCGATGGTCCTCGCATTTTCGATGACACTGGTCAACTGCTCCGTATCATCTAACAACACTTTATTCGTGTATCTCTTCTCGAATAAAGCCATTGATCGTTAGTCTGACGCGAGGCAGGGCCCGTACGGGTCCAATTGCGTTTGTCTCTCGCACAGTTTCCGCGCGTCGCCATACATGACGCGCTTCTGCATCATTGCAACATTGGTGAATGCACGACAGACGCTTATCGCGGAATATTTTCAATGTCAAACACACGATATACACGAAGAGGGAGAAAGGATTATACGATAACTCGCTGACGCGTATATAATCCTATATACACGGCGAAACTTTTGACAACACTCGGCGATCAGGTTGTCACTGACGGCGTGACGTCACGCCGGCGCAGATTCCTAGAAAAAAGTCGCATACCACAGTAAAAATCCCTCTGTCCTTTTACCATTTTATCCTGGATTTCCTTCTATTCCCTCTAATCCATCCTGCGAAGTGGAATTCTTCTCTTATACTTACAAAAATTTACACACCCGCCATTCTTTGTTCGAAAGAACGACAAAAACATGTGACAATCAGACTCATTATTATTTTATTCGCGGCAGCTTTTTAAAATCTACTTAGCATTTCAAATAAACCTGTTTGTTTTACTTACATTTTTTACATTCAAATTCTGGGAAGCTATTACGGTCCCTGAAACGAGGTGAAAATTATAAAAAAGTGAATAGATTTATTAGATTTCACAAATGAAATTGTAGATATTCTCTGAATTTCTTCACTTTTGTATTTTCCATCTTCTTTCAAAAACCATAATAGACCTCCCGCGTCTTTTTTTTTCTTCCATCTCCGACGCTCAAACATGCATTTGTCAAAATGCATATATGCACAAAAAAAATCATCAACTAATCACATTCATCTAATTGCAATATAATATCCCATTAGACATGAGTGATTAATTTCTACATTAATTTATGCATATGCATCTGTGCAAATTTGTCCGGATAAGCTTCAAATTTGCATTTAAAAAAATTTCTCGATTCTAATTGGTCGCTTCCAATTCATATCTAGTTCTTTCTTTCGTATAAAAATGCGTTCGAAAATTCAGCTTGTGGAGTAAGGTAGCGTTTAATTGACCAATCAGAATAAAGAAATTTTTGTTTTTCTTTTTTGTGCTGATTGGTCAATTAAGGCTCTAGAACCAGTTCGTAGCAAGCTAGGGAATAACATGTGACCAATCTCCTATCGCTTCCGGAAATAATGGATATAAAACGGAAATCAAGTGCTACACGGCGTCCATATTCAGTCCGTTTATTCATTGTTTGCTATCCCTTATATACATACATATATATATATATATATATATATATATATATATATATATATACAAATTTATATACATATAACAGTGACTCTTCCAGCTTACGGCGGCAAGATAAAAACAAAGATAGAAAAAGGTTAAAGGGGCACGAGAGTCACGCAAGGTGTTTGTTTACCTTAAGTACGTATTATAATCGGGAATTATATCGAGAAATGGAGAATAGCGGTGAAAGCGGAGACGATGGTGGTCCTTTAGGATCGACTGCATTCCTGGGAGGAGGTACTGTTGCGACGTCTTACATTGGCGTACAATCGGATATGGAAGGTAAGTTAGCGTTCTTTCGATAGTATCGGGAAAATTGTGAGGTATTTAATGATTGATCATTAACCTATATGTTGCGTCTCTATATGTTAATTCTTCCTTCATACGTAGTTCCTCAGACTACACAAGATGTATTTGTATTTTATTTAATTTTTTTATTTAATATTTATTTTTTTTTTATTTAATATTTTATTTAATTTAATTTATTTTTATTTAATTATTTTACTATTTTATTTCATTATATTTTAATGTGAATCAGATACATTAATTGTATTTTATATTTTTATCTCTCTTTCGTTTGTCGATATTTTGCAATAAACATAAATTTCTATGATAAAATCAACTATTTTGAATAGATAAGTTATTGAATTTTTTTACTAATTGCCTATTTGAAATTTGAATTATTATTATATTAATATTATTTTTGAATTATTATTGTATTAATATTATTACTTGCTATAAGAGAAATATGAAGGTAGAAATATATTAACTAAATGTAATTTATTAAAAGAATGATATTCATGTAATATATTTACACATATATAGATACTCCTCTGTAAATCATTGCAAATAAAATTGGAAATTAAACTCTTTGGATTGTAAGACAATGTACAAATCTTAACAAATGCTTTTAAATACTAAACAGATGACCCTGAAAACACGGATGATTCCAATCATGGTACTGGAGATCCTTTGCAAAGTCCTGGAGTTTCCACTGGCGGTGGACCACTTCGTGAGCAGGATCGCTTCTTGCCAATAGCAAATGTTGCCAAAATCATGAAAAGAGCCATTCCGGAGGCTGGAAAAATAGCTAAGGATGCGCGTGAATGTGTTCAAGAGTGTGTGTCAGAGTTTATCTCATTTATCACGTCAGAAGCGAGTGACAGGTGTCACATGGAGAAACGTAAAACTATAAATGGTGAAGACATTCTGTTTGCCATGACTAATCTCGGTTTTGATAATTATGTTGAGCCTTTGAAAATGTATCTGCAAAAGTATCGTGAGGCAACAAAAGGTGATAATCCTCCCAATACTGGAGCAACAACCGGCAATGGAAAAACAGAGCCGCAAGGCATATATGAAGATCAATTATTTGCCATTACTGCAACAGCATCAAGCGTAACCAGCGCTGATACCCCTGTCATATATAGTTATTCATCCAATGAGCAGATGCAGTTTCAACTTTCCTGATCATTAGGTATTAAAGTGATATCGATATAATGTATTTGTTCTAAGACACACTGTGTGATTTGTGAAACAGATCATAAGGACGATTGCGCACAGATTACAATTTCGTGGAAAAGAAAAATGTTTTTTTCCTAACAATATGTGGGCAGCAAAGTATATTAAGTTTTAATGTTAAGTATGATTATGTTAAGATTTGGTCAAGAAGTATCGCAAGTTCGGGTAACTTTACATACCTTTGTAAAGAAGCAACTTGTAAATGTGAGTAAATAAACCAGGAGACTGAAGAAAGATATCCAGTCGACGATAACGGTTTCTTTACTTTCTCGATAATACGACAAGGATAGAAAAACGTAGCCGATTCCTTTATTTATCTATTTAAGATCTAAAGACGCATGTTTAGACTACTTTTTAGGCTGCGAGAATTTGCGATTCAAGCCGCAACAGAAACTAGAGCCGAATAAGTGGGCAAGAACCGGCAGTAAATCGGCGTATATGGTATATAGAATTCATTCGTAAAAAATGTTCGGGGCGCACGTTCGTTGTCCTTTCACTCTGGTAATTGGGCAGGTGAGAGCAGGAGCTCGTGTCCTTTCGTCGCTGGTGACACGGAACGGCTGGTAGGCGCGATAGGTCGTTCCTGCTGCGTCGGCGGCAACAACGAAGCGGTCGATAATGTTCCCGGTCGCATGTCTGCTTTCCTCGCCTTCTCCTTCTTACTCGAAGCGACGTGACAGAACTGCCAACGGCACTGACCGCAGCGACATAGGCAGAGGCACATCAGCACACGAAACAGGCAGCACAGCAATCCGGCGCACAAAAGCGATGGACCGACGAGTCTCAGTTGCGGACTTAGGAAACCCTTCTCACCGGTGCCGACGAACGAGATAACTAAACCGAGCGCAGTGGTCCCTAAACCCACGTAGAGCACGGTGTTGACCGCCGCGCTGACCTCTCCCCTCTGCCGTATGGCATTACTGTCATCTTCCTCGTCGTCGCTGCTCCCGTAGCAATAACTGGCATCTCTTATCTAAAGCACATTCGATTCCGTGTGTGTTAAAACTTAATTTTTTTATTAGCAGATGCGTACTGTATTTCGATAACATATGTATTGGTTTTTGTCGCGACATCCCAAAATCTTACGTCTTGAAGAATTTTTTAATTTCAAAAAAATTGACTTATAATTTATAACTATGCAATAATTAAAAGATAGAAGCAGATGATAGAATATTGTTTTAATTTTAATAATATAATGAAAATAATTCTCTCTCTTTTCTCTATCTAGAATTGGACCCATTACACTATTAGAAAGATTCGATCAAAGAAGCTAGAAGCTGCATAATCTAGAAACAATTGAAAAACTTACCCTGTTTCTTTTCATCCATCGCCGATGCGCTTCGCATTGCTTCGTCCTGTTGTAGCCGGGTGACGTAGGAGATAAAGGAAGGGGCGAAGGTCTGTTGCATCCCTGCCATGCTGCTTTTCCGCCAGGTCCTTGACCGCCGCACTGAAATATGTAATTCTCAGACATATCGTTACGAACCGATTTTTAAGACCAATAATGATGATTTTGTTGATGGTAATGTGATAGTCAATGAAACCGAGTTGCTATGTCGTTTATTTTCAATTTATTACTTATTATATAATTAATTTTAAGTTGCAAAGTAGTTTTTTTCTAAAAAAAAAGTGTATTTAATATTTTAGATTTGATAGTTAAGATCTTTATAATTTCTTTGAAAATCGACATATTCCTTGATGTGATTATATTATATGAATAAATGAAATATGAAATTATTTCAGAAATGATAGCAGAAGAGTGGGATGGAATGTTCTAAGAGCGATTAATAAAGTCGTCAGATTTGCATCAAGGTCGCTCGATCAATTTCGCCGTTAATTGGCACAAAGAAATATTAATCGATGAAATATGCATATACGGTTAATAAAATTCGTAGTGACAGATTCTAATCTATAACGGGTTCGATTGTAGATGCTGATCCACTGAAGGATTGCGTGACTATTAATTTATAACACGCTCACACGGAGGGATCAAGAAGGCTTTTCAACGCGGCCATGACTCTTGATACTTACCCCATTCACGTAAGATCGTGGGGGATATTGTGGTAACGGCGGAATGAGTCTGGTGGCGAAGTTGGAAGGTAATTCTCTAAAATTCACCACCTTACCACCCCGTAATCGCTGTTTCTCTCGCTGTGTTCGTCTAATCAATAGAGCAGCCTGCATTCCGCTTATTCATTTGTACCGATTGTTGAAATTTTTTCAACCCCCTCAATGATGGCCGGTTTTCTTTCTCTCTCTCTTTTACCCTCGATAAAGGATAAAGAGAAACTTTTTTGAAGTCCACCTCAGATATTATTCATTATCGATCCAGGACGGTATCGAATGTAACGATATACATCTAACATCGTCGGCATCGATCGATGCTCATGCTCGCCCAAGACGATAATCGCGGGGAGCATGTTTCACGCTATACTGAAATTACATTGCGGAGCTTTTAGCCGACCTGGAATACTAGAGAGATATTTGGGCTTTGCAGAATCTGTCATGCCTTTCTTACACCGTTCGACAGATTTACTCGCGTGTTATACGCCACCAGACAGCCGATCGATGCTATTTGCTATATACTTGCTGCACGAGGTGCCGGCAAGAGAGATGTGTGGTGCAATCAAAAGGAGCGTATACGTTTCGAGGGGTGAATCACGCTAAAGCGATAGAGTGAGTTTATAATCTTCGTTAATCTAATTCGTCAATGCGATCGTGCACTTGGCAGAGATAACGGCTGCCTGTTGTGTAATCGAATTTTCAGTATATATCCAAATGTATAAAACTGAAGCGAAGAAAAGATTAAAATTGACTTTTCTTTCTATTGAAACTTGTGACGAATAAAAAATACACTGTTTAAAAAAATTAATTTTTTATTGTGCCAATTTTTCAATAATTAATATAATGTATACTTTGCAGGCTTGACAAAAACAATAAAATAATGGAATTTGACAAAATGATATAAAAAATGAGGTTCGGCGACTGTGCACGGTAAAAGCAATTAACGCAAATAATATAAGCGTGTAAAAAAATTGTAAAGATTTTTAAAGTATATCACATAATTTTTTATACTTGCTGAACCTGACAGCTCATGAGTGTTTGACAACATTAGTGTTATAAGTTCAACAGTTTTCTCTACCTACTGCGCGCACTGCATGGCGTATTTATTTCGTTTTGCGTGATTCCTAGGCGCGTGTATAGATACGCGTGGAACTATATGTAAAATATGACATGTGGTAAAGAATCGGGTGATAGAGAGCGACTAAGAGAAACAGCGTGAGCTGGTCGAAAAAGGCTGACATTATGAGGAGAGAGTGCTCAACGATGTACCCACCTGTAGCTCCGAAGTAGGAGGTGATACTCGGAGATCGAGGACCGAGGATGGCGGGAAGGGAAATTTACTGGACTTGTTGGCCGGATAGGTGGTGGCGGACGTTGAGGACTCGAGAGAAAGCGGGGGTGGCGAGATTGGGAACTGGATCGGCGAGACCGGCGCGACCTGCTCCTGGTGGGACTTGTGGTGATCGATGACGTGACGGCGTCGATCGTCGATGCCCGGATGAAACGCGGCGGACGACGAAGACGTCGATGTCAGCGCTTGCTGTTGCGTTCGTGGGACTTGCTGACGGGTGGTGGCGAGCTTGGTCGGAGGATGATGATGGTGGTGATGGTGATGATGATGGTACGGGTGATGGTGCTGGTGCTGATGCTGATGGTGCTGATAATGCTGCTGCTGCTGATGATGACGCGAACCAGGGGGTACGCTCTTCAGTCTTGGCGGAATGACATGGACCGGCGTTTGTTTGTTAAGCTGCAGCCGCTTCTGCTTCCTCCGGTTGGCGATGCTGGCACCACCCGCCGCGGCATACATCGCTCCGCGAGTTGCCCAATCGCTTCTTCTCTTCCCGTCTCAAAGCAGCTCTGGGATGCCCCCGTTTCTGTTACGAGTTACATTCGCATGGTCGCATGATGCGCCGATGATGGGTCCGTGTCATGTCAGGCATGCCTCACACCCCTTACACTGTCCCAGAAGAATTTCTCTTTGCCGCCTTCTTTTTCTTTTTTTTTTTCCTCTCTTTCTCTTTTTCTTTCACTCTTTCCTTTGCCTCTCTGGAAAGGCAAGAAAGGTGACGGAGCTCCGCCCGTTCTGGCGCCCGTCGTTACGGTCTACGTCTCTAAATCGCTATGCGACAAGCACATTGAAAGCGATTCATTTTACGTTGACTCTAGATCAGCCACTAATCAGCGAACGCGTAACGCATTATTTTCTCGGCGATTCGCCATAGACATAGGTTGTTACGTTTGTCTTCAATATGCCTAGCTGGTTCCGAGATACAATATTTTTCAAAGGCCCGAATCACACAAATAATTAAAGATTAAAATCTATTTTTTTTCAGATATATTTTATTGCTTTCTACATTTAAAGTGCAATAAGTGCATATATTTAAATATTTGAGAAAAAGAAAAGAGACAAATTGTAAGAGAGAAAATATTTGAAAAGCGTTATTACTTCTTGAACAGGAATATTAATAGTGATAAAATTCAAACATTCTATGTTACATATTAATAATTTTCAATCACTGTTTATCATGCAAACTTTGAATTCTCTGGGGATAGATTTTAATGCCACTTAAATGGATCTTAAAATGATTAAAAATTTTTAATCTATAAAATTTTTCTTATGTAAAGCATCTTCTTCATTCTTTGGTTATGCGTCCGCTGGATATTAAAAAAATAAGTACATATATTACGATGCATATGTAGCAAGCAATTCCATGTTACCAGAGAAAACATATTTAAAAATGAAGGCTTTAGTACAACATGTACATACATACATATAAATATATATATATATATATATATATATATATATATATATATATATATAACACATATGTAACACATATATATACAACATATATATGTGTGTATATGTGTGTGTGTGTGTGTGTGTGTGTGTGTGTGTGTGTGTGTGTATCAATAAAGTTATATATTAAACATATTTTAATAGTAAACACAAAAAATAGCGATAAGTTCAGAACAATATTTTTCCATAATATAATTTGTCTAAGATATGTATACATCAGAATTTAATATGTCTTGCTCTGGATTTTTATTTGCTTTGAATTTCTGAAAGCAAAGCAAGGGAAGTTGCATTTAATTTATAATCTAATAATTGCTACATTCTAGCATAAGAAAATTTTGTACGTATAATCACATGTATATGTATGTGTGTACAGAAAATGATTTTTAATGAAATTGTAAACTTCTTTTAATGTTGCATAAATTAATGGTATCTCTTAATTTAATTTAATTTACCAAAATAATTATAGATATTTTTTTAAACTTTTTATAAAATTGATTTTAAATATTCAAAAATTTTTGTTTTAAATACAATGTAATAATAGTGTCACATTATCGTTGTAGAGTATCATGTTATCGCAAGAAAGCGATCTTGGAGAAACTTTGTGCATCAATAATATCATGTATAACTATTGATAAAATCTTATAACGTGAAATAATTATAGATCTGTAGTTTTTTTTTTTTCAACAAAGATTATGATAATTGAATTACAAATATTACACATATCATTAATGTTTACAACACTTAAGAAAAAGCGAAAAGCAATTTCTATTCGTGCATATTTATATCAAAGTATTCGGCTACACATCGCAAGCCTCCATTGCATAAAAAGGCAGTGAGGACAATATCACAGTAAAATAAAGTTTTATAGCCCACATGCAAAGTATATAAACTTTCTTTCATGATTATTTCGATCTATAAATTATTTACATTATTTACATTGAAAGTCAGCTGTTAGACGGGAATTGAAAGAGATTCGGAAATATTCAGAAAAAGAGATTATGATACGGCGATTTTAAAAATGTATGACAGATGAGTTAGACAGATAAGCTTAATCGTTTCTAAGCGAATAAACGACATGCACGACGAATATGTGCGCGCACAAAGATATATAGACAGGAATGTATTTATAACGCGATAGTCTACGCTGCGGACATTAGTGGGACCAAGAAAGTCCACGATAAGTACAACACGCAAGAGATACCAGAAGAGGAGTGACCTACTCTGATATCTGTCATCTACTCGTGATAAAAAAGAAGTTACAAAGGCTGACTGGTGGCCCTCGAGAATGTCATATATAATGTATAATTCTTTTTTTTTTCTTTTTCGCATCGTTCTCTCATGACAGAGATGAAAATTTCTTTTCTTTTGTTTTTACAGGGTGGAGAAATATAAAGACAACGAAAACGAAACAACGACGAGACAATAAAAAGGCTTGAGTGTATATCTTTTTTCTCTTTTTTAATTTTTAATTCGCTAGCGACCGCTGCAGCAGCGGACGGCGGCTTCAACGGCAGCAGCAACAGCAATATATAGCAAACCAAAAAAAAGAAACAGGCATCAAGCCAGCCAACAACACCAACAACGATTACGCGTACCGACAATTCGGAAAAAAGAGAGAGGTATCGCCACTGTGTGTTCAACCCCCTTTTTTTCTTCTCTTCCTCTTTCCTCCTGTCTCTCTTTCTTTCTCTCTCTCTCTCTCTCTCTCTCTCTCTCTCTCTCTCTCTCTCCCCCTTGTCCCCTCGTTCACAATAAACAGTGGTACGTCGACATTTTGTCGCCCTGTGTTGCTCGATTTCCTCTTTTTCGTGCTGTTCTGTTTTATCCGTGTCTCACTCTTACGACGGACGATGCGGAACGGGGATTCATGGAATGGCGCGTCTCACTCGATCGCCAAGGAGGCGCACGAAGCCTCCATCGCCCTCCTCGCGTATGTAGACGCACCCGTCACCCCCGAACGAGCGTGCGACCACCGACTGACGGCTGCTGAGCTAGCCGTAGACAGGCGCTCCGCACGCGCATCTCTACTCGCCCTGTCTCCTTTTCACCCTTTTGTCTCCGTCTCCTTCCCTCTTGCACCCTTCCTATTATCAGTAGCCGCGCGCGCACCCCTACGCGCAGGGCCGAGTCTAGGAATCGGGATGTGAACATAATAGCAGCTGACTCGTCACTTTCACCGTACTCACAAGATATCATGTATACATTCGCCAAAACGTGTCGCTTCAAAAAAAAAGAGATGCGACATTTGTGGATGGCATAAAAAAAAGAAATATTATATTATATTATCATTAAAATGGTATTATACATCAATGATATTATATATATAAAAAAATAATTATTTACATATTGTTAAAAAAATGTTATATTAACATGTTAAATAATAAAATAATTACCTCTTTCTTGTCATTGTTTAAAATGTGTACTTATACATATATAATATAGGGCACATTTATAATAACTTGTGTAATAATTAACTTCATTTTTTCACACAATTCTCCCAGATAATACAAATATTTAAAAAAATGTCATAAATTTTTAAAAAATTGTAAATGACGTCTTTCAAAAACATCGTTCACTTTGAAATTTGCATTGTATCATTTTCTTCCAACATTCTGTTGTTTCTTTATTTGAACCTGTTGTGAAAAAGCTTGCTTATTATATTATACTGCCATAGATATACATATTATTATATATCGATTTATTAATATATTTATCAGATTATTATACGTTCTCGCTAATTCCGATAGCCATAGGTACTTACGGCGAATTTAGAATCGACGGAAACCACCGCTTGGGAAACGAGGGGTAGAAGGGTTTGGATTGTTTAGACAAAGATCCTTCTCCCCCCTAAGCGTGTAGGGGGGATGAGTATTGTCGAACAGCGCAATGCGCGTGTGCGGAAACGCCAAAGTCGAATTCTAGGGCAATCTGCTTTCGCGCCCATCCGCTACCCCGATTGTAACCGGGTTACCTCGCCTTCTCGATCTCACCTGGGTCGATATCCGCGTTAGCCCGTTGCCTTTGACCTTTCACCTTTATTACCTTAGCCTGATTTCACGGCGCAGGTATAACGACCTGTCTCATCATGACTCTGTGATTCGTTGGACGAATTCCAAGAATTTTCGCTTCAATTATCATGCATGCCACATGAATAAAAAAATTCTTATCAACGTCATATAAATATGTATAACATATATAAATATATATATATATATATATATATATATATATATATATATATATAATTTAAAAAATATATTTTTGTTCTATAAGAAAAAATTATTTTTATTTATTTATTTATTTATTTTTTGTTTGTTATAGAATATTAAATTTCGTTTCATACAACATATTAATTTTAATTGAATTGTTGTTATATCTTATAATAAAACATATGTAAGAAATATTCTCTGTATTTATATTCACACATATTTTCTGTGCAACATCTTACGTTAATGTCAAACTGTCATAGATACATAATTCTGAGTCATATAAGAAAGGCACGAATATTTACACGAAATATTTATGTAGACATAATGCATCCAACCTCACCTGATTCAAGTGTACATATATAATGACAATAATTCAGAGGGCGTTATATATACTTAGGGGCGGATTTACACTGCAACCAATGACTTTTCTAGCTAGATTCAATGTCCAATAAGAGACTTTGTGTCCTAGGAACTGTAATAGTAATATATTTCTCCCTATAGAACGTAGTTTACTATTGGATATCAATTTATATCCAGGAAAAAAAATATCGATAACGTGCGATATTTGATATTGGTCTAAAATGATTATTTACATTAGTCAAATCAAGCGGAGTTCTCTTTTAGGTGGTATTTGGAAACTGTGTGATTGATTTATACAGAATAACGTGTATTGTAAAAAGTATTTTCAAGCAAACAAGGAACTATATCGATAATTCACGTTGTATAATTGATTTCAATTTATTGAAGGAAGTGTCAAAGCAATTTGTGTAAATATGCCGTAGATCACGAAACTTTTATCGTGTGTACACGTGCATATAAAGAATCAATTTGCAATATAAATAACTAATAGATATGTGATATTTTGTATAGTGTAATAAAATAAAACGATGAATCCGATGAAGAGTAACGGTGAAAGTGGTAATGGACTGGAGGATCTTGGTATACCTGGGCCAGTGTTTTTAAGAGATGCTTTAACAAGTTGTACAGATCCGCTGAAAGCCATCGAGGAATTTCAAGTAAATAATAAAAAATTTTGTAGTCTAATATAATAATAATAATTAAATTAATTAATTATTGTTAAATTAATTATTGTCTTAAATGTATAAAGTATCTTAAAAATATGCATATTTTTTGCACACATTGATAACGGCTATCATATTTCAGCTAGAAAATGGCATATTATTACCATCGTTGAGACCTATGTTACCTCTGCTTGATTTACATGGAGTTAGAAGATTAGATTTTCATGCTTCTGTTCTTGAGGAGTTACGAGAGAAACTTATCAAACAAATTAATGAAATTGGTGTGGAAAGAGCCGATAAAGGTTCCTCTGGCGATAGAAGATTAAAGGAATTATTATCTAAAAGTTTTCCTGCTGTAAGAGTCACTGGCTTGCGACCTGTTGTCATGTGTATCTTAAGGAATACTCCGCACATTGAAGAGAAATATTTGCGAGTGTTAGTAGGAGAGAAGGAACTGTATAATGATGCCGATACAGAAGTAAAACGCCAAATATGGAAAGATAATCAAAGTCTTTTTGGAGATGAAGTTTCTCCATTATTTAGTCGTTATATTATTGAAAAAGAACAGATCTTATTTGATCACCGCAACTTGAACAGTTTATTTTTTACACCCTCTCCCAAGGTAGGTCATAATTAATTAGAAATTTGTGAGCCATATTTATCGATTTCTTTTACTTTGTATGTAGGTGAGGAGGCAGGGAGAAGTTGTACAAAAGTTAGCCCACATGATTGGGCATAGTGTGAAATTATATGACATGGTATTGCAATTTTTAAGGACTTTATTTCTACGTACTAAAAACATTCATTATTGTACTCTAAGAGCAGAACTACTCATGGCATTACATGATTTAGAGGTAAATATATTTAATATATATTATTGTTAATTAGTTTTCCATATCCTATTATTAAATTCTACTGATATATATATATATATATATATATATATATAGTGTGTGTGTGTGTGTGTGTGTGTGTGTGCGTGTGCGTGTGTGTGTAATAAACTATTGTGTTACTTTAATTTTGTTGAACACGATATTTGTTATTAGGTGCAAGATATTATTTCTGTAGATCCTTGTCACAAGTTTACTTGGTGTCTGGATGCATGCATTAGAGAAAAGAATGTAGATGTTAAAAGATCTCGTGAGTTACAAGGTTTTCTGGACAGTATTAAGGTAAAAAATTGAAATATAAACTTGTATTTTAATATTGTTTGATTAGAAAAATGATATAATGTATAATTTTTTATAGAGAGGGCAGGAGCAGGTGTTGGGAGATCTAAGTATGACTTTGTGTGATCCCTATGCGGTAAACTTTCTTGCTAGTAGTGCAATCAAAATAGCTCTTCATTTGATAAATAGCGAGGCGTTACCTAGAGAAAATGCAGTGCTTGTATTATTATTAAGAATGCTTGCACTAGGATTGTCTGCTTGGCAGATGATTGATTCGCAAGATTTTAAGGAGCCAAAACTGGACATTCAAGTTGTTACAAAGTTTCTGCCAGCACTTATGTCACTTATGGTAATTTTATGAAATAATTAATTAAAAAACTTCTATAAAGAGTTAGAGTTTTATAATATAAAGATATGGATATATATATATATATATATATATATATATATATATATACACATACAAATAATATAATTAATTTTTAGGTTGATGATCAAATAAGACAATTGAATTGTAAACTTCCACCTGATGAGAGAGAAAGTGCTATCGCTATTATCGAGCATTCTGGACCACCCCCTGATGCATGCCAAGCATATGCTCAGTTGTCTGGAGTAGCAGCAGTTCTATCAATGTACTATGCATTACATGTTGGAGGGGGCGGTGGAGTTGGAAGAGGTAGAGGGGATGCTAGAGGTTTAATGAGAGTGTTAGCAACACTTCCAAACTGTCAAGCGCAACGAGCTTTTGAAGATCCATTTTTACACACATTGGTAATATATTCATCTTAATTATGCACTTATATTTTATATGCTATCATTATGGAAAGAAAACATTTTTTTCACAGTTTGTCACTGTTAAATGCTGAAATTTATTTGCAAACTGTTGTACTAACAAATTTAATTTTTGATTGCAGGTTTCATTATTAATACTAAATATGGCTGATGAATTCTCAAATGAGTCCTTCTGTACAGTAATTTTCGACGAATTTTTTCTGGCTGGTTTAGGTAGAGATAATGTTACACGGCACTTGTTAAAATTACTTTGGTATATACATCCTAAATTGCCATCTGCACGTTTACATTCATTATTGAAAGCCTTACAACCAACAAGTCAGGTAATATATTTTGGAATTTGGAATATTTAAAAATAGTTTATGTTAATTGTTATGTGGGCATTCATATATTATATGTAGTACAAAATCTATTATATTAATTAAAAATCTTAAATTTTGGTAGCATAACGAAGCAGTCCACAATCTTTATGAATCTTTACGTGATAAAGTTGGTAGTCATTCTACAGAAGATCAATTAGCATCAACAGCTCAAATGGATACATTAGGTCTTGACTGTTCTTCTCCTACTCTTACTGGCATACCAACATCGAGTACATGCCCTCTTTAGGAATATGTCTAATTCAAGAAAATATAAAAAAAAATAAAAGCTTCCTTGATTTATAAGTACAACATGAAATGGGAAATGGAGTGAGTGATATCATATATATATATATACAGGGTGTCCGAAAATTCGCGCAACACCATTTAAGGAAAGGTAGAGGGTATTATTCTGAACAGAAAAGTCCTGTTCCATTTTTTTCTATAACGCTTAATAAAAGAGTTATTAATGAGTGAAGTCTGGCCTATCGACGATTTTTAACTGGACGCACGGTCGGTGAAAATGGGACAGGACTTTTCTGTTCAGAATAATACCCTCTATCTTTCCTTAAATGGTGTTGCGCGAATTTTTGGACACCCTGTATATATATATATATATATATATATATATATATATATATATATATATATCTTTTGTCTTTAATCTTTTATTGTAAATATATCTACCAAATTCTGGAAAAAATTTTTAATGGTTATTTTGTAATAATGGAACAAACAATATTATTAAAGTGATTCTAATATTGTAGGCAATATATTATTATATACAATAAGTAATTAAACTTTTTGAAATGTATTTTATATCAGATTAAAAATGTAAGAAGATAGATAATAAAGTTAAAAAATTATAAAATTAATTTATATAAAATTATATTTTGTACAAAGTTTTCAATTAATATTATTATTTTATTTAGATGTATTTACAGTATTTGTTACTTCCATTATGAGTCTGTCCAAATAGCTGGAATCCAATTTATAAGTCATAAGAATCATTGATGTATACATCGAGACTTGTTTAGATTGGAGCAATGAT
Source organism: Cataglyphis hispanica (assembly GCF_021464435.1). Taxonomy (NCBI): domain Eukaryota; kingdom Metazoa; phylum Arthropoda; class Insecta; order Hymenoptera; family Formicidae; genus Cataglyphis; species Cataglyphis hispanica. Next base: position 8,968,261 of record NC_065954.1, on the reverse strand, counting down.
TGCAATTGTACATCAATTAAACTTAACCTGAAATTATATTTTTTTTTGGACTTTGTACTTATATAAGTTAAGTTTTGTAATTATATTCTTACATTTTAATCAAGATGAGTCCCACAAGTGTCCATTCAGCAGTTTTAAAAACAATATTTGAAGCAGATAAATTAAAAGTGGTAATCAACATTTTGATTAATGAGTATCTTTCGTGATCATAAGTACATTGTGCCATTGAAGAAGTGCCCGCATTTGTCGTTAAAGTGCGCATCAAATCTGGCAATCTGTAATCGATAAATACACAAATGATTTATTTGTTAAATAATGATTAAAGCACAGATATTAAGCTTTTTTTTAGCATGCGATAATTTCTAATTGTATTGAAATGGAGACTATTACATTTTATTAAGTTTGTCCAAGAAAATTCGGCGGCGAAGTGCATTGGGAGTGTGAGCATCTGTTAATGGTAATACAAAATCATCATCATCTTTACTATTTGACTCCTTGTTATTATCTTCAGGCGACGTTATTGTCATTCGTCCTTCATAAAATGCACGCACCTATGCACATATTACAACCGATTTGTGATATATCCTGTTCGGTTAAAATTGAGAAAATTATACCTTCAAATCGATTTTCTTTCCCTCCTCTTGAAGTGCAGAGAAGTGAGGCAAAGGTTTGAGCACGTTTCTCTCTAAATTGACACGCTTTTCCTTTTCATCTTCTAGCTGTAATTTATTTAATTTTTTGCACAGTTGTTGGTATCTATCATACTGCATAAGACTTTCTAACAATTGATGTTTCTCATCCGTCTCACCCATTAGAAGGCAAAGTGTATTTTCTGTAACCCATTCTTTAACACTTTGTTCAACATGCATTACAAGTGTGTGATAAATATTAGCTTGTGTTTTTGCATTGCAAGATTCCGTTTGTTTATATTTCTTATTTTTAATTCTATTTGCATCTCTCTTTTTCTTATATTCATTGCAAGATTCAGAAGAAATTGTAGCATTATTGTTACATATTTCATTCAATTGGGGCTGTGCCATTTTTGTAGTATTATTTTTATATATTTCATCCAATTCAGGCTGTGCCATTTTTGTAGTATTATTTTTATATATTTCATCCAATTCAGGCTGTGCCATTTTTCTATCATCATTCTCACTATTATTTGTTTCATTTAACTGAGGTTGTAATTTTTCATTATTTTCATTACTTATTTTACTTGATTGAAATAGTAGTTTTTCATCTGTATTTTTTATGTCATTACTTATTTCATTTAAAGGTTGTATTATTTCATTACAATCATTTTTGTTAATTATTTTGTCTAATTGAGACTGTAATATTTTGCTATCCTTATTAGTGCATGAAACATGTATATTTTTGTTTTCTGCAGCTCTGCTATTATATTCGTGCGAGTGTGGAATATTTTCAGATTGCTCAGCAATTTTTATTTCTAAATTCTGCGAATCTAAATTTTCTTTAAGAATATTAGTACAGTTGCTCTTACAATCTATAGATTCTTCTGAATAGTTTTGATTTTTCTTCTCTTGATTCATATATACATCTAATGAATGTAATTCAAATTTATCAGAATTACTATTTATAGGAATCTCTTTTGTTTTTACATTGTTATCATTAATTATATCTTTCGATAAACGAGAGCTACATATATTTTTTTCCTCAGGGCTTGATGATATGTCTTCTTTTGTTTGCTGACCGCTACATTTTGTAGATGTTTTGTTGTCAGCATCTATATTTTGTGGATTAATCTCACCAATATTTATTTCATCTCCAGGTACACATTGTTTAGACTTAGAATTAATGGGCAAAATTCGAAAAATTGGTATATCATCTACTTCTCTCAACCATAGTGGACTCTCCAGCATTTGTTCGAGAAGATAATTGGCTGCCCCATAGCACGATGAACTACAAAAATTTTTCCGTCTACTAATATCGTATACCTTGTTTCTATGCACCGATATGTGATACTGTTGTCGGATAATGACAGTCAATGGTTTTGAACAGAGAACATATCCACACAGCTTTATTATCGCTCTCTCTTCTATAATGTCTTCCATATGACTTTTATTTATAAACCTTAGCTGAAATTAAAAGTAATAAAAATAAAAATATTCTTGTTATTAAATATCCAATATAGAAAGATATTTGCTGATGCGTTTACATTTTGAAGTAGCCACTCAGAATTTATATTTGGTTCCAAGAGCTGCTCGACTATCGCAAGAGCTTTCGCATCGCATTGCTTCTTTTTTATTATAGCTAGTTGTATCTGCGCCTTACTTGAACAAAAATTCAATCTGTTTAGATAAAAAGACTTAAAATAAGAGATTTTTCGATACAAGAAGATTTTTACCTCATCTTCTTAATTTTCTGTTTTTCTTTAGTCGCTGACATCGTTTCAGCGTTATTCATAAGATAACACACTTATAACACTGATTATAGCACTGCTTAGAAAGTTAAAAATTAATTCTTGATTTATTTATTATTTTTTTAACATACTGTCAATCGAGTATCTACTTTTCGTAATTCTCGATTTATGATCAATTGAGGTTAATATGTTTTAAGGTAATATTACACTATCATACGATGAGTTTATCAATTGACATTTTGATTGGCCATGGATAGAAAATTACTAGAATTTTTAAAGGTTCTTGATATAACAGCCAATCAATACGTCCGACAAACTGAATGTTACTTTTACAGAGTGAAGAGACCAATCAGAATACAAGAAGTCAATCGATTCCTTTATCTTGATTGGTCCATCAAATTATCACAAATAAAGCGCACTCTGTATCTAATATGGCGAACTAACGAGTATCAATTTTAATTCACTCCATTCGGTGTGTGTTGTGTTTATTTAATAAACGTGCCGGTCCACCGGAGCTCAAAAATTCAAATCTAGAAATTTAAATCTACAATTTATTTTATCAAATTATGTTTTTTTTTATTTTTTTGAAAGTACGTATAATGTGCGCTTCGCGTAATTTAAAATTTGCGCGTTAATCTCTTTCAAATTATCTACTGAAATCATCCAAGTACGTGAAATCATCTAAGTTCTTTGATTTCGATTTCCGAAATCTGCAATTTATTTTACACAGATATATATGTGCCTTTTACGAATTATATTTTGGAAAGCTCACAAAATACTCTTGTCAAGGTATATCCTATTGATGAAAGAAAAAAATCATATAAAAGTATCGAATATTGAAATTTTGATTATAATTATTGCTATATTATTTATTTCGATAGAATAATACTTTTAAAAGAGAGGAAAGTTTCGAAAAAAGATGCCACAAAAAAAAGAAATATTTAAAAGATCATTGTCAGAATATATTTCCTATATTAATTATTTTTTCTAATGGCAACAAATCGTCACATGTTAACCATTAACTACAATATCGCTCGGCTCATGTATACTATCTCTCTCTCTCTCTCTCTCGCATTTATAAATATGAAAACGCACACATACTGCGAATTGCAAAGTGAGGAAGATATTCGTCTATATTATATATATATCGTTGATCGCGAAAATGTTTCTTTAGATATTATATTTACCCGCATTTGTACATTGTTGTTGTTGTTATTGTTTTCGTTATTCGTGCTTGTAAAATATGTATTGTCATACTTATTAAACATTTTTGTGATATTATGATAAATGAGACCGGTTTATTCAACAAATGAGATATTGACTATGTTAACATCACATTTAAATCAGGTTTAATAACACCCGTATTTATAAAACTGGCCAATCGTAGTCATTCCATTTTTCAGAGGCATAGTCGTGATTGGTCAGTTTTAAAATTGCAGATTTTATTAAACCCAATTAAGAGTGACGTGCAAACGTTGCGACTGACTTCTTCGTAGATTTCACAAATGTTACAATTTATGGTACGATAAATATACGTACATCTACTGCCAATCTTCTTTTTTTTACATTTCTATCATCGCGATCGTATATAAATTTCTAAATAAGAATAAAATTATTTAAAAAACATTTAAGACACATTTTGAAAATTATTTTAAAACTGTGAGAAGTTGATGTGCAAAAAACAAACATTTTCAAAAATTTAGAGAAGTAATAGGAAGAGAAAGCTTTCACGCAGAAAATTTTAAAATCACTCTTGATTTTTATGGATTGATTATTATCACGATAATTACATTTTTATTTGAATTGTGAATATCGTACGTATAGCAAGAATCCTTTGGTTTTGCAAAAGAATGACAATTTGCGTTTTATTTTTTCGTCGAATTTGCAAATTTAAAAGGAACGAAAATGTAATAAAATTATTACAGAGCCATTAAACAGTTCATTCATATATGGATGTATGCGAGTATTATGCGAATCACGAAGCGTGGCGCTCTTGGATTGCCTTCTTGCTTAATTCTATCTTCATTTAGCTCTCTTTTTGTAGATTTTATTTTGATCATAATAAGGCAGGTTTTCTCTGTAGAAAATCATTTGAGTGATTTTGAGACTTATCTGTGCAAAGCGCTATTGAAAATTAAAAATGAAGGAAAACTTTGAAATTAAATATTTATTTTAATGTAACTATTTTTTATCAAATATATATAGATATATTTATAAAAAAAAAGAAACAAAACAATTTTTTCAAGCTTTGTTCTCTCTCTCTCTAAGAAACTTTAGAAAACAGGAAGAAAGCTTCACATACAATAATTTTTTTTTTAGCTATCACTGTATAAACTACTTGCCAAATTGGATTTACTCGATTTACAATTACTACGTACAACAAACTGTTGACATCTGTGAAGTGTTTTAAGGCCACATGTTGCTCGATGTAAACAATTGATATGTCAATCACACAAATCTCTTTGATACATCGCGGGTCGTTTTGGTTTTGATTGATATATTGAGCATATATGTTTATGTATATATATTGTATATGTATATATATACATATACATTTATATTACATTATCGCATTCGATTTGAGCTATTCTTAACGACTAACATAAACCCGTCGCCATCCCAACATTATTTTCTTGAATGTGTGCATTGTTCTTACGCAAAGAACAATGCACAACGTGAGTACTACAAGATTAACCCTTTGGCTACGTAGGGCACAATACGCCAACGTAAAATTGTGAAATGATTAGAGGGAGACAAATTATTGATTTAAAATCCAGCAAGTTGAAATTCTGTGTTATGATTAAATGATTTACGAATTTAAAGATATCAGAGATTCACATTTTAAAATTTATATAGTTCTTAAATTTATACATTTTTGTCGTATATTTCGAACTGAATGAGACTCTGTCTATAAGATACTGCGCACAATAGAAAAAATATTAGGAATAGAAGTAAATATTAAATTTTAAGAACAATTTGGAATTTATTTTATTTCAAACAAAGAAACGGATTATTTTTAATTTTAAATTTATTATGCGTTAATACATTTCGTTCTCTTATTTGAAATAAAATAATTTCCAATTGTTCTTCTTAAAATTTAATATTTATTCTTAATATTTTCTTTATTGTACGCAGGGCCTTATCCTCATTTTATATTTATGTCATAAATATTAGATACTCAAAATAATTACAATTTATTAAATAGTTATATATACAGGGTGTCCGGCGTCAATCGCATCACCCGTCGTATGCAGGTAGAGCAGGCAAAACTGAGAAGAAAAGTCCTATACCATTTTTTTCGATAACGCTTAATAAAAGAGTTATTATCGAGTGAAGTCTGGCAATTCAGCGCCGACCTTTAGCTGGACGCACGTCAATGAACCGCGCGCCTAGCGTGAGCGCTCAGCTGTTTACAGCGTCTCACTGACGTGCGTCTGGCTAAAGATCGGCGATGATTGGCCAGACTTTACTCAATAATAATTCTCTTATTAAGCGTTATAAAAAAAAATTGGTACAGTACTTTTCTTCTCAATTTTATCTGCTTTATCTGCATACGACGGGTGCGATTGTCGCCGGACACCCTGTATATATATCTAAATATATCGATGAATTCTCTAAAAATTTGAGGATTGTTAGAGAGATTTGCCTTTTTTTAATATTAATTTTAGCTATAATGGGATATTACACGTCTATTACTGATGTATATTTTTCTTAGGACACCCTGTATACAATAATTCGTTTTGCAAGTTATATTCCTAAATATTGATATCATACGTAAGATACAAATATATTGACCGTCATTTTAATGTTGCTTATATTTGTAATATAAGCATTATTATATAAAACATTTCTTCAAGATCACATTAATCTTGTTCAACGGTGTCCAGATTTTTTCGAACTTAAATATGTGTACAAAAGCTAGTTTTATATACAGGGTGTCCCAGAACTGGCGAAAAAGTTTTTAATGATAGATTCTTCATGAAATTCTAAGCCAAAAAGCTCTTTACAGAAAAGTGATCCGATGAATAAAATTTGAATGGTAAGACATTGAAGTTGACATATGGGAGCGCATGAAATTCGCGCGGTCAGGATCGGCACGACCAAGTTTGACTCATGACTTGTGTATCGTGGCGATGCATGTTTCTTATTACTCTACATTTAATTATTTATTATTTATTATTTATTTATTATTGATTTATTATTTGTTATTATTTTTACTTTTAATTATTTATTATTTTTTTCTTATTACTCTACATTTAATTATTTAATATTTATTCATTATTGATTTATTCTGTATTACATACTAGTTGCTTAATTCTTAAACACGGAAAAATATGGGAAACTAATTTAAGTTATTTGAGTAATTTATTAATTAATTGATTGATAAAATTATGATCAATTTGTTATTTAATAGTTATTTATTTTACATTTATCATTTGTTAAGTTAATCTAATCAATATCCCGCGTGTCCTATATTTAAGGACTTTGCAACTAATATGTAAACAAAATATATAAATAATTATTAATTAATAAAGATCAATTGTAATAAAATTAATTACTATTTAGTTTATATTATTAATAGCAGAATAATGTATAATAATAAGAATTATGCATCGCCGCGATCATGAATCCTGACCGCGGTGATGCATGTCAAACTTGATCATGCCGATCCTGACCGCACGAATTTCATGCGCTCCCATATGTCAACTTCAATGCCTTACCATTCAAATTCTATTTATCGGATCACTTTTTTGTAAAAAACTTTTTGGCTTAGAATTTCATGAAGAATCTGTCATTAAAAACTTTTCCGCCAGTTCTGGGACACTCTGTATACATATATAGTATAAAACTAATATATAAAATTAGTTTATCTTTTTTATTAAATTATTTGTATCAATTGTATCAAAGAAAAGAGGAAAAATATTTAAGAAATACCTTCTCATTTTATTCTAATTTTTTTCCTTTTTTTCCTTTTTTTTTAAATTTTTTAACATTCTATTAAAAACACATTTACGCTTATTATTTATTTATTTATTTTTCTATGTCTTATGTTTTTTCCATGGATAGTTTAGGAAGAATGATTTTTTGATATACAATAAAATAAAAAATTTATGTATACAATGAAATCAAAATGTAACAATAAAAATTTTATTCGAGATAAAAAATATTTTGTGATAGATCCGAATATACAAATATTCGGGCGTCACCCTCTATGCGATTGCGCCGCTGTTTGAGAGTTAAATTCTGACTATCAAAATTCAGCCCTTTAAAAATAATATAAATCGTAACATCGGACATTCTAATCTTGCCCAAAAGATATCCTTCCTTCGCTCTTTCTTCTCTTGCATTGTCATAGTTTTACGATATATCAGTTCATTCTTTCAGCAAAATCAGTTTGCCTTAATCTGTTATCGCTATCGTTCTGCTCGAATGAGCCTAAAATTCAATCAAATGATTCTTTCGTCTCGCTTATCACGTCGACAATATCTTTCTTTCACGCTACCCTCTCATATCTCTACTACGGATATCGGGGATCCGTTATATATCGCGTTGACGCAGGATACTGCAGATTATGATAGGATCTGCTGCGTCTGTAGTCCCGCGACAACTGATTCGAATGGCGATACGCGATGTATGATCCTAGATAAGGCACCATTCGTGCACCGTTTTCCTCGCAGGATTCTCGCGCTAAGGCACCAGGATAGTCCGGCGCTGGATATACGGGTTCGCCGGTCGTGGATTGAAACTGCGACAGGCCGTACAGGACGCCGATGGATCTTCTCCACATATCGTGACGGGCCTGATTCTGCAGATCCGGTTGCTGGTCCTTGCACTGGCGTCTCCTGCTCTGCGAGGAGCCACTCTCGGTCGAGTTGCTGTCCTCGCTGGTGCCCAAGCCAGGATCCCTCTCCTCGAACGCCGCCATGCTGGTCGCGGGACTATCCTGGAGCGGCTTGACAACGCCCGCGGTGTAATAGACTAGATGAGGATGTGGAATCACATAGGGTTGCTGAAGCTTGTTTGCCAGTTCCTTTTCCTGCGTGCTGTTCTTCGCATTCTCCGCTTCCCCGGGCTCGTCTTGTCCCTTACTACAGGCGCCGGGTCCAAAGAGGGACAGCAACACAGGCAGTAGGAACATACCGTGCATGGCGCCAAAAAAGATCACTAGAAAGACCATCTTGAAGAACACGAGGAAGAGATAGGTGCCAGCCAGCAGGAGCGCCATCAAACCGAGTATCGTCGACGCGGCACCCTGAACGATTGGCAGACCTAGACTATACAGGCTGTCCTTGACCCGATCCTCTGGCCGTGATTGCTTTGAGCTCATGTAAGCGTAACAGATGTGTGCGGTGAAGTCGACGCTGAAGCCGAGGCACATGATTAGATTGATCATAGAGATGCTGTCGAGATGAACATCCCACAGCGCCATGTAACCGCTCACCCCAATCTCAATCGACACGATGCAGAAGGCGACCCATAAGCAGCAGAAAATATTGGGAATGAAGATGAAGCTAATGAGCATCATGACGACCGCACCGAATGTCATGCACTGGATAGTGGTCGGTCGGACCAGCTCGTATTGGTCGAAGTATACAAAGTACGGATGAAACACGCTGACGTTCAACGGTGATATGTCACAGATGTGACGCAGCTCTTTTACCATGTCCTTTTCTTGATTAGTGCCGCTCACATTCACCGCCTGTATCAGAAACCGGCTTGCCACAATGTTCTCGCCCGTCTCGTCGAACTTGACATCTAGGGAGAAAGAACTTGACGGGAACAGCCAGAGTTCTTTGAGAGCCGTGGTGAAATTATGCTTATCATTAATAGTGACGTTCAAGTAATCTTTGTTGCGTGTTATATAGCTAAGAAAGCTGCGAAGCCAACTTTCCGTGTAGATCGGCGCGCTGATGTACTTGCTTGCCTCGAGGCTTTTCGTCAAGTTCTCTATCTGCTGTTGAATTATTGGATCACTGTAGTCATACTCGCCGGCCACTACTACCTAAAAGATGATAAAAATACGATATATATAAGATATACATAGTTTACTTAATGTTTAAATTAAAAATTTTAATGAAAGTAAGCAAGCGCGAAAGCGAGAAAATCCTTCACAGAATCTAAAATATTATTATGACATTTCTTAAATTACAAATCTTGTTTATTAAATCTTGAAGATGACAAAACACATTTCAATAAAAGAAACGTGGCATTTCTGTAATTATTCACATATATTCCGATTTTTCAAGAAAACATTTTTGTTACAAGAATTTTAACTCTGCTGATTTTATTTTATTTTGATTTTTTAATAAATTTTTAAATTAATTAATTATTTACTATAATATTTAATAACAAAACTTATTTAATAAGAAGGTTAAATCATATGTAGTGTTTCTAATTGTTTAATAATACTATAGTATTATATATGTATATATATATATATATATATATATATATATATACACATATATATACATATATATACATATACATATATATATATATATATATATATATATACATATATATATACATATATATACATATATACATATATATACAGAGTGTCCTGTAATTTTTGACATACTCAAAGTAAAGATAGATTGAGTCAAACTGAAAAGAAAAGTTTTGAACTATTTTTCTCAACGCCTGGTAGAGGTGCGCCATCGTAGCAGCGGACCATCTACACTTTGAGTGCGTCAAAAATTACCGAACACCCTGTATATATATATATATATATATATATATATATATATATATATTTATTTATTTGTATAATTGTATTATATAATGTAATATATTATAGAAAATTTCATGCAATTTATAACTATTTAATAATAATTTATAATAATTATATAGTAAAATTATATAAATCTATAATATAGTATCATATATATTTATATAATTATATTATAATTTGATTATTGAGTAGTTTAAAAAAAATCTAGGGATTCAATTATTTTGCTAAATGTTTGTTTTTTTTTCAAAGATCATAGTAAATAATTGTCTATTGTGTTTTCTATAATATACATACATATATTTCAATTTATTGAAATAACTTAGAAGATTTGTCAAGAAATTTGATCATTTGTTGTTGTCTTGTTTTTCTTTTCTATTTCTTTTATAAAATTCGTAAACATAATGATAAGATCGCCAATGCCGATTACAGAGAATGTAATGTTGAAACACGAGTACCTTTTCGGGAATTCCAGCAATATCTTCGTGAAAGTAATTTCGAGAAAGCGCGCCTCGCGAGACGTAACATGTCGCGTTTGCCGGACCTCAACGTCATATTTTGTCATGATTATGCAATTTGTTTTATCTTGGCAAGAGTGACGCACGTTTCAACATTTCACGAGTGGACCTAATTACGATGCGTGTCGTGTCAAAAATTCATTCTTGACAGTAGTTTCTCGGCGAATGACATTTCCGCGAAATCATCGGAACTCGACTAGGCGCCGCGACTCTCGTGACATTATTAATATTGCGAGGAAACGCGATAGTGCGGGACCATCTTTGAGAAACGTACTTTCACTACAATGTATCGGGACTAACGCAACGGGGAAAAAGATCCCAGTGAAATTCACAGTTCGACCATATCTCTTGCCGAGTTTATAATTTTATTTCATCGAAGCGAGACTTTAACGCCACGTAAAGAAACACGCAGCGTTGAAATCGCCTTCAACACGCTGCATTATGAGATATGCAATTATCTAATTGAAGCGGAAGCTGTAGAAGATCTTTTTGTGACGAATTAATTTAAGAGAGTTGCATTTTCTGGAAATTATTTAGCTACAAATTTTACGTAACTTTTTTTTAGGATTGGCATGTTTTAAACAATATGTTTAAAACTGTCTGATTAAAACTTGTTTAAAACAGTAAGCACTGCTTTAAACATTTTTGTTTTAAACAGATTTAAACTACTTTTTTTTGTTTTAAATAGTTTTAAACTACTTTTTTTTGTATTTTGGCAATGTTATTTACATTTACAGTTTGACGCTAGCAAAAATTTAAATTATAATATTTACACAGATCAAAGCTATCAAGTTTTTTTTGCTTGTTTAAAACATGCTTTTTTAGTTTAAAACATATTTTTTGTTACTTTACTTAAAACACAATTAAAATAAAAAACATTGTTTAAAAAAAAAACAAATGTTTTTTATTTAAAATGAAAAAACAAGTTTTTTGCCAATCCTGCTTTTTTTACATTGAAAATATGTGAATTTCAAAAGATTTGAGGTAATATTTAATTCATATTCAGTGAAGATTCCAGCACTAAATTTTAAAATAATTATTAAAATTTATTTTATTTTATTTTATTTATCTTATTTAAAATAATTATAAATTTTAAAATAATTATTAATACTATGTTACATTAATTTCCAAGTAAAATATGGTTTATTTAGAAGCTAAGATATATTATGTATATATATATAATAGTATAATATATTATAATATATATATATATATATATATATATATATATATATATATAATATATAGATAATATAAGTGAAATGTGCTTTGTTTAAAAGCTAAGATATATTATCTACATATATATATATATATATATATATATATATATATATAATATATAGATAATATATCTTAGCTTTTAAACAAAGCACATTTCACTTATATTATCTATATATTATATATATTATAATATATTATACTATTATATATATATATATATATATATATATAATATATCTTAGCTTCTAAATAAACCATATTTTACTTGGAAATTAATGTAACATAGTATTAATAATTATTTTAAAATTTATAATTATTTTAAATAAGATAAATAAAATAAAATAAAATAAATTTTAATAATTATTTTAAAATTTAGTGCTGGAATCTTCATGAATATGAATTAAATATTACCTCAAATCTTTGAAATTCACATATTTTCAATGTAAAAAGCAGGATTGGCAAAAACTTGTTTTTTCATTTTAAATAAAAATATTTGTTTTTTTAAAAGCTAAGATATATTATCTATATATGTATATATATATATATATATATATATATATATATATATATATAGATAATATATCTTAGCTTTTAAACAAAGCACATTTCACTTGGAAATTAATGTAACATAGTATTAATAATTATTTTAAAATTTATAATTAATAAGATAAATAAAATAAAATAAAATAAATTTTAATAATTATTTTAAAATTTAGAGCTGGAATATGAATTAAATATTATTTCAAATCTATATATATATATATATTATTCCAAATGAAATTTGGAAAGTTTTAAAATTCTTTAATTACTATAGTTTATAAAAAAATATTGTATAATTTCTCGAAACCATTTTGTTATAAAAAATGTAACTATTGCATCGCATATTAAAAAAAGGAAGAAGCAGCGCGTTCTCGCGGGTATAAATATCCGGAATGAAATTGAACGTGAATTGCCAAGCAATTCGAACGCAGAATCTCTCTGTTTAGTTAGCCTTTCTTCTCTAGTCGGTCGATCGAGTCGGAGGAGAGTGATGTAACGAGCATTGCTTTTCTTGAAGTCCAAGCAAGCCGACCGGAGAAAGTTGTTTGCACGATATCGCGTTGTATCGAGGGGAACACGTGACATAATTGCGTGTACCGGATTATGCGTGGCAGGTCCAAGCGTAACGCACCTTCCTCCGATGTTAATGTTTCTTTTCTTTTTGCGCCACTTGTGAGGAAATATATATTTCTTCGAAGTTTGCTTGTACGAAACGGAATTCTTTAAATATTGATCAACGCGAATTTTGTGACTGGTTTTTCTTTTTTACTTTAAATTTGAATAACCGCGCGATCATATAAATGTATAGATCTTGCATAGTCAATAAAGAGTGGTGCTAAAAAACACTTTCGGATATTGACAATCGAGGTGTTGGAGAGAAGAAATTAAGATTTTGCATTTCTTATATGCGCTCTTACACAATAATATTTAAAATAAATAAAAGCGAATATTTTTCTCGGCATTTTTGCATTTTATTTCTAAATATTAAAGTAAATAAAATCTGTGGATTCTAATAAAAAAAGGCGACGAAAAATTGAAGAGATTAGAAAAATTTTATATATCGCGAAAGAAATAGAAAAATTCCCATTGATTATTTCGCGACTTTTGTATTTTTTTTTTTTGACAACTTACTTGTATCCTATAAGGGAACTCTCGGAAATAAAAGTCCTCGCGATCGTAGAAAGCGATCGAGTAGGAATCTTCTTTGGAAAGCTTGCGTCGGTCCAGGCCCTCCTTAAGAGTTGTGAGCCCGTAAAGGGCACCAAGGAGATAGAACACGAAAAGGAGGATGATAATGACTTTCACAGGGCGACAGTTTAGCGCAGCCGCTAAATAATCACGGAACCAAGTCATGCATCCGTGCTCGGGATTGTCGATTGGATTGTGAGGGTCGTCGGGATCAATTCCGCCCGATAATAGTACTCTGTAAAACCAGGATCGATGAGCTGAAACAGTGTTTAAAAAAATGCATCGTTAAACGCAAAGAAGTGATAGAAATTTTCTTCGCATAGCTTATTCGTTTCTTATTAAGGCTATTGCAAAATATTCTAATTGCTTAATTATAACGTAATCGTTTGCGTAAATAGTGTGATAGCGCGTGATAGAAATAATATGACTCTTTTTCAATATTTCGCAGTCGATATGACAACAAGAGAAATAAAACAAGGAGAAAGCAAGCTCTCTTTCTCCATTACGTAATACTGTGTGATCTAACGAATTAACGATATTCAAACGTAACGCGTGCATTTGCACGACGTAACTTCAATATATTATGTAGACGTAACAATTTCGAGTGATCTTAGAATAATGATGATTGACATAATGATAGAAATAGCAGAAGGAGACTAGTAATTTATATAGATTGAAATTAATTAAAACTTGAAATTAATACATTGCCAGCTATATTCCTTCCGATGAAGAAGATAGAAATTTTGTAACAGATTTGTAACAAAAATTTGAATATAAAAAGAAGCGAGGAAGATAAATTATATTTTACTATTACAATTAAAATAATTATATGTAAAATACTTACCAGATTTAGATAAAGGTTGCACTTTGCAGCATAAAACACTGTGCAAATTCTTTTGTTCGCAATAACCGCTGATTGCGACGCATCCGCTGAAGAATGTTAGATGGAACAGGAAAGTGAAGACAACTGCGAAACCTGTCATTTAATACATGCTTGATATTAAAAATATGAATCACATTATGATGTTGCTGTGGATATTTCAAAAAGTATTGTAATGAGGATATCTCAAAAAGCTATCGTTTCTTATGTGTCTTATTGTATGTTTTCTTATGTTAAAGATTTTTTTTTTTTTATTAGGAATTATTCAATTTTTTTTTATTATCCTTATATATTTTTTAGCAAACAATATCGGCATGTTGTCAGTTTTGAAATATTCTACGTAAAAAAATTATAAGCGAAGATCTATTTACGTAAATATGTAAATAATAAATGTAAATAATAAAAATGTCTTGGTACCTGAGTAAATGCAGAAAATCTGAACTGAAGGGAAAGGCGACCAAACGCCGATAAAAAAGGATATCATGTCCGTTAAAGATGTGATAGTGATGGAAACAGCAGCTTCGCTCAATGTCGCCGCCATCCTTTCTGGCACTGGTTTACTGATGCTCGTCCTTCTCCAGGCTGCTAGCATAACAAAGGTATCATCGATTCCTATTCCTATGACAAAAAAATACAAATACGTTAAAAATCCGATAATCCATGTTTTGTTCTTATTGCGATTCGGTAATTCTAATTATTTTCCTTGCTTACGTATATAAAGTGACAAATTATACTCTTAATTATATATGTAAGTTATATAAAGAGAAAAGAACTCTAAATTAGTATACACAAATTATTATAATAATTATTTTAATTATTAAACATAATTATTTTAATTATTTTCTTTAAAAATATATTTATAATTATTTTTGTTTTGTTAATTTTTTAAAAAATTTCTTAGTAAATCTGTCTTAATTTTTAATAAATTTTATTAAATAATTCTACAAAAATTGAAGTTTTTATATTTGAAGAGATCGTTAACGATGAATAAGTTATTTTCTTAAAAAAAATTAATGCTGCTTGAAACAATCCGCATTTTCTGAGCGTGCGATTGTTCCTTGAAAATTTATCACCGCCAATTCTTCGGATGTCACGTTTGTCTACATGAATCGCCTCTGATTTTTCAGAAAGTATAAATAGGAATAGAAACGCGTTTTCTTTGCAATATATCAAAACCGTGAGGCAATGCATTTCGCATATGCATTAGGTTTCCTATCGAAACAAAGTAATTGTACGTGACTAATAAAGATGCATATCATATAAAAGAGAAACGCTTTTCTTTGAATATATAATGTTATTTTAATTTCTACTTAGAATTGTAATAATATTATCAATCTGCTGTTACATATATTTATTCATTATACTTATTGTTTTACTAAAATTATTTAGTTTCATGATAGAAATAAATGAATAAGTTTCTGAAAAGTCTAGAAAGAGACAGAAAAATTGTCCACTCTCCCCCATTAAATAAAATTAAATAAAATAATATATAAAGAAGTAAACAGATATATATTAGTTGCTAATCAATTATATATTTTTGAATAAAAGTTGTGAGTGAATATAATAATTGGTTTGAATTGCGTCCGGTCGATTGGATCGCGAATAAAGCTGTTATTATCGATAAAGACCGATTTTACTCGGCGTTGAGCGCAGGCGAGCGCAACGTCGAAAGGGAAAAGAAGACTTCCGCTTTTCACGTAAATCACAGTATGTTTATTTCGCTTGTATGCACCTGACGAAGCGAGCTAACATATTTATCGCCGAGAATGTACATTTCTACGTTTCAGACGTGACAGGGAATTACGGCATCGTATTGCAAAAAAAGGCTAAGCCCTGTCGTTATTTTCGCGTTGCTCAACTTATACAAAGTATCAATCTAAGTATCGATTGACAAATCTTCCAACACATCGATTTAATAAAGAATTGCGAAAATAACTAGTGATGATGGGAAAAGTTTGTATACGAAGTATTTCAAAATTACAAATTACTTGACAATTTCAAAATTATTCGTGAAATTAATATTGCTGGATACCATGCAACCTTTGTTGCCAAATAAATATATTATTTTTAATAATTTTAATAAATATATGTTGTTTTTAAACAATTACTTTTTAAATACAAAATTAAGTTAAATTTGTGTTAAAAAACTTTAAAAGCAGTATTATTTAATATTAACAGTTCTAGAAGAACTCTAAATATAATACTATTTCAAATTATAAATCCTCACAAACTGAATTGCTTTTAAATATTTGACTAGTTAACTATTAATTTCATATTTAGTTCTGATATTTTAATGTTTAGGAGTTTTTTAAAGTTATTTTTATAAAAAATATTTTTAATTTATTTTTATTAAAAAATTATTTTTTAAGGTCAATAATTCTAGAAGATCTCTAAATAATTTCTACGTGATATAATGCAATTAATATATAGTATGTCTATAAAGTCTGTTCCTATCTCCTATATTTCGGAAATAGCTCAAAATTATAAAAAATTGCGAAATACGAGTTCAATCATTTCAAAGGGCTATTTTTTAAGGGAGTTAGAGGAGTCTCCCTAACGAGGTTCCCCAGGGGGACCCCAACTCAAAAATTTTAAATGGAACTCCCCGTATTGTAGTATATCTATGTATAGTTTGAAAGGGCATAAAAAAAAAGAAAATTTTTGATCCAAATTGGAGGTTGCTATATTGACCCGTTTAGGAGTTATTTAGGGTCAAAGTTTGAAAAGGCAACTTTTAAAAAATTGTTACTTTATTTGGAAAATTCTAAAAAAACATTCAAGGTGTGAAGGTATTTGTCTTTTTAAGTCCTTTCCATAAAAAAATTCAGATTTAATCCTAATTTTATAAAAAAAAATTATTTGACCTTATCTTGAATTTAATAGCTTTTGCAAAAACCAAGGTCAAATCTAAATTTATTTATGTTAAAGATTTAATACAGACTTTTATTAAAAAGACAAAAAAATTTCATTCCAATGTTTTTTTTAGAATTTTCCAAATAGAGAAACGATTTTTTGAACCTTGATTCTAAATAACTTCCGATTGGGTCAATATTTAACTTCCGATTTACATCAAAAATTTTCTTTTTTTATAAACTTTTAAACGATATACTACATTATGAAGAATTCCATTTAAAATTTTTGAGTTGGGATCCCTCTGGAGCACCTCCTTGGGGAAACAAATCCCCCAATTCCCTTAAAAGAATAGCCCTTCGAAATTATAAATACGAATTTCGCAATTTTTCATAATGTTGAGTTATTTAATATAAGAGGTAGGGACTTTAGTAGACATTCTGTATTTATATTATTTATTATATATATATATATATATATATATTATTTATTAATAATTATATATATAATTATTAATAAATAATATTAATTATTAATTATATATATAATTATTAATAAATAATATTAATTATTAATTATATATATAATTATTAATAAATAATATTAATTATTAATTATATATATAATTATTAATAAATAATATTAATTATTAATTATATATATATAGTTAAATTGATATTATAAAATCTCATGCCTTTAATTATTATCAGATAATTGGATAATCGGGTAAAATTACAGTGTTCAGAGTGTTGCGACACCTGAATTATGGCAATTTCAATAGCAGCTTACCTATCATGAGAAACGGTGCGGCAAGATTGATGCCGATAAAATCGATCCCCAGATACATGCATAATCCAAATGCAGCGACCGTCGCCATGGCGGCCGAGATATTGCCCAGAAGACCGAGCCAAGGCTTGCTGCGTACCCAATCGGCCATCATGCATGTCACGACCGAGAACAGGCCCATTATGATGAACGTGCTGGTGAAATACGGCACGATCGTCTTGGTGTTGGCCTCTAGTTCCAGTTCGAGAGTCCTCGAGGCGAATCTCGCGGTGCTAATGTGCTTAAACGCGCCTCCGTCCTCAGCTTTGCCGACGACTTCTAAGAAAGCCTCCTCCCAGGCGGCGCCGCTGATTCGGGAAGGAAAACATTGTCGAATTAAATTAGGAAAAATTAATAAAATTAATTGAAAAGTATCGCGCCCTTGAAACATTATCTTCGATCAAAAAATATTTTGATGGAAAATCACTTAATATCAAAATGAAGAGTACACATCAGATGTATACACTTATCTATTTATTTATATTCTGACAAGATACAGAGGTGATTGATAATTTTTAACAGGATAGAGTGAGAAATTTAATTTTTTTTTTAGTTGACATATATCCGAAACGAATATGGCGGGAAGGTTATTAATATGCCTCAATATGCAATACCTCAATGTGTGACAACAATAGATAATCAATACGAATAGTCGTGAGTGAATCAGACATCTATTATTTGCACGAGCATTACTGATAGCAATGGATGATTCAATTGATGATATCCAATTGGCGACTATAGATTAACGAGACTTTATTTTTATATAGGCATTGCTTTTAAAAATTTAGAATAATTTTATATAATAATATATATTATAATAATTTGTATAAATAATATACAGGGTCCTAGACCACCTATACACCCCTTTTCTTTCAAAAACTAAGCATTTTAGAGAAAAACGTTTTGAACAAAAAATGTATGGTTTGAGAGGAACATAAGATGGTGTCATTGGTTTGATCTT
The DNA here is from genome assembly GCF_021464435.1 of Cataglyphis hispanica. Classification (NCBI taxonomy): domain Eukaryota; kingdom Metazoa; phylum Arthropoda; class Insecta; order Hymenoptera; family Formicidae; genus Cataglyphis; species Cataglyphis hispanica. Next base: position 8,949,163 of record NC_065954.1, on the reverse strand, counting down.
AATTTTGTGTTGCATATTCTTATAGTTTATGTCGAGATCTTTCCAAAACACTATAATAAAGTATTTTTTCATTAAGAATTTTTTGAGTTATTTTGTATCTTAATCTGACATATTTTAATATAAAATATAAAATATCTCGAAAATTATTTGGTGTTCAATAATTGTATCGTAATACTTTTATGTAGAATAAAAAGATGAATCAAATGGTGTAAAGAAAAAGTAAATAATTGTTATAAAAAAATATATTGCAAATAATTGCATACTTTTTTTTAAAAATAATTATTTTCTGTACACCATTTGATTCATCTTATTATTCTGTACATAAAAGTATTACGATACAATTATCGAAAACTGAATAATTTTCGAGATATTTTATATTTTATATTAAAATATATATAGATTAAGATACAAAATAACTAAAAAAATTTTTAATGAAAAAGTACTTTATTATAATGTTTTGGAAAGCTCTCGAGATAAGCTCAAACAAAAATAAAAAATGGGGGTTTCCATTTAAGAAATTAAAGGTGTCCTTGACTTGACCTTAACGATGCCATTCAAGGTCAAACCAATGACACCATCTTATGTTCCCCTCAAAACCATACAATTTTCAAAACGTTTTTCTCTAAAATGCTTAGTTTTTGAAAGAAAAGGGGTGTACGGTCTAGGACCCTGTATATGCAAAGAAATGAATGCACAGAAGTACAGAAATTAGAGATAAAGACTATCGTTTATATGAATTTTTTAACAGCGTATCTCGATTATATTTTATCAAAATTGTAGTCTGAAACACATTTCTTGAGACTTGTAAAAAATCAAAACTTTTAAACAAGGAATCGCTGCCAATTTTATCATAGAAAATACTCTACTTACGAAAATACTCTATAAGTATCGTTCAGCACGTAGAATGTATATATTTTTATAGAACTCTAACCGTTCGCAAATAAATTATGGTCAAGATTATGGTTACTTTCAAGATCGTTCTCCCGTATAAGTAAGATAACTAACCAGTTTTTCAGCGACAAGCTCCGCGAGCGTATTTGCAAACTCAAAATAAAACGAAGTGTATAGACTCACATCTGGTCTTGCTGTGGACTATCGACTGTGATGAAGTAGCCTAGCTGCACCGAAGGCACCGATTTTACAGTAAGATCCTCATTGAGAACACTTCCACCGAAGAACACCGGCAACAAATGGGCGTCCCAGGTGGTCGGATTGATCGTTATCGGGAATGTCAGATTCAACTTCCGCCTTTCCACTTCGCTGCAAAAGTCGAAGATTCGATCAAAACTCGACAGATTTATTAACAAATTGTTTTGAGCAAAAAAAAAAGGAAGTTATTTTTTTTTCTTGAACTGGGATACGAGATTGTTCATTTTTTTTTTTTGCGTATTAATTTTTTTATTGCAGTTTATGATTACTCTATCACGTGATGTAGATTTAGAATATCGTTGGTGAAACACTCATCAAGCCACCGTGCGCAAATCTGCTCGTATGTGAATTCGTTGTTCTCATATTTTGCTTTGACATTTTTAATTAATTGATCGAGTTTCATTAGCTCTTCCCAAATCGAGGTTTTCAGCATGTTATTCCCGCCGTCCTTGGGAATCACGATTACATGACCGAATCGGCCTGCAACAAGCAACAGATTTAATTGATCTCGAATCAAGAAGAAATCCTAAAATATTACCTTTAATTACAGCAAGAGGAGATTGAATTGTGAACTACATTTCTACAAACATGGCGAGGAAGTCCACTTATGAAAGTATTTAATAATAGAAATTATAAAGAAAGAAAAAAAAAATATTAAAAAAAATTAACTTAAAATAAATTCAATTTTACAAAATTAAAAAAAAAAATTGAGACTATGAATCCAATAATTTCAATGTTGAAGAATTGCAGTTGAAAAATGATTGCAATATTTAATAATTCTCTTTTATATTTACTCGCCTTTTGTATTGCATCTTTTCTAGAGCATTTTACAGAGGAATCTTTTTATTCTATATATTTTATGTGCCAGCTGTCGATTAAAAGGATTTTCTGGGATTTTCTTTATTAGATTCGTGGAATTCTTCGTGAGAGAAGAAACCGCCAGAATGAATGATTGATGAAAATCTCACCTGGTCGAGTAATACGACCGACATTGAATTGATGGCTGTAATTGACTTTGAAGTATTGCTCGACTATCGCTCGCTCGGTCTTGCTGGGGCCGTTGACGGGCGAGAAGAGGTATTCCGGATCAATCTCGTAGTGTATCCTTTGATAGCCGGTGAAGCATATGCAAGCCAATAGTATCGGCACGATTACGAAGTAGCCGGGATGTCGACCGACAATGAGGCCGACTTTGTAAAAGGCGCGGTTTAAGAAGTCATCGACACACGTCAAGTGCCACATCTGAAAAGCGAAAGTAACAAACAAATCCATCCGTTAATTGTTATATCGTTTAATGAATAATTATTATAATTACTCATTTGGTAAAAAATTTATAAACGAATTGTGTTACCGCTAAATTACTACTGGCATTGAAATCGCTATCGCGATTTTCGTAACTGAAGGTGAAAACTAAAAGTCTGCGAAAATGAAGAAATTAAGACAGTGGTCGTTTTCTGCAAACAGTTCCTAGAGACGGTGTGCAAATAATAAATGTTTGTGTAGAAAACACAGGTGCTTTATACAGGTGCAAGAAATGTTTCGTGCTATCTAATTAGTATTTCGCATTTATAATGCATTACACGTTGGTTAATGCAAAGTAAGTTGCTGTGGTCGAATTATATGTGTGTAGGATAGAATCTCTTGTACGGTTCGTTAAACCCACAATGCGAAAGATGTGCTACTCATAATCTTTTTACTCCTTCCATCTTTCCCCCTCCCCTCTCCTCCCCCTCCTCTCCGCTCCATTTTCCCCTTTCTCTCTCTCTTTCTCTCTATTCGTTTTTGTTACGTAAAATTATTATTTGCTTAAGTCGATGACTGCACTCGACATAACGTGGCTCGTTTATTTAATGTTCCTTGAAGTAGAATATACGAAAAAGATCTGTCATACTGTGTCGTAAGAAGTCAAATTAAGACCTTATCGAAGCTTTACGAAAGCAGGCAGTGAAGTGAAACTTACGATAATTTTTAATTAAAATGTCAAAGATGCGAGATTGATTATTATGGATCAGAAAAATGAAAAATTTATAAAATTAAGAATATATGTTAAAAATATATGATGTGGAATCAGAGGAGTTTTATATCGATGATTTTAGAATTCTTCATTTTCTTTATGTCGAAAATATCGAAAAATTCAAATTGGGTTCGTGTCTGGTTTCTAAAATCTCAATTTCAACTGTTTGAATTATCAGCGATTGTAGCATTAAAGAATTTGCACGAGGGGAGCATTTAGGATGATTGTCATTGAAATCATGTAGAAAAGTGTCGTCAGACTTGACCTACATTCAGAATTACGTGTTCAATATATTAAAACTGCAATGAGATTATCATCAATTACATTTTATAGAAACGAATCGTATATATTGAACCAACGATGTTTATTAATTTTAATTTTTTATTGCGCAATTTTTTTTATATCTTTTTAATCTTCGTGTCTTATCTATATAATGCATAAAAAAGCTTCTTTGTGTCATATGCACATATATACATACATAATATGTATGCAAACTGTAAAAAAATAAAACTGACACAGAATAAAGATTCTAAGTAAATTTAAAACAGATTTTTAATTAACACATACTTAAGTTTATATGAACACACACACACACATGCATATTCGGCGTAATGTTGTGGCATAACCGAAAATCGAATTAAACTTACTTAAATCCGTTATGCATAATACGATATCTCATTAATAATTCATTTGTGATTTGACATATTACTATTTACATATCAATGACAAGAAATTATTGGAATAATTTCTGTACAAGCTTGCAAATTTATACATGTATGATAATTTAATCTAAATAATAACGTAAAAAAATAATACATGCAATGTTTTATTGTGCGAGTTTTTTTTTCCTTTCTTTCTCTTTTTCTTTCCTTTCTTTCTTTTCAATCTTACTTTGTGTCTTATATGTCTAATACATAAAGGAGCTTCTTTGTACACACACATACACACACATATACACATACATATAAGCATAGATACATACATATAGTATATATATATATATATATATATATACATATATATACATACATACATACATACATACATACATATATATATATATATATATATATATATATATATATATATACATATAAACTTAAGTATGTTAAATTAAAAATCTGTTTTAAATTTACTTAGAATCTTTATTCTGTGTCAGTTTTATTTTTCTACAGTTTGCATACATGTTATGTATGTATATATGTGCATATGACACAAAGAAGCTTTTTTATGTATTATATAGATAAGACACGAAGATTAAAAAGATATAAAAAAAATTGCGCAATAAAAAATTAAAATTAATATACATATTCATATATATATATATATATATATATATATATATATATATATATATATATTAGAAATTATAAATAATTTTAATTTTATGTTTCTCTTGCAAAGCCGTAGAAAAATAAAACTGACACAGAATGTAGATTTTAAGTTAATTTAAAATTTTAGATTTTTAATTTAATATGTTTAAATTTATATAAATACACACACACACACACACATGCATAAGTTGGCATAATATTGTGGCGTAATCGAGAATCGATTAAATTTATTTAAATCCATTATTCATAATACGATACCTCATTAATAATTCAATTCCAATAATGTGATTTGACCTGTTACTATATCTATTACATATTAATGAGAAATTATTGAAATAATTATTGTACAAGCTTGCAAAATTATACATGTTTAATAATTTAATAATAAATAATAACGTAATAAAATAGTACAGTAACAATAAAATATTTTACATTATCTCCTTTGTTATCATGGCACTATTATGCGAATCTCATCGAAAAGATTCATCTTTCAGTTAGCAAAGGAATATTCGCTTGAACGATTCTTTATCAAAAAAGGGCTCATTGATCGAAACTAGAATTCTATACCTTTTGTTCTGACACAAAGCTTTATTTCATGGGACGATGGTGCCCCCATAAGGGATTACATGACATATCGAAGGAGGATGAATCATCCCTCGTCAGATTTTCACGCACGTTCCTCTCCTCACCTTGAAGTGTTTCAAGAAAGTTTTTAATTCATTTTGCGTATAGACAGTCCAGAAATATATGGCAACTGTATAGCTGACTTTAATCATCGTATCCATTGAATTAGAAGGAGACGGAGATCTCCTGAATAAGCAAGAATAAACAGATGTACGGGGTGTGCGAAATATGTATTGGTTAAAATACATATTTCTTATTCAAGTATAAAAAGTCCGCAGTTATAAATTCCCGAATATCCGCAACGAGGTTTCATATAATTTCGCAGAAACATTGCGCATCGATACCGCAAAACTTCTCCATATAAATTTCCACATATAAAACGTAATGTGTACTTCTGGGCGAAATAAAAAGCTCCATAAATCCTCGTAAAGCCTGTTACCGCCACGGTGTTTTGCGACACGAAATGGCATTAGTTGCAAATATGGATTCATGCTGAGGACGGTGGCGAGCGACTTTCTAAAACCGCTTGCAATCCCGGGGCGACACGGATTTTCCGCGCACGTCGTCGTATACTTATCATTAGCAAGAGGCGCACGGTATCGCAAGCCGAAGTTCAGAGGCCAGTACCCCTTGATACGCACGCGCGTGGTTTGTCTCTCTCTCGGAGAAAGTTACGTCGAAGCTACTTTATTGGGTAACCCCCGTAACTCGCCGCGCACTTGTCGTTTCTCGTTTAGACACGATTTAATAACAATCGCATAACAATAATCGGCGCTTTTGCCACGCCATTTTAGAGACGCTTGCACTCTGCAACTGTCGCCAATCCTATCGGGGCCTTAGATTTCCACGCGTGTGTCTCGAATGTTCGACGAGAGTTCTCTCAAGTCGATGACAAAAGGGAGCTTCGCGCTGTTTTGCATATTATTTGCATCTGCCTTTGTCACCGAAGAGAGGAACAATTACTTCATGACTTTAGAAATAACTTTGACCTGATCTGAATAAATAGCTTTGATAACCAATGGTCGAACGTATTCATACTGATAGGTCATTGTTCTTAGAATAGTGGACGTAATTAGAGTAGTTTTCACTAGGTTGTTCCAGTTGTTAGATAAGCAAAAGTAAAAAAAGAATTGGAAGTGATACGTAAGAGATATATGTTTATAATCACGAGCCTTATTTCTCGTCAGCGGACCTGAATTGTTAGATAATCTTAAGGGGAGAAACCAGCGTAATAGTTAAAAAAAAAGGTTATTATTAAGGATATTTTTTCTGGTAAATATATTTTTTTTTTTAAATCACATTATTGACATCACAAGGTACATAATTTGAACTACTTTTTATGAAATTTTTGTTAAAAAATATTAATATTTATATAATTTATATATTTATATATTTATTCTTGAAGGCGGCTTACAATATTGACTACAATAGCCAATTTTGGAAACCGCCTTAATGAAACGGATGCACGCGTAGCAGGGCAACGAAAGCACAGAAAAAAAAACAAGTATTTTCTTCAAATATAAGACAATAGCTTTAGTTGCACATATGGAATTTTTAATTGAATAATTAGTTTTTTTATAATGTTAGAAAACTCAAAAGAGATTAAGTTCTCATCAATTTTGGAACTTTTTTCTTCAAAAGAAATCTTTCCATTTTATAACAAATTATTTTTTTTTAAATCTATATGTGCAACTAAAGCTATTGTCTTATATTTTATAAAAATATTTGTTCTTTTTTGTTTAGAGCTTCTATTGGCCCTCTACGTTTTTCCTTCCTCTCCTTTCCCCTTTTAAAGCGGCTCAAACTTTTGGCTATTATATAATATTAATAATTTTTTACGAAAATTTCACAAAAAAATAGTTGAAATTGTACTTTGCGATGCTAACAAAGTGATATATATATATATATATATATATATATATATATATCACTATATATCATATATATATATATATATATATATATATATATATATCATATATATATCATAATATATATATCATAATACAATATATATCATATATATATATATATATATATATAAAAGAAAACAATTTTTTGCTAAAAAAATTCTTAGAAATAGCCTTTTTTTAGCTGATTTTCTTTCATACTTGAAAATATTTTTTTCTTTCTTTTGCAAAATTACTTATCAATCAATCAAATTATATAAATGTGATTGATAAAGGATAAGAATAAGATAATAGATTTTACATAATAATAATAATATTAATAATACAGTAAATGAATTATTAAGAATGTTCTGGATGTACATAGTAGCAAAAAATTGTCAAAATTAAAAAGAAAACATGTTTCTTATGTTTATACTGTTTGAAAAATTAAAAAAATAAATTCGGGTTATGAAAAAAATTAAAGTATCACGAAATAATATGGATTTTGACATCTTCGTAAAAGAAAATAATTGTAATTAATATTTTTTCCTAATTTATGGCAAAAACTTTTGATCGTGACTCGATCTTCTAAAATCAACTGCAAAAAACAATGAAAAACGAGTAATTTGCAGAAAAAGACAGATAATATTTTTCTACAATATTTAGTAAATAACTTTTAAACGAATTAGTAGATCTAAATCAAGTTTTGCTCAAATATTTATTAGACTTTCCTTAATATATGTGAAAATTTTTATTTCATTGATAATATTTTTTCTTTGTCAAATTTGTCAGTAAGTGCTACAATAGGCGATTTTCTATAAAAATCAATAGTAACTTTAAATTTAAATAATTTCCAAACCATTAAGAGAATTGTGCTTAGTTTTTACACAAATATTCAGAAGATATAGTAGAACAATCTATGAAATTTTAATGCTTTTGTATTTTGATATATGTCACATCCTTAAACAAGCTGTTGTTACATGATTCACTTGTAACTAACAACTTGATCTTGTCTATTAGCCATATATACCATATATATATATATATATATATATATATATATATATATATATATATCTTAATTGCATCGATATGAATTGAAAGTTATCTAGCTGTCATTGGCATTATCTTATGTTCTTATAAAGTTATAAACGAACTATGGAAAGATCGAAGTACATTCTGTTGTGACAGATTATTATCGTTACTTAGGTCACTAGGACATTTGCCGCTGTCTTCTTGATGCTGTATCAGTAATTATAAACGAGCAAGGAAAACTACTCTAGCGAGTAATATATTATCAAGAATGAATGCATTTGAATAATTTTCTTCTTTGAGAAATTGCAGAATAAAAAAACATGTGGATCTCGGAGCAAAAAATCTATGAATTAAACAAAAAAAAAAGAGGAAGGCAGTTTGAAATAAATAGAAAATTGAAGTTTATAAATTCGCACTTTTCTCGCATATTCGAAATTTCAAATAAAAAGATAAGCTCTAGAATAAACTTAGTTCTATAACAAACTTAAGAGATTGTTAGGGGGAGGATTTGAAAAATAATACAATAATGCTGTGAAAATTTGTTGTGCCAAAAGAGAATGTAGAGTGGAGGCGGTATCAGAAATTTGGCGTGGCCTATTCGCTCGAAGCATCGAGCATCTGTGATTGAAAAGAAATCTTTGAAGATCGTACTATCACAACGTCGCGAGCGGAATTAAAATTTATATATAATATATCTTTTCTACAGAACGATACATCTCTTTATAAGCGGTAGAAGCCTCGTAATAAACTGTCGACTCGTTAAAAATGATGATGGTTAATGATACTGATGGAGTTCCAAACGGCAGTTGAAAATGCAAGACACACGTCTTAACGACCCGCTTGTAGAATTTTAATTGTCCAATTTCACCAAGTAAGCATCCTCGCGCGCAGTCTCGCGATTCGTGAAATTCGCACGTAGTAGCTTTTGTCGAGAGACAAACCGAGCAGCAGACATTGACGTTTATAACTTCCCCCGATGACGTTGAATGCTGCGCAATCGTCGGGAGAAAATTGTCGAAGTGATGAACATGAATGGGTATAACGCGAAAATATAAATCATATTATTTATTACTATGTTATTTTATACTATTCTATTAATTGTGTGTGTGTGTGTGTGTGTGTGTGTGTGTGTGTGTGTGTGTGTGTGTGTGTGTGTGTGTGTGTGAAAAGCATATAACAATTTATTTAATTGATTATAGAAAAAATAAAAGAAATAAATTTTTCGTAATTAATATTCGAAATAATTTAATTTATATTTAAAATAATTTCGTAAATAATTTGAAATTTGGCGCAATATGATCTTATATAATCACATTCGGCCAGATCTGTTTTAATATATAATCAGATCTAGGCGAATATGATTATATAAGATAAGATCATCGCGTCAAATTTCAGAGTTAATTATATATGGCCAGATCATATATTGCGCCAAATTTGGGATTTAATTACACATGACTTTATATATAATTACATAAATACATTTTTTTGGGCTAGACTATTTTCGTTCCTGAGTTTCGCAATCATCTCCTCGTGAAGAATAAAAAATTGCTTTCCTCGTGATTCCCTTAAATATTACTATAATATTAGTCGATGAATTCAATAGGAAGGAAATTATACAGATAAAAACCCGCGACAGAGGGAAAGTATATTCAAGCATAAGAGTGATTGCTTCCTGGAGATCAGGAGAGTTGGTAGAGTATGTTCAAGCGACTGAAAGCAGTCTCAGTGAGTGAACTTTTAATTTCAGAAACAATTCATTATATATTTTTATTTACTTACTGCTATTTTATTATTGTTGATTAAATCTTATCATTTTGTTATATTTAATAATAAAGTAGAAAGAAAATGTGCATTTATATATCTTTTCTCTTTTTAGATATTATTATTATTATTATTATTATTATTATTATTATTAGTGGAATTGTGTGAAAATATGGTTTAAGAAGAGAGAAATTAAATATTTCGAAATGTGATGAAACTTCCACGAACACAGTCGTGCAGCCGTGATTCATAATATAATTTCATTATTACATCATTATTTATTACTATTTATTGCAATTATTTTATTTTATCATTTGTATCCGTCTTATTAATTATTAGCGAGAAATAACCGGTCGTAACATTCATATTCGAAAGCAATATCTTACAAGAGTTTGCGCAAACGCGATGCAATTAACAACGTACTGCGTGCACGAGACCTGTACATATTCAATTCACGTCATCTATAATAGTGTCGCAATTTTTGCACTCAATTTCAATATATTATTGTACGTGCAATATACACAGTAGTATAAAATATTCGTCAATTATCGTTGAGTCCGATCTCGCGCGAATAGTTGATATGAATATGTTGGAAACTCGCCTTGATCCTCTCTCTCTCTCTCTCTCTCTCTCTCTCTCTCTCTCTATATATATATATATATATATATATATATATATATATATGTGTGTGTGTGTGTGTGTGTGTGTGTGTGTGTGTTGGAAACTCGCCTTGAGCCTCTCTCTCTCTCTCTCTCTCTCTCTATATATATATATATATATATATATATATATATATATATTCCAATATTTTTAAATTTCCATATATAAAGCTTACATAAAAAACATTTCCACATTACTCTCTCCTTTCTCTTTAAATATATTTGTGAATATTATTTCTACCTTTATTATATATATTTACCATTAATATTGAAATTTATCATCGATCATTGTATTAATTACTAACGATAAACATCGCTATTACACGTCAACATTCTCGTTTGTCGCAATCGCGATTGCGATTAGCGACCTCACTCGGGTCTCCCTTATCCTTTCGTTAAATACCTTTCACGTACTCGCGCGCGTTAACGCAGGTGCGTAAATGCGCGCGCACGTGCTCAAGACGGACGTACGTACAACACCGCGCGATTCCTCTACCTAAACGCGATAAGCAAGTGCAGCGTGTCGATGTGAAAGTATGCCGTGACTAAGGAGAGAATTTTCCATTTCGTTATTTACAAGCGCGGCACTTTCGTTCTTCTTGTGCTCGCCGGCGGCTTCGATACGCGACCCTTTCTAAACGTCCTTAACCCTCGCCTTACGTTCCTTCTCTCTCTTACCAATGCACCTCTCCCCCCAAAGAACGAGAAAGCGCAATAAAGGGTTTTATTTCTTTTCGTGCAATGATGTGGATTTCATTATAATTGTAGATTCTTTCGTAAACAATTTTTACTGCTTTCTGCGCTTCGATAACTTCACGGAAATCGAATCAAAGGTTTTTCGATAGATATTAGATTCAACAATCGAATTTTTCGAAAGCTGTATGATCGAGTCTTTAAAACTTTAGGGACTTTTTATGTCAAGATTTAATTTATATTAGATTGATATTAATATTAAAAATATTAAAATTTATATTATATTAAAGTTTATATTAAATTTATATTAATATTAAAATTATATTAATATTAATATTAATATTAAAATTATATTAATATTGATATTAATATTTTATGTGTTTAAAAAATCGTTAATTCTTCTCGATATATATTTTTAAAGCTTTGAAAATGTTAGTTATGTGCGAGGAGATTTTTTTGTGAATCTTGAATTTTGCATCTAAATCATAAACTTTGGACCGCTCGTTCGCGGTGATTGATATATTTTATGAACAGATTACTGCATGAAGCAGTTTCCCTTTCCGGTAGTTGAGGCAAACTCTCCAATATTTCTTCAGCGAGGCAAATGACTTCGTCTCGATCAATATTCCGCCTACATCTTGCGCAAAAAAAAAAAAGAAAAAAGAAAAGAAAACGAAAGTGAGAGCGACACAAGCCGATCTGTCTGACTATCCGAGGAAAAATTTCACGGCACGTTTGACCGAGATGTAACTTGGGTTAATAAAATTACGAAGATAACATATGCGAGACACACCTGGGAGCGAAGCCCCCACAACACGTTAACTCGTTCACGCGATCAATGCGCTCCTTCTTTCGAAGGTAAGCCAGTGGCAGTCAACAACCGCAATAACAGAGCGACAATAATACCTTTTTTTTTTTTTGGTCTCATGTGTACTATCTTGCACATTACGTCGATAGTTTACGACAGACGAGCGCCTCTCAGGCGCTTTTAGAAATTTAGAATTAAAATTTAAAATTTCCGCTTTTTACCGGAAATTTAAAAATATTGGATATTTTTTCAATTTATGCAATATATATATTTATTATATTATATTTATATATATATTTTATATATATAGTATATATATATATATATATATATATATATATATATAATTATATATATTATATTATATATATATATATATATATATATATATATATAATTATATATTATATATATTATTATAATATATATATTATTATTATATATATATAATATATAATATATAATAATAATAATAATAATAATAATAATAATGATATGTATATATATATATATATATATATATATATGTTGGATTAAATATGTTGCCTTGGACCTCTCTCTCTCTCTCTCTCTCTCTCTCTCTCTTTCGATGGGTTAATTTTAATTTTAAACGAGACAAAGAATTTCTACATAAATAAAGTAAAGTTCGTATGGAAGTCATCAAGGTTGCACTTGCACATGCGCAAGGTGTGTTTTTGCGATCTTAATTTCAATGACTCAGTTTGCTAATCAAAGTATCGGAGTCGATGCTTCCTTAGCGTCAACATGGAGCATTGAATATTAAGAACGTAATCATTTTTGGTGATGCTTAATAAAAAAATTGAGGCTGAGTTTGGAAATCATTTTCATGTATTTATGCGAAGGTTCGCTAAAGGAATAAATATGATTTTGCAATTCTATCTTAAATGGAGCCTGAAGCAGCTCTACTTGCAATTGCAGACAAAGGAAACTTATTCGGGGCGAGAGACCTAAATTTCGAATGTCAAGAAAATCTTGTTTTTCTTTTTTTTCTAAGGAAACCTTTTTTTATCATCTATTGGTGGCTGACCTGGACACACCACGCCTACAAATTCTTTCAGGTAGCAGTTTATGCTACAAAGCAGTTCTGTATTTCGAAGCAAGAAGTCACCAAAAATACAATCAAGTCAAAGCTATAGTTTTTTCAATATGGTATTCTTTAAATATTTTTGAATATAGGAATCTATTTTGTTATCGTTTTCTCTTTCGCCAAAATTTTTAAATGAAATTTAACTAGATATATTTTTTGTCGCGCTCAGATTCGCACATATATATATGCATCTGCAATATCGGAGATTGCAAAATTGTGATAACTGACTAGTCATCATAAACTTTGTACCTTGTAAAAAAAAAATACAATTGCCACGTCGCGGAATTTAATTTAAGATAATTGCAACCAGATTGTAGTTTAAAGAGAGTTTACATTTTCTTTCCATTCACTTTGGAACACTTGTACAAAGTTACAGTTGAATGTAACTAAGTGTATATCCATTTCGATTTGCAGTGCCTGCTCTGTCAGCGAAGGAGTCGAGCGTGATAACGTTTATACGTGTGTGGGTTCTTGTTTTTCTGATTCTTTTTTTCTTTTTTTCAAAGCCGTGAACTATTGCAAAAGCGCATGGCTCGTCTTGTCGTTGCGGGCAATCGCTACGGAAAGGGAATCGGGACAAGGTTGGGTTACGTTCCTTAAAATGACGTACGTTAATCGAGCTTTTATAGCTCGCGTGCGTCGTGCATATTTATCAGCGCGCTGCACGCATTTGCGCGAATAATCATTGCGCAGCTTTGTATCCCTTCGACATTATTTTGGCGAGAATTATTTGGCTAAAAGTGCAAAAAATCTGGCATATGTGACCAAATATGACTTGAATGATTTAAGCAAGAATATATTAAGATCGAGAAAATAGGATAAAGCGTTATACATCTCTCTCTATCTATCTCTTTCTCTCTTTTTCTCTCCATTTTAATGCTGTTTTCATTATATATATGTCAAGAGAGTTTGATGTTTACATTTTATATCCCGCCAAGTTTAATAGACGATAATATTAATTTTTATAAGTGGACTTAATATAAAGACACATACGTACACAACACAAGTTTCCGTTTATTCCGTCATTCAATTTTATTATTCATATTGATAATTTAATTATGAAGATAATACATACTTATCGAGGTTCGCATCATCGAATATTTCGAGATTATAAAATAAATCTTGAATCGACATATTGATCAAACAGAATTTCTTTAACAGGCAGATCTTACATCTAAGAAGGCAGAAAAAAATTTATACTTTGTTTGCTTTATGGCGTGAGTATAAATTTTATGTTATTGTGTACAGCAGAAACAAACTTTATTACTGCGACATAAATTTATGAGTAGCATATGAACTGTATATGAAGTCAATAAATTCGAAGTCAATATTTTCGAATTAATGTTTAAAGGTACGTACTCAGGTAAATATCTTTGTTAATCAGAATTCTGTGAAAATAATGTTTAAAGGAAATAAATAGCCAGCATCCAATATCGAGCTATAAAACGTCTTTAATAAATTTTTAAGACTCCTTATATACCGATTTTGGACATGATGTTGTCTGGACATTTGCTGAATGAGTTGATTGATAATCTTCTGGGGAAATAAAATATTTGAAGAATATATTAAATATATTTGTAAAACCAAATCCGGACTAATAAGTCCAGCTTGAACATTTGGATTATACCAGTTTAAATATTTCAAATTATCTATCTTTAATGTGTCTGCGAATAAAGAAATTAATATTTTCATTCTATTCACTTCATACAATTTAAATGTAGTTGTAACATTATGCGCATTGATAAATATTGGAAAAACATTAAGCGAGGCATAGCTAGACATAATTTATGCCGCAGAAGCACACGCGTTACAAACACTAATATTAATAAATTATTATTAGGTATGGACTCTTGAATAAGGTAACGGACACTGACAAAAAAAAACGTATATATATATATATACCTTCGTAGTGTCAAAAAAATTCGTGGAATTAAGAGCTTCGCTAAGGGGGTGGCAGGGGAGGGAGGGTGGGAGGGAGGGGAGGGGAAGACCGGGGGTGGGGAGGGAGAATGCGGTATGAAGTCACTACTAAGCGTTTACGATTTGACTCATCGATTTGAATCATTCATTTATCAAATAGAACAATGAGACATTTTTATATCATCGCGGATGCGAAACGACGATTCGGTCTCTCGAACGTGAGACGGTCCCTTAATCCCACGTCGTATTCCTTCCGAATGTAACGACCGGGAGCCGCCCAAAATACCGTCATCATCGTCATCGTCAGTGCGGCTCGCTCGCTCGCGTGCTTTCAAACCGGAAGAGATATCCCCGTGTGTTTAATTTATCGGTTACGACGACGTCGGCGCGCGCGCAACGATGGGCCCCCGAAGGAATGGGCAATCGGACAGCGGGAGAGGGGCGGGGGAAAGGGGAGGACCTCTCTCTTTCTGCCCTGACTCGGACGCGCCACAGTTACTTTTCTCTAATTTAAATAGATTGCATAAGTGTTTCGCGGTACATTCGAGAGACCGATTCTCTCTTCGCACAAATATTATCCGATCCATTCCGGTCCCTTTCCCCCCCCCCACCCCCTCCTTCTCTCTCTACCACCCCTTGCCCTCTCGGCCACCCCCGACTCCTCCTCCTCCTCCTCCTCCTCATTCACTCACGGAGAGAGATGCAAGAGATGGAGCTTAATGTGCGCGATAAAATCATGTACGTTCACGCGTAAATTCCGTTGTCTAAGTATGGAATTATCGCAATGATTGATATGCATATATGTGCAACGCAATACTCGATAATAATAATAAGTTTATCTCGGCTTAAGTGATATTGCGAAAGGGTAAACTGCGTGAGTGCACGAAGTGAATAAATCACAGCGTAACATATTCTCGGGGCTACTGGCTAATATATATTGAAAGATGCAACTGCGTCTCTAGTATATCACATAATGCACAGGGCGTTGAGATCGCTGACTGACATCTCGATTTATTATTACGGTGCTTTTATCACGGAGGTATAATATTTTCTTGGAGTCTACGTATCTCATTAATATTTTTTTATTATATCTTCGTGTCTAGTATATTTTTTTATATCTCTGAAAAAAAAAAAAAATAACTAAAATACCTTTCCACGAAGATTATCGGATACTTTTCTTCTGTACGTGTAAGGAAATTTATTTGCAATTCTGCAGAAAATCATTTAAAAATATTTCGCCACCAGGAGTACCAACATTTGCGCGCGCGCGCGCGCAAAGGCCGATGTTATTTTCATAGTAAAAGTCGATAATAAAATTCTTATTTTTCAACGAAAAGCGCGACTTCGCCCCAAGGACGATCCAAAGATAACTTTTGACCGTATTGAAAGCGAACGAGATTCACGCAGCAATATTCTACATTCTCCCTAGCGATTTTCTCGATGCGACGAAAATGATCGATGGAGGCCCTTGCGAATATCAGCAGTGTCCCCTCGCTCACAGATTTGCCGATGCGTCAGTAATGTGCAATTCCCCACCGACCCTCCGAGGTCAACAATTTGTTACGGGGACGTTCAAGGAACATATCAACAGCGCAGTTGATTGACCTGTTGTTGTTGTGGAGCGATACGTTTTGATACCAGTCCATACCTTTGCTCTATCATTGTATAATAAAATGTATCCTGTTAGCGGAGTAAAGCAACCAATTTGTGACGTAGACGCTATTAAATGCGTTCAAGTAGCGAAAAGCAAGTAGCATCAAGTTTCGAGTGACAAAAAAAATGTCCCACCCTCCCCCTATTGTTTGGATTTTGCCTTTCAAGTAAATACGTATTTACTTATTATTATATGCATTGATAAATAATCAGGAATGCGGTAAGAGCAGTAATTATATATTAAATTATATATTAGATTCACAATCAGTGAAACATTATGATGTGATAAATTTTTTTGCAGACGAAAAGACAGAGTGAAAGAGAGGGAGAGAGAGAGAGAAGTGGTTTTACAACTTTGCAAATTTTGTCGAAATATTATGTTGCTTGAAAATAGCACAAGAAAATATTTTTGCCAAGGCACATTAGGATATTTAAAAAGTTTTTTACGGCGGATCTTTTAATTTATTACTATAAATGTATCAATTAAATTTAATAACATTATAATAATCGGTTTTTTTTTTTGTTTTTTTTTGCGTGCGGATATTTTGTCGCAATATAGTTTCTCTTAGATTTTGCATATCCTTGACTCGACGAGATTTTAATTTCACACATCCTGCTCGACACATGTCGTCGTTTTCGCAAAATCTGTCCTTACGCCTGAAAGCGACAAATTCTCCCACCGCACGCAGTCATCATTACTTTATTATTTAGAGAAACGGTACAATGGCCTTTAATAAGATAATAAGTGGTTGTGAAGCAATGAGTTAACACACGAAAGTGAGTCGGCAACGGGGCGTTATAGTACAAACGTCCGTAAATGATGACTAAGGCTTGCACCAAACTGCGTGGGCATAACATAATCCTTGTAACAAAAACGTTTCCTGTTTATAGGAAAAACGCTCTTCCGTAAATAGAATGTTTAATGAGGAAATGCAATATGCTCTCATTCACTAGAGCTAAGCTTACTACGTAATTAAGATCTGTAAGATACGATATTTTGCTTTTATTTTGATTTTTTTTTCTTTTTTCTTTACGATTAAAATATTCGCTTTTTGCATTTTAAAATAAAAGATTAATATTATTATTAATTCAAATATACGTGTTAATTTAGTTGCATTAAATGATAAATGTAATAATTTTTTTCCATATCGCATTAACTGTGTAATAAATGTTAAAAACAGGCTTAACAGATGGTTTTACTTTATTTAAGGGTCATTGTTTTAAAACAAGGAACGAATTGTAAGATTATTTCAGATTTTTTAATTGCTTTATTTTTAATAGATCTGTTTTTTTTTGGCCACACTTTCTACACTTATTCCCATTCTGTGCTTTCTCTCTTCAAAAGAGCATATAATTATTTTAACGTGTTAATGAAAAAGGCGTTTAATTAAAAAAAGGAAGGACATCTTATATAATTGAATCGATATTCAATTAAAATTTATAATTGTGTAAATATTTGGATTAGTTTATTTTTCGTCGGAACTTTACTCCTTCAATTATTTTTCATTTATTTTAATAAGGTTGCAAAAAAAATAAAAAATACATAAATTTATAAAAATACAATATTATTTTCAAAAATATTTTTTTTACAATTTTTTTTTTAATGCGGGTAAAAAATTTTAAATAAATAACTCTAAAAAAGAAAAATATTTTTAAATATTTCGTGGTGAAAAATCACCAAGATTCATCCCCTATTATTCACAATTATTAATCAATCAGTTTTATAATCATGAAGGTAATGAATTACCTTGCTCCTTGAATTAAACACGAAACGCGCTTCAAACCTTCCACAAAATCTTCACACAAAAACTTATATCACCACCAAATTAAATCCTTCGGCAAATTCCAGGCCTTTTCCTTTTAACTTTCACGGTGGGGCACTTTTGTCGCGCGTTCTCTTCCTTGTCTTCTCTGTTGAACTGTCAGGCGGGAAGCGCGGCACGTTTCACCTGCACGTCTTCGTCCGTCCGCGTGTCATGATCGACGATCGAAATTCGAGCGTGAAGGAGCGCGCATGAAATCGAACGTCGTCGCGGGAAGCGGGATTCGGACTGCACGACGTGCCGCTCGAGATTCCGCTCGAGAGCCGCTCGCAACTCGCTCCGATCGCTCGCTCCTCCACTCACCACGAGAAGTGTATGTACGCGGCGCGAGGGATCAATCAGCACCCACGAGAGAAACGTCGCAAATATTGCTAGGACGAATTTGCGAAAATTCTTTCGATAAGTCACTCCTAGCTGAATCTCGAAGAGATCTTTCTTCCATGAAAAAGTTGCAAAAGCTTTTATCGATCTCTGACCACTTTTCCTTAGGCTTTTTCTCGATTTTAAATTAATATCATTATAAATTTATGGAC
The DNA here is from genome assembly GCF_021464435.1 of Cataglyphis hispanica. Taxonomy (NCBI): domain Eukaryota; kingdom Metazoa; phylum Arthropoda; class Insecta; order Hymenoptera; family Formicidae; genus Cataglyphis; species Cataglyphis hispanica. The sequence goes on along the minus strand of NC_065954.1, from coordinate 8,930,160 downwards.
AACCAACGTTTCATTTTTGCACAATCAGAATTTTATTAAGAACGAAGTATGATATTAATATTATACTCTTTCTTTTCAATTTTTAATTTTTAATTTAAATATTAAAATATTAATTATTTAATTAAATATTAAATATTAAATATTAAATCAGAATTTTATTAAGAACGAAGTATGATATTAATATTATACTCTTTCTTTTCAATTTTTAATTCTTAATTTAAATATTAAAATATTAATTATTTAATTAAATATTAAATATTAAATATTAAATCAGAATTTTATTAAGAACGAAGTATGATATTAATATTATACTCTTTCTTTTCAATTTTAATTCTTAATTTAAATATTAAAATATTAATTATTTAATTAAATATTAAATATTAAATATTAAATCAGAATTTTATTAAGAACGAAGTATGATATTAATATTATACTCTTTCTTTTCGATATTTAATTTTTAATTTAGATATTAAAATATTAATTATTTAATTAAATATTAAATATTAAATCGGAATTTTATTAAGAACAAAATATGATATTAATATTATACTCTTTCTTTTCAATTTTTAATTTTTAATTTAGATATTAAAATATTAATTATTTAATTAAATATTAAATATTAAATCAGAATTTTATTAAGAACAAAATATGATATTAATATTATACTCTTTCTTTTCGATATTTAATTTTAATTTAGATATTAAAATATTAATTATTTAATTAAATATTAAATATTAAATCAGAATTTTATGAAGAACGAAGTATGATATTAAAATTATACTCTTTCTTTTCAATTTTAATTTTTAATTTAAATATTAAAATATTAATTATTTAATTAAATATTAAATATTAAATATTAAATCAGAATTTTATTAAGAACAAAATATGATATTAATATTATACTCTTTCTTTTCGATATTTAATTTTTAATTTAGATATTAAAATATTAATTATTTAATTAAATATTAAATATTAAATCAGAATTTTATGAAGAACGAAGTATGATATTAATATTATACTCTTTCTTTTCAATTTTAATTTTTAATTTAGATATTAAAATATTAATTATTTAATTAAATATTAAAAATTAAATCAGAATTTTATTAAGAACAAAATATGATATTAATATTATACTCTTTCTTTTCGATATTTAATTTTTAATTTAGATATTAAAATATTAATTATTTAATTAAATATTAAATATTAAATCAGAATTTTATTAAGAACGAAGTATGATATTAATATTATACTCTTTCTTTTCGATATTTAATTTTTCTAGATATTAAAATATTAATTATTTAATTAAATATTGAATAATAATATTATTAATTTAATTATTTACCTTTAATATCAATCTCTAGGAGTCTGTCTGAAAGCAAAAACGATGAAGTAATAATGGAGAACATTTATCTATGTGCGCGATTAAAAATACGAGAGTGGCGGATGATGGTCCATATGAACCTCCCTATAATCTCGGAGAGATGAACTGATCTTCTCTCGGGCGATGCAACTCAAATGCATGGAGCGTGGCGCATCTGTGGTAGACGGAAGTAATGAATGTGGCCGTTCGCTTATCTAGTTTGACACTTCCTTGCTAGCCGATCGCATGCGCGACCGTATAAACGGTCTTTGTTTCGAGAAACGTCGTAAAGGCAACGCGATTAAATCCCGCTTCATTAGTCAATTATTAATTCATTGATTTACGTAATAGATCGTAATCGAATTTGGTCTTTGTTATGCTGGTAACATGCACATAAGCAGCGCGTTCCCATTGATATCCTGGAGAATAATATCCGGCCGTAGAACCGAAAATTTTTACATTTGAATTTCATTCGAAAGAACATGTTTTATGGAGGCAATTTTAATCTGTCAAAGATATGGCTGTGAAAAATATTACGAAGAAGAATTTAGCCAATCATTTCAGCAGTTCTAAAAAAAGAATTTCATTTTCTCACATTATTTACATTACATTTATAAATTTGCGATTAATATTTCGTAATACACTTAATAATATGCATTTATTTGTAAACATTCATTTATAAATGTATAATAAATATTTATATATTTTTTTGTTTCCTAAAAAGTGAAGTGCTTTCCTAAAAAGTAAGATGCATCTCATACCAATTAATAATAGATATATCATTCAAGAGATTTAATTATGATACAAATTTTTTAAATTAACTTGAAAGAGATTATCGTAACGTGCATTTTTTGATTTCTAATTAATTTTGATAACGTTATTTTTGACATAATATTATTCATAAGTAAATTATTATTAAACTTACACAATTCAAAATTAAATGGAAGAAATATTATATATCTAAAATTATTTTTATATTTATTTATATTATATTTTATATTTATATATACTTTGATTTTTATATGTACTTAATATTAATATCCTGCAATCAATAATCAATGATTCTTTAACAGCAAATAATTATATAGTGTTTCATTACTAATATTCTTTATTATTAATTTGTTTTCCTGTCGACAATGTCATTCATCAAATGTTGTGAAAATATTCGTTCAAAACATCCTATTTTTAGGTCAAAAAAGCGAATGACTGTGGTTATCGCGAGATTGCGCGTTCATTGATGATAACGAATCGTACACGCATTAAGAGGGACAAAGGAAAGTTGATAGTAGCGAATGTACTATCTTTGAAAAGAGAGACGTCAAGATCAGCTGACCTTCCAACCTCTGCAGATCGCAGCGAGAATGATAAAACTCTCGAAGAACCAACCAACATCGCAGTACGTTTACTGCACTTCGCGACCTGCATTTCCTTTTACGTCACGTTCTTGTGTACGATCGACTCGAGTGACTCTGTAATAACGATATCTGCGGATTTTCCACTCACCGAGAAAGTTTCTCGAAATTTTATTTTAACGTTACGGTTTCACGTAACTTATTTAGCAAATTATACAACGTATCTTACTTACATAATTCACTTAAAAATTTCTTAAATTATCTAAAATGTGAAAGTATGTATAAATATGATAAATAAATAAGTTAAAATGGACAAATGAGAGTCAACGCGGTGTCTAATAAACACAATTATATTTATATGAAGAATAATATATTTTTAGCTCATCCAGAACGTTGACCCTCATTTGCCTGTTTTATCTTATTTTTTTTTTGTGTGGATGTATACAAACACATTATTTGAAAAAATTGCGTTGATTGTTAAGCTGTGCAATTATTATTGCTTTGAGATCATCGATTTGAAACAAAATAGAGAATAGAATTTTCTTGATAATTTTTTTTCAAATATATAACATTTAATGTATTAATTTAAATTTTTATTATTTAATGAAATTGTGATATATAACTCGTATCAATATTTATATTATTTTATTATAAAATTAAAATATTAAAATTAACATTAAAATTAAAATATGTTTTCTTTTGTAAATGATTTTATTCTGAATAGCCCAGATGCATCTATACTATCTATGCTATGGGAAGAATAAATATCACGAGGATTTAACGTCGCGCTGTTGTGGGATGTGCATGCTCGAATATTTCACGAGGGAAAAGGGATCTCGATTGTCTGGTGGGTTTGAGGACAATGCAAGCAGGTGCCCGCAATCATTCTAATCTTAGCGACTAATCCTCGGACCGGCTACCTGCGCAGGTAGATTTCTGGAAAAATCAGGTATGCGATTTTCCCCGTTTTACGTCGTAAAAAATTCGAGATCATAAATGCCAAATAATTTCCTATTTCTAAATAAACCCAACGTATTGTATCAAACTTTTTCTTATATTTTTGAAAATACACTTCACACAAATAAATTAACTGTATTGTTGGAAAAAGTTTTACATACGTGTGAGTACACTTATAGGACATTAAGCAGTATTATTGTAAGTTATTTAAATAGTTACGCGCAAAATTAAATATATATATATATATATACATACAGGGTGTCCTATTTTAATATATATATATATATATATATATATATATATATATATATATATATATTTGAGTGATAAATACAGTAAGTTTAAACAGAAAATTTCCAAAAAGAAAAACCCAGATTTTTAAAATTTTAAACTTTTTGTAAGATCTCTATATTTCGGGATATTTGGAGAGTTAAATTTTCGGATTCTAGTATGACATATATTTTTTACGCGACGTATTCCAGAAATAAGTCATTGAAATTAGAAAATGTCGAATCAGAGAAGATAAATTCCTGTTTTATGTGCGTGCACAATTTTCTCATACGTGGAATTTGTCGGGTGAAATATTTTTTAATCTCAATTATTCACCGCATTGTGGAAATGAAGGAAATAATCTGCCAAGTGCATGAGAGATTTGTCGGGGCTCTTCTTTATAGATTCTTTGACTGTCTTGTAAACGATTTCTTTTCTTACGCTTGATGAAATTCTTCAAGATCGACTTTAGATATAATCGATGAAGAAGGAATTCGTGTACTTAAATATATACCAGGATAATTCAATATTATAATATATTTTGGTTCTTTTATTTGACTCAGAAAAGTCTCTAATATAATAAATAAAAATATAATAAAATATAAGATATATGAAATATATAAAATATGTAAATAAAAATGTATGATATAATTAATCATTATTATACGATTAATATTTAATAATCATGTTGTTTATAACAATTGACATAGTAACTTGCCCATCAATAATCCAACTAGATTGAAATATTCTATAATCACATCGTTATATGTCGAAGAAGATTGATTCGTGACAAGTTGATTCGTGACATTATGAATTCAAAGATCTTGATTGTTTGTGTATTTCATAACTCGGGGTGTGTTCATTATTATTACCGCTATGTCATTCAGTACAATCGTGACGATGGCAATGATCTTGCCAAGGCCAGACAAGATCAGGCACGCAGTGATGATAATGATAACGAGAGGAATTACCGTGCACGCTTGTTCGCGATCAGCACATCCTTGGAAATTACATCTCATTACATTATAAAATTACATTATACAAGTTCTGGAAAGACTTTAATTTCGATCGATAATCGAATATACAATTACTCGCTCATTCCATTTTTAAAGCCTGCTCGAATTTCGGGCAGATGATAATGAAGGATACGATACGACGCACAATAATAATGATGACGATATATCTAAAAAAAAAAAAGTGGTCGCATTGCATGCTTACAATTTTCTCTTTGTGATAATGCACATGTAGTATACATTACATCACCGGATGTTCCCTCGTCGTCGACGTTAGACATTAAGGGACTTAAACTAAGAGAAATGAGAATTGCTTCGCACAACATGCTTGCTAAAGGCAGTGATAGAGAAAGAGAAACAGAGATAGAGAGAGAGAGAGAGAGAAGTTACGTAATGATTTAACATAAATAACAAAGGAATTTTGAGAAATTGAATTAGTAATATATTTTTATAATTATGCGTTCGCAAAATTACATCGTCGTTATATTTTATTGAAAATTATTTTAATTAATTAAATATAAATTATGCAAAGAATCAAAAAATTGTTTTGATGTCTTGAATATATTTGTGCGATTAAAAATTTTACACATCAATTTAGTCTATGAATTAGAGAAGATGAATATAATTTATAATTAATTTATTTTTATATGTATAAGTTGATTGAATTTTAATTTAAAGTGTGACCACAGTTATCTGCCAAATTGCTTTAATATCCTTTGAAGCATGATTAATCCATTAATTTATTTAATGTTTTGTATCTATTTTAATAAGAGAGAGATAAATAGATAGAGAGAACGAGAGAGATGGAAAGGCTAATTATTTTAAAAATAATAAATTTATATTGTTTTAAAAATGCACCGTGTTTTCTTTTTTAATTATCATGTAATAGAATTACTCATTCATCGGTATAACGTTCTTATTTTTTCATCTCTAAAATATTATACTTATTACGTAAAATCGATAAACAAAAACTCAACTTCAGCAGGCAGTCTGAATTGCGTGACGATATTTCCTAATCCATTCACTCTGACGCGCTCTATCTTGAGATATCTCTTTACCTTATAGTAAGTAAGGTATCGCTTTCACCGGGATTCTTATTAACGTAGAATATCGTTCGTCTGTGGACCGTTTAAGTTTTGCAGCAGCGCGGGGGCGTTCAATGACAGTTGCGTGCCCGGCGACGTAGACGGGGCGCGATTACTCGCGTGTAACCGCGCGCCGAGATGTAACGCGCGTCAACTGCTCTGATATGACAACTCGAGACTAACCATCAACTGCGGGACAATCTAGCCATCAGTCTTAAATGGAATATATTTACAGCCGGGCCGAGAGACCGCGGCGATGCCCAACACGGTGACATCAGCACATCCGCTTTCCTTCGTCGGCACAAGCTCTCTGCTTTTCATGGCCATTTTATTCGTACAAGAGGGAGCCTTTGTTCTTGCCGAAATTAAAAAGTTCTCAATACGCGATTGAGACCTTTTTATCAGCAATCGCGATGAGTTTGATTGGGCGATATAGATATCGGGGATATCGAGGATCCGATTATGTAGTGAACGGTGATTGCAATCTGATACCTTCTGATTGATTTCGAAAATTGAATTGATTAATAATTAATCATTCCGGATTGGATATCTCATGGTAACGCTTGGTACGTGATAATTCTAGATTGCCATCGCTATTGCATTGTATGCAAAGCAAGATTATGTTGTTGAAAATATTGCACGAGATAATCTTCTGTCTGCAAAATATCTCAGAATAAGTTTCTCCTGCGAACGGTTCACAGTTTTGTAAAATATATGTTGCAAATTGAAACAAATTTTCTTATTAATTTTATTATTGCGATTAAATATATATAAATATACATATGCATCATTACGTGTATTAATATGTTAATTGTTTATAATGTGATTGTAATTGTGTGAAAGAAAATTAACATTTCTTTTTTCTTTAATTTTTCTTACATATTAAAAAATTATATATATTGAGATTATATATTATGAGAAATTATATATTATGTATAATTATATATAATTATATATAATGTATAATTATATATTATATATTATATATAATTTATTATATATTATTATTATATATTATTATATATTATTATTATTAATTATATTATATATTATTATATGTTATATATTATATATTATATATTATATATTATATATATAATTATATATAATTATATATAATTATAATTATATATTATGAGAAAAAATTATATCTAATATAAAAATTGATCAGATGAAGGAGGCTAAATAATTTACCATCATTCTGACATTTCTCGCTTTAGATCGATTTAAAACGAGAAATGTCAGAGAAAGCTTATTATTATCACACATATATATACATATTTTTAATATTTTGTGACGTGATGAGAAAATCTAGTTCTCGACAGAGAATGCATAACCGACCGGCTTTTGCTGATCTGGGCTCTCCGTTTGATAACTGCATCAGATAAAGAAAGGTCGATAAACGTTATACGAGTGTGCCACCCTGTAGACCGACCAGGCCGTCGTGGAGGAGGAGGAGGAGGAGGGGGACGGGGGAAACTAGTCGGCTTTTCAGGGTGGAAGGTAATCGCCGATAGAGCGCTTGCGCCTGAAAACTCACCCACCCCCGTGAAAATTCACCCCTCGCTGTTATCGCCATGTCGGGAACCGGCAGTTCCACCTCGGGCGGACTGGCAGCGGGGTATCAGGGATAGATAGACAGATATTTTTCGGCGCGATTCTTTTCATCGCGTCGATCGCGTCGCAAATCGAGGCGCGATCGCTCCTCTCGTCGTCGTACGACGGCACGAAACGGGACGATACTTGTCGCGCGACACTCGTCGGGACAAGTATGCGGAAAGAGCGAAGGTCGAAGGGCGTTTGAAGATGCAGCTTCGATCGGCCCCTACGAGCCGAACGAGAATCCAGTCGCGTCCTCGCCGCGTCGCACCGCGTCGTCGTCGTCGCCGTCATCGTGACGGGACGTCGTTACCGCTCGTCGTTGAGCCGCGAATCGGTCCCACGGGGCCCGTAAACGTCGAGGGATGCTCGCGGAGATGGTCCGATTGTCCTATCAACACAGGGCGTTCTACTGCTACGTGATTCTAAGCGTGTGGATCTTCCTCCTCGTCGCTGGTAAACGCAACCTCGTGACCGCTGATTTTGTGTGCATTGCGGGGGGGGCTTGGGGTGGGGTGAGGAGGAGGGAAGTAGAAGGGGGTTAAAGGGATCTGTTAAATATCCTTATCGAGAACAAGTTCCTAAAGATCGATGTAATTTCACTGACACGAGTTCAGTTGCTGTGAGCACGCGAGAAATGATTGTGTGCGTTTATTTACGACAATAGAAATCAATAAGGTGTATATTTTGTCGTGTCTAAAACTTGAACTCGTCGAAATTCCTACCCACGCACATTATCGAATATTTTCCATTGTAAGATATCATATTTGCATCGCATTTGATATGCTTGTTCTAAGCGTGCTCATAGATTTTTGGATATTTCATTTAGCTAGTCGAACTTTAAGATGCTTAAATATTTAAACCCCCTCAGCGATTTTAGAGTTTTTATTTTTAAATATAGGGTAAGATGTATATATATATATATATATATATATATATATATATATATATATATATGTATAGATGTTGTCGCAGCTATACACTTGAGCGCTTCTGTTCGTTATCACTTGAGTTTTAATAATAGAATTATAACAGAGTAGAAGACAACTTTAGTTTTTCAATAACGGATTATGTAGCTAAATATTGTCACGTGTTATCGAGGCAACTTGGCTATTCTACTTTCTTTTTTTTTTTTTTCATAAAGTAAGGCAAATGCAAACATAGTTGACAACTGATTGCAGAAAAGAAATTAATCCATTAAAACCAGTTCAAGAATCTCTCTCTCTCTCTCTCTCTCTCTCTCTCTCTCTCTTCATTATTAGATAAATTTTTTCTTAAAGCATAATTCGAGAGAAGGATTGTTTTTTTTATACAAATTTGTTGGGAATTTAATTATTTTTTTTTGCTATTAATAATTTGATATTTTATATATATATATATATATATATATATATATATATATATATATATATAAAAGAAAGAAGTCCTGACTGACTGATTAACTCAACGCTCGACTCAAACCATTTAACTTAGGAATGTGAAATTTGGAAGGTACATTATTTTTATGACGTAGGCATCTATTAAGAAAGAATTTTTGGAAATTCTGTCCTTAAGGGGATGAAAAAGGGAGTCGAATTTTTTTTATAAGAATACCTATATCTCAAAAACCAAAGATGTTGCAGACATAAAAATTGATATTTAGATTCTTTAAGAATAAAGAAGCACGTGTTTTACCATTTTCCGAAAATTTAGTTAAGGGGAATGAAAATGAGGGGGTTGAATTTTTTTGTATAAGGATATCTATATTTCAAAAATCAAAGATGTTAGAAAAGTAAAAATTGACGTTTTAATTTTTCATTATAAAGTAAGCTTGCGTGTCAAATTTCTTGCTCCTAAAAGAATCTAAATATCAATTTTTATGTCTGCAACATCTTTGGTTTTTGAGATATAGGTATTCTTATAAAAAAAATTCGACTCCCTTTTTCATCCCCTTAAGGACAGAATTTCCAAAATTTCTTGCTCCTAACGTCAGTAATAGTTCTTAAGATATGGATATCTAAAACTAAAAAAATTTAATACTTTTTTCATATCTGACAGTTGAGTCATAGTATAATTAATTATTAACGTACATCACGCCTATGTAGTAGCTATGACGTAATTATGTTACAAAAAAAACTCATGTTTCTACCGCACACAATTATACCAAATCCCAAAATCCACACGAGCAAAGCCGCGGTCAACAGCTAGTATTCATATAAATCTAATATAATGTATTTTTTATATTAATATTTTTTTAAATATTAACATATTTTTGAAATTAATATATTTTGACATATATAAATAATCCTATTGTTGTATTTATGCAATCAAATAAAAATATTAGAAAACAGTGTAATGAAATATAAATGTAAGATTATAAACAATTTTTCGCGCAGGCATGTATAAATATATCGGCGTGGATGAGAAAACTTCGGTGCAAACGAGAATCTTAAATAATGATCTGTCGCTTCGAGAATTCCCGAGAAATTTAAAATCGGACGCGAAAACAAAGAAGATCTTTCGCTTTTGCAATTTACCGCATGAGATATCTGCAGAAACCGAAGGTATGCTCCATATGATTATTCTATTTTTATATGAAACAATGACAAACATCAAACATCAAAATAGAATATATTCCAGCAATGTTACATTATTATACCAGATCAATAATTACTATTATTCTATTTTTGTATAAAACATGATAAATATCAAAATGGAGTATATTCTAATTATATTATACTATTATACGAGATTAATAATTACTATTATTCTATTTTTCTATTTAAAACATGACAAACATCAAAATAAAATATATTCCAATTATGTTATATTATTATATGAGATCAACAATTACCAGTTGTATATTAAAAGATGTCTAAATATATTAAAAGAAATCATTGTTGAAGCTCTTTGCGCATAATAAAATCGCAATAAATAATTAAAATCGATATTTTTTATTACATACCCCGGTCGCGAAAAATAATTTCCTTTTTTACAACGCATAATTATACGAGCGATGCGCATAAGGCGTTTTCTTTTTTTTTCAAATAGGTAAACTCGACGGCAACTTGACATTAGGCGGCATCCTGATCTTCATCCGTCACGGCGACAGAGGTCCTTTGACGCACATACGCAACATAAGCAGCATAAATTGCGGCGGCGAGATTGGCGCCGGAAATGGCGTAACCGAACTGGAAACGATTTACGAGAATTATGTAAATTTCGTGCAAAATGTGTCGAGTTACTCGAAGACCGCCTGGGCCCAGTTCCTGGGCCCGTTTCACGGGCTACCCGTGCTACCGGCGAACGCGCGCGACTGCAAGATCGGTCAGCTGACCACCCTCGGCATTCTGCAGCTGCTGAAGACCGGGATCCTCTTGAGAAACGCGTACTACCACAGGCTCAATCTCGGCAACGGCACCACCTTCGGCAGGGACGTCATCGTTTACAGCACATCCTACCGTAGGACCGTGCAGAGTGCCGTCGCGTTGCTCTACGCGCTCTTCGAGAACGACGGTTTCCAGAGCCTGGCGAGGATCAGTCTTCAGGAGAGCCAGAGCTATGCGTTCTGCAACAACGAATGCGCTTGTCCCGCGGCTGAGAAATTTCTGAAGCAGCATTTAAAGGTAATTGCACGAAGACAAACACAAGTAAATATGTAAGCGCATTTAGAATTTAATTTTTCCATCTAATAAAAATAGACTTCATCTTGATTATAGTAATTATTTTATATTATTTATAAAATTTATAAAATTACTTAATTATATATTTATTATATTAATTATATAATAATATAATTATATTAATTATATAATTATATTAATTATTATATATTATTTACTATAATTATATAATTATATAAATTATATAATTATTATAATTATATTATTTATAAAATTACTGTAATTTTGTAAATAATACAAAATAATAACATTTATAATAATAATTTTTAATAATAATTTTATATAATTTTGTATGTACTTTTAAATGCATGCTTTTTATACATCCGTTTAAAAAATGAGATCATGAAACGTTCTTTTTTTTTATAAGAGTTACTCGAGTCTGATATGGAAATTTTATGAATAATTACAGCGGCATTAATTATTCAAAGAAATATTTATAGACTTATATTGAAATTTTCTTTACACGTTTCATTTTTTAGAAATATAAAGCTGATATTACTCTTTCTTTTTTTTTTTTTAAAGAAGAGATTCAATAAAATATTATACTATTGCGACTGTTTTATCAAAGCAAGTTTTAATGACCTGGAATATTTCCTCGAAGACATTTTAAATAAACTGCAATAATCGCGTTCTTCTCCTGCTTTCTCAGGAAATCCAATAAAACTATATAGGTCATTCAAGGCTGTCACACAAATAACTGATATTTCAACGTACGTTATCTGAATAAAATACTCGCACGCGATGATAATTTTTTCGATAGAAATAATCTTGCGTTCGCAGTCTGTACATTGCGAGTGATATATGGAAAAACATCACATGTGTGATGCATGTGTGATGATATCAATTTTTTCTAAATTAAAATTTCACGGGGAACCATATGACTCGTTCCAATGTTTCAACGTGTAAAATAAATATTTTGATGAGTTTCGAGCTGAAACCTTGCGTGGAAAAAAAAAGATCTCAATATAATTTTGACAAGTAGAAAAAAGATAAAAAAAATCTTTTTGATTTTTTTTCTATTCGTCGAGCTGGAAAAGTTATTTTATAAAAGTAACTCATCAATTTCAAAATGTAACTCGTTACCGTTACTCAAAAAAGTAACGAGTCGTTACAATTTCCGTAACTTTTTTTATGCAATACAAATTTTACAATTTTTTTTAATAAAAAATCAACACTAAAAATTTTTAAACATTATTTTATAAGTGCTATTCGTCTTACAAAGTAGAGAGAAACAAGATAAAAGAGCTTTCAATAATGCTTTTCATGTAATGCTGCATTCCAACATTTTTATCAATATGTTTTTTTATTTGAAAGTTACACCGAGTAAATTCGAAAAAAATAACGTAAAAAAATAATTGTTAAATTTGTAACTCATTACCGAATAATAAAGTTACTTTTGTAATGAACGCTGTTATCGTTACAAATAACTTCCCAACTTTAGAAAGCAATATTGCAGCTCCTATTTCTTTTTTTTTTACATATATATTTAGAAATACTAAAAAATAATTCTAAAGTGCTCTTGAGAAAATATTCCCGAAGCTCCGAGTGTCTGCTACGTGAGATCAATTGTGCGAGGCTCTCTTCTATTTTCCCCAGGAGACCTCCAACCATCTGAGATCTCATCCGGCCGTTGGTGAGCTGATCAAACAGGCGGCGAGTGCCGTGTTCGAGCTTCCGGATCAAGCGCAGACGTGCGACCCGAATACCCTGAGGGACGCTTTATTAACGTACGTGTGCCACGGCGCCTCCCTGCCGTGCGCCGACCTTGCGGAGGACGCGTTAAGAGCGACCACGCAGAGGACGTGCGTGAAGAGCGATCACGTCACAGGGCTGTTCGCCTACACGGATTGGGAGTCCAAGCAGGTGGCCAAGAGCAGCAGCCGCAACAAGTATGGGTTGCTCAAGGCGTACGGGATGCTGCGCGGCATCGTCACCTTCATGCTCCGCATCATCTCCGAGGCCAGGCCCAAGATCGTCCTCTACTCCGGCCACGACAAGACCCTGGAGTACCTCGCCACCGCTCTTGGCGTGGTCTCGGACGTGGCGACGCATTACGCTTCGAGGCTCGTCATCGAGATCTACAAGATCAATCCGCGGAATGATAATCGCCTCGCCAGCGACTTTTACTTCCGCGTTGTCGCCAACGGTCGGGATCTCACGACGAAGATCCCGTTCTGTCGAAACGCCAATACCTATGTCAGCGATGATGGAGAACAAGGGCCAGGCAAGAAGGGCGTCGTCAAGTTGTGCCCGATAGAGAACATCGTCCGACAACTGCACGACGATTATTTCGTGCCGTTCAACGCGACGAACTTTAAGGATGCTTGTTCGAGTCACAAGATTCGCTAAAATTAATTATGGTCGCTCAAGAAGATTCTCTATAAAGTAAACGAGTTAAAAGGAATTGAGAGAGAATCATTTGATAGTAATATCGACAAAATTATAGTACCTTAAGATTTTTAACACTTTTATAGATTCTCCTTTTTATCTCTCTTTATTCTCAATATAATGAGACTTTATAGTTATTCCATTAGTAACTACAAAGTATTAAATACCAATATATGAGATATAGAAGAAAAATCTATTTGATATAAATATATATATATATCAATTTTTAAAGTAATAGATTTATGTCTTCTCTTATAATCCTTAATAGCTTTCGTGTCTTGGAGAATAAGAATTAATGAATAAAAATAAAAAAAGAGAGGAATAAAGAAACATTCGAGATAAATAAAGAGTCAATCTCTCGTTGTAGAGATTAGAAGATTATGACTTTACAAAGTGAATTCTTATCAATTCTTTTTAATTCGTTCACTTTTTGCATGACGATCAGATCTATTGAATGGATCCGAATGAGTTTTCGACTTGCATTATGTGTTGTAGAAAATAAGTCAACGTGAAAGTAATTATTAATATTAACATTCGAAAAAATTTAAAGAGATATTCCTTAAATTTTTTCAGTAAACTTTCTTATGTACAGTAGGGTGTAAACTACACTTAGAACGCAGTCTTTCCACCTAACAAGTAAGTAATTCATCTTGATTCTATCATAAAATAGTTATATAGAAATATTCCAATAAGCTCAGTTAAATTTTTTTTTTACATCTCGATGCGCATCAACATGTATACATCTAAGAAAATCTAGGATTGTCAAAAGTTATAAGAAAACTAAAAAAAACAAAAAAGAGTATACAAGTTGTCGTTTTAGCAAGGGACAAAAAAAGAGCCTTATCTTCATAGATGATTTGTCTAAAACTTTAAAGTATCTTTAGATATATCGAAGAACGATAGCGCTAATAAATCGATTAGTCGATTATCACATATATTTTATCATACACTCTAATGTATATATGTAAATATATATATATATATATATATATATATATATATATATATATTTAATGTTCCAGAAATATATATGTATACTAAAAATGCAGTCGTATTTTTTCTTCGATTATTAATATGCATAATATATAAATTATGAAAAAATGAAGATAATACAAACGATTTATTATGTTTTGAAGAAAATATTTATATGATAAAGTTTTTTTCTATGACTGTGTATTCATCTAATTAGTGATACTGTTTTACATTAATTTACATATTTAACAAAAAACACATTTACATGTATATTAAAAGATGGTTTGTTTATTACAAATCTCGGAAAAAGTATTCATATTACATGCAATTCGCGATATATAAAAGACTTATTACAATCTGTCGATAAATAAATAATGAACGCATTTTATAGTGTACAAGGCACACGCGGATTTACATTCTCTCTCTCTCTCTCTTACACACAGTACCTACAATATATTACATAACTTATGAAATAATAATATCATAAATACAAGCACAATGTCCAGCTAACATCAACTTTCGCAGAACATGCTTTTATTTTGTTAACAATCAATAAAAGCCTCTCATGTGTTTTATAATGCTAAGATCTACGCTATAACATGTCCTTAATAACTTCTCATAATTCATTTCTTTTGTTTCATAATCAATTTCATTTTTTATAATTCTTCAAGTGACATTTAGAAGTTGCGTCACTGTAATCAATAAGTGAAAGATACCGCAAAAATAAAAAAAATCTTGCATGAAATAGTAATGCGAGTTAGAGATATATAAAGTCGCAGTCTATATTACAGAGTCCATGTAAATGCCCAGTTCCGATTATTTCCGGTCAAGCTGACGAAATTTGCATTTCTCTCATCAGTTGAGTTTATGATCAATTATGATCGATTAGTGCAATGTAAATCGTGCAGTCGAACGGAAACAGAAATCCCATGCAGATCGATCATTGACGACTGCAATTTAGTACAAAATACAGGACGTGTTTACTAAAAAAAGGGGAAAAAGAATTATAATAAATAATGAAATAGAAAATGCAAAAATTCCAGTAATCTAAAAAAAGTGAATATATCAAACGCAAACGACATCCGAACAAGATTTTGGATCCTCACTGATAAAAAGTTCGAAGACTTCTATAATTCAATAGAGAAAGTCATTTATGTTAATATTAGTTCACGGTCGTGAGTCAAAATTGACAAATTTACAAATTTATATTTAAAATTTATATTTAAATCCAATCAAAATTTTGATCAAATCCAAGAAAATCTGCGTATGTCTGTCTAAGGAAAAAAAAAAAAAATTCGAAAATTTTCAAGCCATGTGAACAAACTATTTAAAGAAACACGACCTATATGATGCCATTTTTTTAAACAATTACATAATATTCCTAATGCTAACATTACAGAGCTAAACTTCTCCTCTTCTTCTCTCTCTCTTCTCTTTTCTACAAGTTTTAAAAATATAATGTTATTCTGAGATAATATAACTAGTTCCTGACTCTGCCAAAACTGCATCAAGTGTCTCTTGGAAATTTTTTACTTCTTGATAATACTGTTCAAGGGCATTCATTCCGCTCAATTTTCTAAAATATACAAATTTATTATATAATATGTATAATAATTGTTGTAATAAAAAATACAGACTAAACACTTCAAATTTTATTAAACAGTCAAATGTGAGTCGAATGTTGTTATATGCTAATAAATAGAAGAATATGTTAAGATGATGAGTTTTTGAGTTCACGATTAAGTTGATAAATTGATTTCAACAAAGTTGCAATATTTCTTTTAAGACTCTCTTTCTTTTAGATAACACAGAACACACATACAATGCAATAATTTAATATATCAAATTATATATATAATATAAATAATTATATATATATAAATTATATATATATATATATATATATATATATATATATATATATATGTATATATTTCTTTGTTGGATAATTGCTTTGTCTTTTCACATTTTAAAGAGATTTTAGATAATCATTTCTGATATAAGTTTCATAGAAATATATATATATATATATTTTTTTTTTTTTTACTTACTTTGTCGTTCTTTCTCTCACCGGTGGGGAATAATTGGACGCAATTTTAATGGCAGGCGGCACATCAATTAATAATTGATCTATACTACCTACGATAGCATTAGCACCCACGCGTTTTCCTATTCGCCAACGTTGGGTCAACCACTTCATCCTGTGTATACTGATTATCGTTAACGCGGCGATCCTGAAGCGTACCGTTTTTTTACGCGACGATCGCGTGTAAGTGCGTTGATTTTGAGTCAATTGCGCGAGAACATGTAACGTATTCTCCTCGCAATACTGGTAAGTGCTAATGACGCATAACAAATATTTCTTCTGATATGCCAATGCCTTTCGTCTGCTATCCACTCGTAAGTATGAACCGTAAAATTTTTGCAACTGGAATCAACATATAAACAGTAAGATATATATACCATTGTTATTTATTCTAAAATGTATAATTGATTAATTTTTATGCACATGGATTATCAAAAAAAAAAATAAATAAATAAATAAAATGTAAGAATGCAAATAATGCAAAAGTAATTGTTGTCTTTCAATATTTCAAGATGGAAAAATTGAATTCATATACAAATTATTATAATTTCAATTATTATAATTATAATAACTTACAAAAAAACACAAAATTTGATACCTTTTCAATAGAAATCGTTGTTGAATTGCTATTGGATGTAAGAGCCTGTGCACTTTTCAGTTTCTTTATCTGTCCTTCAAGTAATTTTATACGCTGCATTGCTGTGTCCCTTTCTATTGTTATTCTGTCAAGTTTTCGTTTAAGATTATTTTTCTCGACGGAGTATTTCTCAACTAATTCATTTAATTCTTTAATTCTCTGCATGGAGCCCGTAGGTACATCTTTGTTGAAATTTACCAATTTGTTGCTAATGTCTTCCTCTCTTTCTGCAACAGTTTTTAAACTTGGCTGCAAATTCTCGATCCAGTCTTTTAGATTCTTCTCTTTCTCCTTTGCAATTATCAGTTTCGTATTGAGCTCCGTTTCTCGCTCTTTCAAAGATTCCACCATATGTGTAAGCTTCAGCTCCCGATCTGAGGATTCCTTTAGTTTCTGCTTCGCAAGATTTATGTCAGTCTCCAGATTTATCCTAGTTTCCCGAGCAATGCTAATCTCTCTGTGCAATCTTCTGATTTCGTCCAGATCAGCATCTCGTTTGTCTTGCTTCCTATTTTCAGCTTCCATCATCATTTTCAGCTGCTTTTGCAGTTGATCATACTCCTCTTCCTGCACTTTCAATTCTTCCGTGGTTCTGTGCAGATTCGCTTCCATGATCTCCTTCATTCCATTAGCTAATGCTAGACTGCTGATTAGTTTTTCTCGTTCTTCTGTCGCAATTTCCAATCGTTTTTTATATGTACTCGCCTCAGTTTCTAATCTCTTTATATTTTCTTGCAATTCCGTATTTTCGCGACTTTCCTTGGGATCTTCGTTTGTCCTTAAATACAAGAAATAAAAAATAAAAGATTATACAACACATTATTTCCGAAAAATTAAATTTTTTTTGTGTACTTGTCATCTCATTAAAATGTAATTATATTCTGTCGTCGTCGATATCTACTGTTTGCCAAAAATGTCAATAATATTTATTTTGATAGTTTTAATCCATAATTCTCGAATAACAGATAAAGAATATATGGAGGTAAGCAAAATATTATGAGGTAGGCAAAATCGCATAATAAATAAAAGTAATAAAAGATTAAATAAATTAAAAGTTAGCATGTATACCTCTCTGATTTATTCTGCGCAGCTGCAGCGAATCCTTGCAAGTTTTCGGTTTCTATCAATTTCTTCGTGGACATAAATTGTGATTGTAGATTAATTTGTTGTTGCCTCATTGATGCTAAATCGTTACGAAGCTTCTCCTCGTTCTCCAGAGAGGCTTTCAGTTTTTTCTGCAGAAATTCGATCAACTCTGTATCCTGAGCTCGTCCAACTTCCGTTTTCCGACGATGTTCTTCTATCTGTATCCTTAAGAACTTCACCGCGTTTCTCTCTGACATAAGTTCCTTGTCTAACTGGACTACCTTTTTTGTCTCTTCTGCCAAATCCGCCTTCAATTGTAGAATACGATTCTCGTACTCAGCGATCTGATGTTTCATTAAATCACGTTCAATTTCGAGATCCTCTTTCAGTTTTTTCAGCATCTTATTGTCTTTACAGATCTCGCTCAACTTCTGCTGATACTCTTTTGTCGCTCCTTCAACGATCTCCTCGTTGCTATCATTCTTAATGACTTGCATAATCTGCTTATCCAATCGCGCGGAGAGATTCAGTTCTCGTTGGACCATGTCTTCAATATCGCTATCATCCTGCGAACATTGCGCGGACGCATCTTTCAACTCTAATTCTTTCTGCAACCTTTGTATTATATTCTTCAACTCCTCGTTCAGCTTGCGCTCATCCTTCAATTTTCTCCTCAGCTCCACAACATTACCAGATTCTTTCATCTTGTTCTGAATAGTTTCCAGCGCCTGTTGCAGGCTCTTACTATCGTCGCTCATCTGCCTAATTACTTTGTCCTTTTCTTTCAGGAACTCCTGCAGATGATGGATTTCTTGGTCTTTGTTGCTGATAGAGGATGAAGGCGACGATGCGCCTGAGTGAACATCGCTTGTCCGTTTTGCTATCTCCTCCAATTTACGGATAATCAGATCTCGATTATTTAGACCGTCCGTCAATCGCAAGATCTCATCATGTAACTCGGTGATCTCCCGTTCGCGCGCATGAAGCTTCGTCTTAAATTCGTACAACTGCTTGTTCTCGTTTTCGATTTCGATATTGCGTGTCTGAAGAGTTTCTAATACAATATCCTTTTCCAGAAGGAGCTCCTTGAGTCTTTGCAATTCCTGCGTCTTCTCCTGCAGTAAGGAACTGTTCTTTTTTATTTGATCCTTCTCTCTAATTGTTATTTCTTTTTTTAGCTTTGTGTTCTCCATGTTCAATTCTGTAATGATCCTTTCATTTACTTGCATCTTGTTCTTGTGATCTTCAAGTTCGTCTGTCTTCAATTTTAAAATATTCTCGACTTCTTCCAGATCTTTCTTAATTTTACTTTCCGATGCCTGAGTCAATTCATATTGACCTTTATAAAAATTTTTATCTCGTACCAGATTTTCAACAATTTCTTTATACTCATCTTCCAATTCTTGATACTGTTTCTGCATGGAAGTCGATTCGATTTCATATTTGTTTAAAATATTGGACTTTAATTCCAGTTCCAGCTGCAGAGTTTGCAATTGATTTGACAAATTCTCAATTTCCTTCATTTTTTCATTAAGTAATTCTTCGGTTTGTCGAGAATCTTCGCTGACATCATTATTCTTAGGAGATGACAATCTTGATTCACCTTCGGTATGATGTAGCTCCATTTCCGAATGGCGTACATCATTATTGAAACTATGTGTGTGTGAATCTAAATCTAATGGTGGAACTTGCGCATCTACTCTGTCTACATTGAGTAAAGGTGTTTGTGCAGTATCAAAAGTATTTGCAGTTAATGTGTTCTTCGATATAGATGTAGGAATTCTAATACTGGAAATATTTTGCGTCATCATGTGTGTTGCGTTAATCGCTCGTATAGCTTCAGGGAATTCCTCGCATTCCGAATGTATGGAAAGAATATCGCTCAATGTTCGCGCGCTGTTCTTAGCCTCTGCTTGTTTCGTCAAATCCCTCATTTGTGTCTCATCCAAAGCAAACGATGAATAGACGTTCAATTGTTTCTCCTTTCTAGATAATTGCTCTTTCAGATGATCGATCTCCTCGTTCTTATCTGCCAACATGGTATCGATCAGTTGTGGCAGTTCTGATTGAACATGCTCTTGGGTTCCAAGCTTTATTTGCAACATTTTCTTTTCCTCTTGAACAAGTTTTAATTGATCCTTTAGTTGATCAATCTTTTGTAGAGCGCCATTTTCCGATTGTAAAAAGTTTTCCATTTCTGCTTCCTTCTCCACCAGCATCTGATTAGTTCTTTCAAGTTGAGCTTTCAATTCTTTCAATTCTATCTCTTTATTAGTAATAGTTTGTTCCAAAGAATGATATTTCGTAGTAGCTTCGTACAACTGTAATTCTAAACGAGATGTTGCCTGTTTCTGAGCGAACGGAGCACTTTGCTTGTGTTGTTCTAAACGACCGCGCATCGCTTCAATCTGGAATAATTGCTCGGATGCTGTTTGATGTAAAATCTCTTGCTCCGCTAGTAATTCCTCATTCTGATTCTTCATCGCTGTCAACTGCATCTCTAGATCTTTGATTCGCTTAAAGGCTACTTCCTCCGCACGTGCATGTTTCAGCATTTTATCTTTTAACTTAAGTACTTGATCCAGCGGTAACATTGGCGGCGAAGACGGATCATCAGGTGTCAAACATCTCGTTGCGTCGATTTGTTCTCTGATGGAAACATCTTCACTCGGTTGACTCAAGCTCAAATTTGAACCGCACATGTGCGCGGATTCTAACTCTCGGATTCTTCTGTCTAATTGATTTTGCATCTCGTGAAGTTCTGCTTTCATTTGCTTCAAGACAGACGAATTGACATTAAAATGTTCTGAGCTTAACTTGTGCTTATTCAATTCCTCCTAAAACATAGAAAAAAATATTGTCTCTTGTATAATATTATTTTCTCTCTTCCTTCCTCTTTTTATATTTATAGATAGTTGTATAATTTATGTACTTATTCACAATGATTTACCTGTAAATGATTAATTTGTTCGTTTAGATGTCTGCTTTCAGTGCCAGATTTGATAGTGTCCAGCTCTTGAACTAGATCTTGCTGATTCTTTGTTTGCGCGGTTATTACGGCTTCCAATTGACTAATTTGCAATTGCAAGGATTCTTCCCTCTCAGTCTTATCTTGTAACCGTTGCTCCAAGTCAGCAATAATATCTCGTAAGACCCATATTTTATCCACTGCAGCCTTCAATTCACTTTCCTTTTCCGATTTCTTCGCCTCCGTATCGGACATTAATGACGACATTTCTCTCATCTGAGATTCGAGAGCCTCCACCTATAAATCATAAATCACATATATACATATGTGCGAGTTATTAATGCATCGCCTTTTTCAGGATGTCACCTATAATTCCAGTCAAGCATGACCCAACATATAAAGCATAGAGATATATTATAATATGTATTATATCGGGTTTTACAATAATTTGATTCTAACATACAGTGGATAAAAAAAGAAAACAATCATATATATACATAATTAATGATACAAAAAAGAATTGTATAATTATTAACTAAATAAAGCTTATACAAAAAAAGCTACAAAAAACAAAATAAGTGAAACATATTTTTGTCAAGTAGTCTGAACTTATTCATTATATCAAATTTTTTAAGCTTTTTACTTATTATTCATCAATTTTGCAAAGCATTTAAATACATTGAGATTTATTTTTTCTTGATATTATTTGGAATAGATAAAATAAACAAGTAAACTGTATAGCCATACATGTTGCTAAATAACGTTTTGATAAACGTATTTATCTTAGCCACTGTATGTTAATAAGAGAAAAAAGAGTGTAAAAAATCAAAAAATGAAATTAAATACAATATCACTCACAGTTGCATTGGTCGTAGTTTGAAGCTCAGGGATGCCTGAAGTTGTTTCAGATGATAGCTCAGACTGCTTTGTGCGACAAATAGAAAACCCAAACCAGAGTGCAGAAAAATTTGTGTTAATACAATTAGTAGTGATGCGTGACATTAATTGCCAGCGATACAATTAATTTCCAAAATAATAATCCTTTTAATTGTAGTTAAATTTAAATTCTATATTACGTCTGTATTACCTTAATTCTGTATTATTGTGTTTTCAATAAAATTGTTTCAAAAAGGGAATTGTTAATATAATTAAATATTTTATAAATTGTAAGTTTTATCTAGTATTTCTGATCTCTAATGTTTTTAATAGAAATAAGTTCATTGACTGTTTTTAATAGAAATAAATATATTATATGACGACATCCAAAATTTATAAAAACAATTAACAATAATCATATAAAATTGTATAAAAATATTGGTAAATTTGATTGCTAAACTGTAATTATAATTTATATATATATTTGCAATCTATACATATTTTTTTAAATAGCAATGTTATTATAATTTAAATATATAAAGGGATCTTCTGCAATATAAGTTTAAATTTGACCTCATTTTTCATAGGTAAGTGGCATAAGTTCCTTTTTTAGCAGCTTTAAGTCTAGGTTAAATTTAATATTAAAATAAACCACAGAGACCTGTAGTTAAGTTTCTAGAAATGGCAGTCGTTATGCCAGTTGAAATTTCCTGGTTAGTGCAATAACTGCTAAAGTGAATGTAGAAATATCTGCATTAATTAATCCTTAAATTAGTTTAGTGATAATCAAAGTATTATGATATTATGATATTTCTCAAAGTCTGTTCAGATTTCTACACTTTTTGATTGCGACGTCTAATTCTCAAATTCATAAATCTAGAACAATGTCTGTCTCCAAAATTTTTCCGAAAATGATCGTCATATCACAATCTTTGATAGTATCAACTAATTAAGGATTAATTAAAAAGACATTAAACCCTAACTAGCCAGCGGGTGATTGCAAAAAGCGTATGTTTGTATTTAACAAAAAAATCATCACATTTAAAGAAATAAAATTTTTAAAAAGAGTTTTACCTCAGAACTAATTCGCATATCTCTCTCCTTCTTACGCTCGCGTTCCTTGAGCTGTTCTTGCAAAAGCTGAATTTGTTTTGCGGCTTCATCCCGCTCCATCTCACGCTCGCTCGCTTGCTCATCCAAAAATCGGCGCGTCGCACGTAATTGCTTATCCGCTGCCTCAATCTGAATAAAAGTAATTACAGTTAGAAATAATGAATAAGTGTAAAAAAAATGTATAAATATATCTATGATAAATTTTTATCATAGATACGTTTCCCTTTTTTTTTTTTTTTTTTTTTTTTGGTCTACTAGATAACTCGATTAATTCGTGCAGAATTTGATTTTCTCTTTTTAACGATATAATTTAGAAATAAAATAAATATATTGTCAAGACTTTTTCAAATATTCAAGAGTTTTTCGAAATTATACAAATCCCAAATAAATTATGTTAATGTTAATAAAATAAAATAATTTTTTTTTTTTTTTATAAATCTGCAATCCTTAGGAACAATGTTAATTGGATTTCAATTATTTAACGCTTTTAGTCATTATGTTAGTTATAATGTATTTTATTCACAAATAATAAAATAATTAATAATAAGATATTAGAGAATAAAAAGGGGAATCGTTTTATGCATTACAATAAAACGCGTCTACAATATAGCATGCAAAGCGGTTATTATATATTGCAACATCACATAATATATATTAACATGCAATAATACATTTTAGTAGTACTACAACATAAACGTATGTGTAGTTAGTATTGCAAATGGGCGTTAGAAATGAGATAAATGATTCAATAAAAAATTATTTACACTTTCTAATTGTGATAGAGCGTTACACGTGTATTAATTTATTATAGCCGATTTGGAAGAGTAACTTACGCGAAGAGCGTTTACATTAATATTAGTAATTCTATAATTTACCTTTTTGCAGCAAACCCTGTGAATGTATGGGGTAGGAGTGGGTTCTAAAGGTACCTGCTGGCAAGACAAGAACGCCAATCAATCTCTTAAAACCTGCATCGCAGAACTCTGCACTTTTGATTTGGAGAATTCTCTTTATTAACTGTGTAATTAATCAAATATTTATTTGAAAGAATGATATATAATTACCATACGCGCACAATGTTCTAAATTCTAGCCTTTTTATAAATTACTGAAAAATATTGTAATTATTTTATATACAGGGTGCATGAGGAAAAATGAATATGTAAATTTATTTATCCTCGAAATAAATGATTAAAATATTTAAAATATAATTATTAATAAAAATAATTAAGAGCTTCAGTGTCTGAAAATTATAGAACGCAAGCAAAATAAAAATTTATATATTTAAAATAAAAAAACGTAGACTCAAAAATTCGTAATTTCAATCAACAGTATGTAGAAAGATCTCAAGATTCAAGCACTTCAATATTCATTTTTCTTAAGACACTCTATATAGTACATGTGTGAGACAAAGAATCGCTATTAAAAAAAAAAAAAAAAGAAAAAATTATATATATATATATATATATAAACTGTATACAAAACGTGCCACATAAAAAAACAAATATTTGTGTTAATTGTGTGTGTTGCTATATGATAAACAGGTACGATATAAATGTAATATCAATATGAAGCTTGTGAATACGGAAATGTTTAGAATTGTAATGATTTGCAAAGACAAGTCGTGTTTTTCAATGAACAGTACACCACAATACTCATCACTGTATCGACATATCAATATCGAATAATCAGAATCATGCAACAATGCATTTTGACAAATAATAAAAATAAATAATTTTTACCTGTTGTTGCAAATCTTCCCTTTCCTTTTTAGAGTCATCTATTAGTTTATCATTTTGTCTGCACAACTCCTCTATCAATTGCAGTAAATAAGATGCATCTCCGCCGCCATTCGATAATACATGTTTAGCTGTAAATTATATATAAAAATGTATCGCATAAAAAAAATTATAAAATATAAGTGTAAATGATATCGTGATAAAGCAATCAATATAATTTATAAGTTTCATATTGAATTAAATATTCTTTTTTTCCAAAATATTAAGATTATAATCAATCCGTAAAAAAAATATATAACGTATAATTAATCCTATACTGATTAATAAACAAGTTATTAATTGATGCAAAAGTCAGATGAAAAGATACCTTTTTCTTGGACCTGTAAGAAGTCTTGCAATGCTATATCAACTCCAGATAGATCACTTTCGCCGTATCCCTCTGTGATAACTTCTTTTTTGCTCTCTGCGCTAATCAACTTTTGTTGTAGATCCAAAATATGCAATTTTAATTGTTCTGCTTCTTCTTGATAGCCTATTATCAAAGCTTCAGCATGATTCAGTTTCAAGGAAAGCTCTTCATTAATTTGACTTGATAAAAGAGTCTCCTTTGATGGTAATGCAATATTATCTTCATTATTTAGCGAAAGATTGAGTATTTGTGTGCTATCCGACTTTAGACGTCTTAAACATGCCTTTAGCTCCTTTTTTAATATCTCATCAATGTCTTCTTCAATCAATGTCTTGTTATCACTGTTAACAATAGAATTTATTTTGCTCGATTGCGGAGCAAAATGAACTCTTTTAATGGATAGGTTGGATTTTTGGTCTTTGCATTGTGTTTCTGATACAATACTATCGTCCTTACTTAAATTTCCTTCATGAGTAAAGGACTCTGTTAATTGTCTTTTCAGAACTTCATTGATCAAAGTGTTGTTAACTTCTTCTTCACAGATGACAAAGTAATTAACTAATTCTCCAATCAAATTCTTGAGAGTTATGCATGTCTTCTTCAAGTTGTCCCTAATAAAAATTTGACATTGTATATTTAAGCATAATAAAATGATTTATAGAGTTAAATATTTTTCATATTGTGGTCTCCGGTGAAATCCAAAATTCTAATTATTTTAATTCTCAATATCAGAAATCAATTTGAATATTAAATCCTTCAATAATGTAAAATATTAAATATTAAAAAAAATATATGTTAAATATTTTTAATAAAAGTTTTCTATGATTGTGTTAAAATTATAAAATAATCATTTCATCAATTACCTTTCTTCCATGATATTATCTGAAGATCCAATGTCTTCTTGATTATTACCTGGATTCTGAGTTTTAAGAATACCGATTTCTTTTTGGTGTTGCTCACACATTTGTGCTACAATGCAATCGTGTTCATCTCTCAGACGAGTTAATTCAGCACTATGTATTTTTTTTATTTCCTGAATTTCTTGTTTAGCATTGCATGTAAATTTATCTCGCAGTTCTAACAATTCGATTGGCCAATTATCTTCTTTATCTGCTTCCACTGATAATAGTGCCTGCACATAATTACAACAGATTTTCAATAAACATCTAATGGCTTTTAATAAATCATTGCACAAATACATAAAGGCAAATCCTATTAGCGAAAGCTTTTATAGCAACATATAAAGTAACACATACAGAAATTATGAATTTCTGATTTAAAAAAATTGTAATGTTTATTCCCTTTATATTTCATTCTCAATCAGCCCAGTTTGTGATGATCCACATCTACCTGAAATTGTTCTTGAAGAGCGTTGATAATGTCCTGTCTAGCTAGTGCGACCTGTTCTTCCAATTGATGATTATATGCATCACGCAGTCTCGATAATTCATCATTTTCCACTGCCTCCCATTCTGTCTGACAATACTGCATGCAAATATGAAGTCGCATAGCGGTATGTTAGTCACAAGTAAATTTGCACTTTGATATAAATTATCATAAAGAAATAATTTATTATTTTTTTTTATTACAATATAAAAGAAGAAAATGCAGTAATTACAATAAATAAAAAAATCATAGAGATTGTAGAACAAAAGATTCTTTTTATATAGGGATCTCAAGATCACACTAAAATGAGAAATGTACTAATAATTAATGCACGCTGATCACGCCATGCATTTATATTTTAATATGTTTCTTGAATTTACAATAAAAATTTTGCCATAACTTTTTATGATAAATATAATGAATCCAATCGAGTATATCTAATTAATTCTTTCTAATTATATATATAAAAGACTTTGTCTTTTTTTTTAATAGAAATAAAATATAATAAATTTTAATTCAAATTTCTCAAATAATTATTGATTCTATTTTATAAAGAAATAAGATTCATATGTACATTTTAAGAAACTAAGGCTGTTAAAATTCTGTTTCGTTAAGAATTTTTGGAAAATTAAAGTTCATTCAAAAAAATTTAAATATTTTCCGTTTTTTAAAATATGAAGAATTTCATAGCATCTATGTATCGATACTTAAAATTTGAACTGTCTTATAATAGGATGCTTTTATAATAGGAATATTACTATTGCAAGCAAACAGTCTTTGCATACAACACACATTAAGTATGGCACAAAAATTGCTATTATCAACAAATGTATATTATTAATAAAGCGAAGTATCATAATAACTAGAAAATTTTTTCTCACCTGATGTATAGTGGGTAAAGCCGACGAACGTTCCAGCTTTGCTTCAATATCGCGAATTTGACGTTCATATAATTCTTTCTGTTCTTTGATTGCTTTTTCATAGTCAGCCTTGATAATTTGAATTTTCTTCACTTTATGTTCCAATTCTTGTCTCAATGCTTGGATACTATCTTCGTATTCTATCCCGAGACGCGCTTGTTTTTCATTGTCCATCCTGTTCTTCAGAGATTCTTCATTGGCATCAGAAGTTGCTGCTCGGGAATTGGTTGCGTTCAAACAATCACCTGCACCACCAAAATATAGATCATCTGTTAGCTCTTCGGTTTCACTATCATTATCAGAAATCCGTTTTGATTGCTGGCTGAAGATCTCCTCAGAATATTGCTTTTCCATCTGCAAGCATTTTTGCTCGAAGTATGTTCGAAGTTCCTCCATCTCCTTAGCATGGCGTGCATTAAGTTCAGCTTTTATATCATTGGTGTCATTCCCATCCTTGAGAAAAAAAAATACAATTAAAAAAAGGATTATAGTAGAAAAACATAATATAACCACATAATATAAGCACAAACATTGTAAGAAACTCTCTAAACGGAAACTAGAAAAATATGATATAAGAACGAAAAGACTTACCTGAAATGATTTGAAATTCTGCACTAACAACTGTAATCTGTTAATCTCTTTGGTAGAATCTGTTTTAATAGATTCTAGTTCTTCTTTACATCGAGTCATAATATCCTGGATTTCTTGGCTTAGCAGTTCTTTCTCCATTTGTAAAGCGGCATTCTCTGTCGAGAGCAGCGCTTTTTCCGCGGCTATTTTCTCGCATACCGTGTAATAACGACATAACTTGAACTTAATTTTATCTATACTTAATTCGTCTTCCAGAATTTTCTGCATTTCCTTATGTAAAGTCTCGTTGTTTTTCACGTTACTATTATCTATTAATGTGCTGTCATCAGTAATGTTTGTTTCTGGAACTTTTGTTTGATCTATTATATTTTGATCTGATGTACTGTTATTCAAACTTTGATTTGCTTTAAAATGCTTGGAAGTTGTACTATTTAAGGAAGTGTTGATTTTACTGCTATCACTCGTCGCAGTTTGGTTCAATTTTTCTTCAAACTCAGCACATTGAGTCCAAGCTTGGACCAAGCCATCTCTTAATTGTTCGCATTGTGCTTCCAGCTTTTTTGTTTTCTCTGTCATTTCAATTAAATCTTTTTTAAATTTCACATTCTCTGTTTCTTTCTGTTCCATAAGTAGCTTCAGACTCTCAATTTCTCTTTGTTGAGCCTCTATAACATTTGCTGGAATGTCGTTCGCAAAATATTCTTGAGTAGAATTATCGTGAGACGTTACACGATTGAGCTCTTTAAAGGAATTAACTTCCTGTTGCAACTTGTCACACATATTTTTCATATCTTTTAGCTGTTTTTCATAGGTTTTCTTCGCGAGATCGGTTTGTTCTAGCTTATCATTTGCTTTGCGCAAATCTTCTTCGAGAACGTGAATTTTTTCAACCAACAATTTTTCCATTTCCATTTTATCCTCACACTTTCGTTTTATCATTTGGTGCTGAAGAACTTCATCATCAAAAGTCTTGTACATGGTTTCACCTAGTTCGCTAACTGTACTGACGCTCGTAGCGTCGAACCGCGACAAAGACCTTTCTAATTCATATATCCTACCACTCAGAGTTCTCTCATGCATCTGACTGTTTTCGATCATCGACTGTGCCGCTGAATATCTGCACGACAAATCATCCAACTTATACTTCAGCGAGTCGTTCTCCTGCTTTAGCATAGTGGCATTCGATAAAGCCTGCTCTAGTGATCGTTCGATACTTTCCTTGGACTCTAGGATACTCATCGTTGCAATGTGCTTCGACGTGATTTCCTCCAGCTGAATTTTGTGCAATTTGATTTGCTCGTTCAATAATTCCTTCTCCTTTTGAAAGTGTAGACTTTGCATACGTCGTTCGTTCTCTGCTTCAAGTTTCAATTCGTCGAGTTTTGATTTATATAACTGAGCTTCCGATTGAGCGACTTTTTGGGATTCGGCATGATTCACCAGTTCGAGCTTTAATGCTTCGACAGTTTTCTTATAATGGGCCAACTGCGTTTGAAAGACGGACAATTCTTTGGCATGCCTGCTTTCCAAGTTTGGTAATTCCTTGTTTAAACGATCAGCTAGCATTTTGTTTTCATCCTTCAGTACTTTGATGCATTCTTCATGCTTTGCTTTTATATCAGCAATTTCAGTTTCGTTTTTTACAGTTAATTCCTATTATATTTAAATAACAAATTATTAAATTACAAGTTATAAAGTTCCATAAGAAACGCTCTTTGTAACTTTATTTATTTTTTAACATTAAATTTTTTGCATCCAATTATTGCTTAACTCTATCTGTTTTTTTGTCCGTTTTTTAATGAAAAAGTCACATAATTATACAATGTAAATCAGAAGGAAATATTTTGCAAGATAATATGGATTATTGTAAAAAAAAAGTTTATATAAACATGTTTATTATTATTAATTGACTGCTTGCGTCAATTTTGGATGCTATTTGTACAAAAGAATAATACACTATATTCAAAGAAACAATATGTAATCTTAGGATACAAATTGTAAAGTGTATTGACATTTAGAGTTCATTTTTGATCATTTGCGAACACATGTACCATTAATTATTATTATATTTCCTTAAAATTTAAATAGCTATATCTCTGAAACTATTGAGAACCATGTTCATGTAATCTTTTTTTTTTTGAACCATACTATCGTCTCCCATTGCCTTTTCCTCCTGACTCACCCTGTATAATTAAAATATTTAAACAAAGAGTTATGTAAAAGAATATAACGCTTACTTTTAATTCTTGCTGGTAATGCGTTGCATTGGCATTTGTTACAGTGGTAAACTTATTCAAAATATGCTGCATATCCTGTTTGATCTTATCAACACGTGCTTCATATTGTTTCTGTTGCGCCAAGGTTTCATCAATATTTAAGTTTTTTTCCGTGGCACTGAGACGAATTTGCTCAGTTAGATTATCTATCTGCAATTTGTAATCATTGATTTCTGCGTTTCGCGTTTCTCTTTCCATTTCCAATGTTTGTACATGTTTACGTATATCTGTCAAATGCGCGTTCAATCGGCGTATTGACGTTTCTTTATCGTTCATTGTCGTTTCCAGAGCCTCAATCTAAAATATTCATAATTGCTTATCATCTTATAAGGTTATCATCATTAATAATTATAAAGTTTAAAAACATGAAGTATGTGATATTTACTTTTTGCTGCAAGTTCATGTTATTTATCACAGGATTGTCAATCTGCATGTTATTTAAGGCATTAAGTTGTCCTATGGCAGCATCTCTGGCAGATAATGCTTGCTCTAAAGATGTTGTCAAGTGTTCTATTAGATTATCACGTTGATACAGTGCTTTTTCAAACTCTTGGAACTGGTTGACAAGAAAAATATTACATAATGGTAATTACTCCATAGCAAGATATATTTATTACATAAAAATCAGTAAAATTATAAGCTATCTTCAGGCTATTACTATTTGGAATTGAAATCATAAGAGAGCTCTTATTAAAGATTAGAACAATAGAAAAGAAAAATATCAAATATATTAAAAAAAAAGGATGAACATTATTGCTTTAATTTTTCTTTAACTTTAAAAAAAAAAAAAAATTCTGTTCAAATATGACTTACTCTTAGATGATACATAGATACAATATCTCTTCCATGTACACTACTGCTTTGACTTTGTGATGAATTTGGAGAGGACGTCTCAGCTCGTAGATGATCAATTTCTGCATTTAAAGCTCCAACTATAGCTTCTTTTCCTTGTAACAATTCTTCCAGTTCTGCAACCCGTCCTGCTAATCCTTCCAGATCTCCTTCGCTTATACTAACACTGCTGTGTGTTATATCTCTCGAGGATATATCTTCATTTATCTTTACGTAAGAAAAATATAACATGAGCGATCAATATTAATTATGCAAAAATATTGCACGCCAAATATGCAATTGCGCAAGACTATTGTCTCTTATCCTTACACTAGATTCTTTAACCAATGTGGATTTTTCGTTGTGTAACGATTCATCGTCAGATTGTTCCGTGCTTCGCATATTTGTACCTGTGTTTTTACTGGATCGCATTGCCTTGTATTTCTCCAGCTGTAACAAAAAAATCGAAATTATTATTACTATTGTTATTATTATTAAATATTATTAAATACATCAGACATTAATAACACATTTTTAAAACTGTGCTATTTTTCCAAAATAAAGTTGATGGAATAGATAGATAAATTAATATGGGCATGAAATTAACAATGTAAACAAACGATTAGAGAAACGATGTAATTGGAGTAAACAGGAAGAATACACAGTAGAAACGACGAACGTCTCGATAATAGACAAAAGAAAAAGGCTTGCCATTTCTCTGCCGGCTTCCAGCGAGCGTTTTCTACGCTCGTCTTTATCGTGTGTCGTGCTCATCGCGACGAATTTTGAAACGACTCGAGCTGCATAAAAGACGTTTGTACACAAAGAACGTATTCGTTCACCTGCCCGTTCGCTTTCTCACAGGCTACATTTCAAATTTTGCACTTCGACGTAAGCTGATACAGCTTAATTGGTTATCACGCGATCTTAACTCGCCTGATTATCGTCGCTTATCGTTCGTTAAAATAATAAAAACACTGAAAAAACGCAAATTTCCAAAGCGTTAATTAATAAAATGCTCAACGAAAGCGGTTGGAAACGGTTGGTCTAAAACGGTCGCGCGTTAGAATGCGTTCGAAAATCCTATCAATTTCATTGACCAATCGGGACCAAAAGGAGTAAAAATTTCCTTGCGCTGATTGGCCAATGAAACCCAACTTTACCCCACGAATAGAATTTTCGAACGCGTCCGTAGTCGTGCCAACATGACGAATAAAAAAGATGAAAAACTCAATCGAGAATGTTGACAGCGTGTGTCGATAATGTCATGTTACAATTCTTGTGGCTCACGTCACGCCCGACCACCAACGAGAAGGCCCAATGAGATAAGACAATATTTTTAAAAATGTCTTTAAAAATATTTTTAGAAACATTAAAATGGGTTAAGTCTCTTTTTAATCATTGCAAAAATGTTTATATTAACATTCAATGAGCAGACATTTTTTTATTTATAATATTTATATATTTATTCAATAATTAATTGTATAATTAAATTAATTGTATATTAAAATTAATGAATAATGTATATAATATATGATAAATAATATTTATTATTTATTAATTGTATATTGTATAACTCTAATGAATAAAAATATTAAAAATACATTTAAAAATATTTAAAAATTTTAAAAACATTTTTAAAAATATTGTCTGCTTATTGGAAAATATTTAAAAAATTGTAAGGCAATTTTTTCGTTGTTAATAATAAAATATTATTTATTATAAAAATATGAAAATGTTCGTATTTGTTATTTTTATATTATGTATAAAAAAGTATAAATATTTTTTTTATATATACACGAAATATCTCGTTTTACTTTTTTATGTTATTACGCGTGATTCTTTTTTCTTTATTTTTTTTTTTCAAGAAAGTGGAAACATCTTTCACTTTATTTTAGAATAATAATTATACTTGATGTATATGAGAACGAGTTTTTTTTATGTGAAATAACTTTTATTGCAATATATATTTTTTTATAAAATTTATATCCAATTCATGTTATTTGCGCGCGCAAAATTTTTGAAATTTTATATAATTAATCAAAATTATTTTTTTCTATCTATAAATTCTTTACTAGAGCATAATAATTAGCAAGTAAAAGTGCCAAGCCATTTTCAATCGCTAATATACATGCCTTTAAAAAAATTGTAGGTATTTTATTTAAAAATACATATTAAGTGACGGATGTGTAAAAATTTCTCACTAATTTCTGATTTACGAATATAAAGTCATATTTGTTAATTTACAAATTAATTAATTTAACTATAATATATATTATCAAGACTTTTATTATCGAGCAAATTCTCTCTCTATTCTCGTTGAATTTCATTTATCGATGCACGAATATAGCATAATATAATAGCATTGCATGTTGTAAAGTTGATTCTTTCTTTGCGAGGAATACGTTTTGTAACTGTACGCACACTTATGTCAGTAAGTAGCGGTACAAAAAAAGAGCTGTAAAAAAACTCGCGTGTTCTCACAGTATTTTCTTTTCTCTCGATATACATATATATACATATATCAGACTTTTCCGTATTAGTATTTCGTAAAATTTTTGGTGTTACATTTGAGTTTGGCTTTCCAAACTATTTCTTTTCTCGTTTCACATACATTTAGTTGGAAAATTTGTGTTTCCTTATTAAAAAATATGCCGCTTAAAATTGTTGTATTAAATATCAACATCTTCTTGTGTTAATTTAACGTATTGCTGTTAAGGATGTTTTATAGTGGATGTACAATAGTAGCAAAAAATTGTGAAAATTAAAAAGAAAACATGTTTCTTACGTTTATACTGTTTGAAAAATTAAAAAAATAAATTTGGGTTATGAAAAAAATTAAAGTATCACAAAATAATATGGATTTTGACGTCTTCGTAAAAGAAAATAGTTGTAATTAATATTTTTCTTAATTTATGGCAAAAACTTTTGATCGTGAATACACTCTGAAATCAACTGCAAAAAACAATGAAAAACGAGTAATTTGCAGAAAGAGAAAAAGAGACAGATAATATTTTTCTACAATTTTTAGTAAATAATTTTTAAACGAATTAGTGGATCTAAATCAAGTTTTGCACAAATATTTATTAGAATTTCCTTAATAGATGTGAAAATTTTTATTTTATTGGTAATATTTTTTCTTTGTCAAATTTGTCAATAAGTGCTACAATAAGCGATTTTCCATAAAAATCAATAGTAACTTTAAATTTAAATAATTTCCAAACCGTTAAGAGAATTGTGCTTAATTTTTGCACAAATATTCAGAAGAAATAGTAGAACAATCTATGAAATTTTAATGCTTTTGTTAGTATTTCGATATATGTCACATACATCCTTAATAAATCAAGTGTTAAATTATTAAAATAACTGAAAAAAAAATGCCAATTAATCATGTATTTTTTAACTTGTAAGAATTATAGTATAATCCACGACTAATATAAAGATGTATACAAATAAAAAATAATGATGCGCCATTAATATGAATATTATGAATTAATCATTCTAAATTTACATTTTGAATAATATAAATAATTCTGGAAAAAGCTAGTATAGTATCAGGGCAGTAATGTATAGATAAAAAAATCTTTTAATAATTTGAATAATTAAGAATATTCCTAAGAGAGACCTAAAATTTCATAAATAAAAAATGTTTACAGGTGAGAGGAGATTTAGAGATATTTTAATTAAATTTATTAAATTTTTATTCATATATTTTGTGAATATAAAAAATAAATTAATTAATTTTTCGTAAAATAATTCAATGTGCACCTATTTTTAATTTTACATACTAGATATATTCCGTGTTATTAGTGATAATATTTATCTGTTAAAATCTATAGAAAAAAATATTGATTTTATTTTACAATAAGAGTGAAAGTGAGAGTGACAACAGATCGTCAATAACATTTTTCCAAGTTAATTGTATCATTAAAAATATAATATTGATTTTACATAAAATATATTTCAAATTACTTTAAGATTTGCATTTATTTTATATTAAAATATTAACGTATTAGTGTCACTATTTAACATATTCATATTATGTTAAATTAACACAAAAACTTTCTCTTAATTTGGATCATGTGCGATATCTGTTAAATATAACACTAATTTTTCAACCGTCCGTGTTCCCTTTATCATAAAACATTCGCTTGTCAGATTAATTTTGATTTGTCGTCATCACCGGAACACAAGGTGGAGATTCGGCTAATAAATTTATTAAACTACATGCCTACTTTCTCATACTACATACACCGTTTACGCACATTTTTCACGCGTGCGCTCCTACGCACTCGTCCTTTCGTGTCTTAATCCGATCGTTCCGGTCTATCAAGAATCGAGCGCGGCGAATGAGAGATAATGCGAAATTCACGAAGCGTAAAGGTATATAGGTTCAATTCGCCTCTATTCTATTTCGACGGAACTTCCTGCTTTACAGACACGCAGCTATAGCGGATCCGCATATAACGGCGGCTTTTCTAGAAGTATGCTCGATATATATACCGGGTGGGAGAGCGTTTAACGATGCGAGCACTCGCGATGTGATGTCACGCACATGTGCGTCCGATTATAAAGTTGAGCTTCATGTTTATTCGTCAGACGAGTTTTGTTACCGGCGATTACGCTTTGTGAAGTGATGTTTGAAAAAGTGCGAAAAGATTTTACAATTACTGCGTCATTGCATTTCCGTGTTTAAATTAGAGAAGCCGCAGCGCGTTTAAATTTTTTATTTAATATAAAATAAAATATTTTGTATTTTGTTACCGCTTTGTGATTAAATATTTCAGCAATTTTTTAATTATATTTAATTAGTTTTGTTAATTCAAGTATACAGGGTGTTCCAGATCACACTCATAAAACTTCAGTCTTATATTTGAATTTGGAACAAAAAAGTTTCTATAAACATAGATCCGGAAACGCTTCATTAAAAAGTTATAACTAAAGAACTTCGACAAATCATATTTTTTTGATGATTTTTAAAAATATCTTCAAAACCCTTCATCCATCGAAAAAAAGTAACGAAATAAATCTGATGGGTAATTAAATAACAAAATTACATTAATTTTATTTAAGGATGTATGTGACATATATCGAAATATTAACAATAGCATTAAAGTTTCATAGATTGTTCTATTATTTCTTCTGAATATGTGTGCAAAAATTAAGCACAATTCTCTTAATGGTTTGAAAGTTATTTAAATTTAAAGTTACTATTGATTCTTATGGAAAATCGCCTATTGTAGCACTTATTGACAAATTTGACAAAGAAAAAATATTACCAATGAAATAAAAATTTTCACATCTATTAAGGAAATTCTAATAAATATTTGTGCAAAATTTGATTTAGATCCACTAATTCGTTTAAAAATTATTTACTAAAAATTGTAGAAAAATATTATCTGTCTCTTTTTCTCTTTCTGCAAACTACTCGTTTTTCATGATTTTTTGCAGTTGATTTCAGGGGATGTTCACGATCAAAAGTTTTTGCCATAAATTAGAAAAAATATTAATTACAACTATTTTCTTTTACGAAGACGTCAAAATCCATATTATTTTGTGATACTTTAATCTTTTTCATAATCCGAATTTATTTTTTTAATTTTTCAAACAATATAATGTAAGAAACATGTTTCCTTTTTAACTTTGACAATTTTTTGCTACTATTGTACATCCAGAACATTTTTAATTCCGATAAAGTTCAAATAAAAATAAGCTCAAAACACTGAAAAATTTAAAAACTTAAAAAAATGCAAACATAAAAATATTCTTATTAAATTTTCATTATAATTAATTATTTACAGGAACTTTTTTATTCTAAATTTAATTTCCTACAAAACCTTGAAGTTTCATTGACCTGATTTAAAATATCTTGTATAACCAATATTCCTGAAGATATTGAATAATAATTGATATTGAAAAATAACTGATAAATCAATAAGAGATTACTTAATCAATTAAGAATCAAATTGTCGAATTTTATTAGACGAAATTGTAAAATGTCCAGAAACGCTGCTATCACGCTGTCACGATATCAAACGTGGAAGATGTTGAAGAAGCTATTTAGATGCGTTTAGCCAATCTTTCAATTCACCATTTTCCGCTTCATTAAAGATTCAGATGCGATCGACGCAAGATGAATCAATAGACCACATCGTCGATAGGAGGTTGCACGTTTATCATAGACGAGTAGAGGGAGAAAAAGGGAAGATTGAATGATTGAATATTTATTTAAATATTTCATTTGTGTTGTCGCACGCTCACTTCCGTACGGGATGGGATTAATGAATCGCTCTAATGATCCAATCAACTTGTAAACGTGCCGTGTCATTCGAAGAGCGGAATGCGCTTCGTATACTTACGATTAATGAAAATGACTCATCATATGTGTACGGATGATGGTGGTCGATGACTGCTGGGCGTTTTGCAAACAGTCATTACGTATAATTTTTGATTTGCTATTGTGTTGCACTCTTAAACGCGGAGGCTCTCCGTCTTGCACAATTTGTTGGACGGATTTTAAATAATAATTCAGTGGCAAATATTACAAATTCAACGGTCATTCAACGCGAGCTTATGATCATTTGCTACAATCATAACGGAAATTCAAGGGCAGAAGTCTGATTTATATCTGATATTAATTGTATCAATTGTTATCTTGATGTTTTAACGTCTTGTTTTTTTTTTTTTTTTTTTTCAAAATTACATAATAATGGAATATAATCAATTTAACGAAATTTTGTTAAACGTTTTTTTTGTCAGTATACTTTTTAATCCTTTATAATTCTAATTTTTCTTCCTTATAGAGGAAGTTTTGTTTTTGTGACAAATTTTTTTTCCCATTTTTTGTGTGCCTATGTATTCAGAATGTTTCAAAACGTCGAAAAATCATATTAAAAAAAAAATTATAATAATATATATATAATTATAATATATATATTTATAATATATATATATATATATATATATATATATATATATATATATATATACATATATAAATAATATTCGTATGTATGTACAAAATGTATATTGTACAACCTCCAAATTTCGCAATTTTTGAAATACCGGTTTGAATTTTTTAAAATGAATAAAGTAAAATTAAAATAAAGTAAATGAATAAAGTAAAGTAAAACCATTAAAAAATGGTTGATATTGAATTTGGTGAGAATCGGTGAAAAAGTTCATTTTTTATAAAATTTTGAATTTTTTGAGAAATGCTTGTATACGCTTTACCTTTGCAAATTAGGTTAATTTCTTTTTACGTAAATAGAGTATCATTAAAAGATGATTGCTGTTGAATTTGGTGAAGATCGGTGGAAGGTTTAATTTTTATAAAATTTTGAATTTTTTGAGAAATATTTGTATACTTTTTAACTTTTGAAAATTTTTAAACATCGGATTAAATTTATTTACGTAAATAGAGGATCATTAAAAGATGATTGGTATTGAATTTGGTGGAGGAAAAAGGTTTATAAAATTTTAATTTAGTTTAATTAATTTTTATAAAATTTTGTATTTTTTGAGAAATATTTGTATACTTTTTAACTTTTGCAAATTTTTAAACATCGGATTAAATTTATTTACGTAAATAGAGTATCATTAAAAGATGATTGGTATTGAATTTGGTGGAGGAAAAAGGTTTATAAAATTTTAATTTAGTTTAATTAATTTTTATAAAATTTTGTATTTTTTGAGAAATATTTGTATACTTTTTAACTTTTGCAAATTTTTAAACATCGGATTAAATTTATTTACGTAAATAGAGGATCATTAAAAGATGATTGGTATTGAATTTGGTGGAGGAAAAAGGTTTATAAAATTTTAATTTAGTTTAATTAATTTTTATAAAATTTTATATTTTTTGAGAAATGTCTGTACACGCTTTAACTTTTGAAATTTTTGAAATATCTTTCTCTATGAGAAAACTAAAATTGAAAAATTCGCTTGCATTAATCCGCGAGCTTAAGTTTTGTGAATAAAATAAAATGATGAGGAAGCAAACTTCTTCTTTGCACAATTTTCATCTTCTCAATTTTCATTCTCTTTGTTTTTTTTTCAGTTTTACACGAAACGTGAGCGTAATTAAATTAGATCGGCTAGTTTTACAGAATATCAGCAAATACACAAAAGGCACATATGTTTTTGTGAAATTTGGTAT
The DNA here is from genome assembly GCF_021464435.1 of Cataglyphis hispanica. Lineage (NCBI taxonomy): Eukaryota > Metazoa > Arthropoda > Insecta > Hymenoptera > Formicidae > Cataglyphis > Cataglyphis hispanica. The sequence continues at coordinate 8,890,427 of NC_065954.1, read as the reverse complement.
CAATCTAAAATAGACTTTACCAGAATTTGAACTTGACACTAATTACTAAAATATCGGATGACCTGAAATTGGAAAATGAGTGAGGAATGACGCTCTTCCTTTCGCTAAAGAAAAACAAACCTCGAATACGTGCAGAAAATACTCGAGAATATTCAAATCTTGGCGTTCAAAATTTTGAAAAATCCCAAACATCCATTTAATCGTCAGCTGATACAAAAATCCTGGTGTCCGGATTCATTCTACGCCGCTCCGAACCCTGGATAATGTATTTCAAAAAAAGTCCGGGGCGGACTTTCGGCAACAGCTCGGGGTTGACAAGAACGAAGAAAGAGCCGGAGGAAGATTCGAAGATTGAGGAGGTCAGGTCAGGAGTGGGCTCTCGGCGACGGTTTGCAAACAACATATTACCATCAGGCCGAGATGCAAAGCGGTTTGGAGAGGAGGGAGCCGCGTCGTCCCATCGCTCGTAAAGCTCCTCGCGTTCGACCCATCGGATCGGTTCAGCCGCTCCTCCACGCTCGCTCCGCTCGCCTTGCCGTAGCTCTGCCGGTTCTGGCTTCCCTCTCGTCAGTCGCGGCGGTGGCATCCTGCTGCTCGCAACACGCGTCTCGGCCCAATTTGAAAAGCGGTCGCGGCCGCTTGCTTCCGCGCCGGTTTTTAATCGGATCGCACATTTCCGGCGTGGACGAGGATACTTTACAGCCAGCACCTCCGTAAGTTTCTCCGATTATTAAAATTAATATGAATATTAGATCCGAGACTCCGATCGCGTCAATTCAACATGTGACAGGACATTTAATAATTAAGAGGAAAACAATGATATATTCTTATCACAATCGTTGTTTCTCTTTTTATAACATGTGAATAAAATATATATATTTTTTAGTAGCTTTTTTTAATTTATTAAAAATTTTTATCGCGTGTGCTCCCTGGTATAAAAAACAAAGCGATAATTTTTTTTTTTTTTTCTATAAAACAGTGCAACATTTTCTTTTTTATTACAATTTTTTAGAAACTTCTTTTTTTCTTTATTTAAATCTTAGAGCAACGATAAGTTAAAAAGGGTCTGATTAAAATTGAATTATTAAAAAAAAAGAGACGATCAAAACTCGGGCTCATGAAGTGTCGTCCGTGAGTGAACTGGATTCGATTTTGTGATTTCTGGTGGAACGAAATATAACGCGCGCACGACGTTTTTCGTCATGAAAGGCGAGAGCCACCACGTGCGCGGACGGAAACAGTGTGGGTGGCATTGACAAAAAAAAAAAAAAATTTGGTGATGTTCTAAAAAGTAAGTTCTTGGAAAGAGATATTTGTTTTTGCCTCTGTTCACGTGCATATGTTTCACGGAAACGCAAAGATGATGTAATGATTAAAAATAAAACAATAAGCTTACTGTATCTTTTTTTAAGAAAATGGACTTTATATAGATAATGTATGTATTTTTTTTCAATAATTTTTATAAACAAGTTCTTTATAATGCAATGATTTTGGTGTCTATTAATTTATTGCTACTTATATTCAATCAATGACATGATCGACTGGCATGTCTTCGATGCAGTGAATCAGAATTGATGTACTTTCTCAATATAATAATTCTTAATTTTAATATTAAATTTTAATATTAAAATAATATTAAATATTAAATTTAATATTAAAAATTTAATATTTAATATTAAATTTTTGATATTTAATATTACATTTTTAATATTAAATTTAATATTTAATATTATTTTAGTATTAAAATTTAATATTAGTGTATAAAAAATTGAGAATAATTTAATATTAAATATTAAATGTTAAATGTTATATTATATCATTAAATTAAATTAGTATGTGATTTCTTCAACGATACTAAAATAGTATTCCATATCTCTATTCGCTAAAACGTCCTTCACTTTAAAATTGGATTAGAATTAAAATTATATAATATAGATTACACAAAGTTTCAAGTTGGAATCAAACTCTTATATCGCACATCTCAATCACCGGGGAAAATATGTTCCGGCGTCTCGAGAAAGTCATTTGAAAAAATCCATTTAAATTTAGCCGATAAGATTAAATTCGGTGGTATTGCCACGAAGATCCATGCTGGAGCATGAGAAATGAAATCGAATGACGGCGTGTCCCCCGAGCCGCGGAAGAGAAGAGTCGATGACTTCTTCTCTTCGGTCGTCCAGCTCACCGGTCGGGATCGAATCTTCCCCTCTCGTATCTTCGATTCCTTGCCATGACCGCGACAATCTGGTCTTACTCGTCATCTGCGGTCAGCCGACGAACAATTCTGCGTCTTGCCGTCTGTGGGAACAATTAGCGAGGAAGGCTCATCTCCTCCTCTCGGCAAGCCGACTACGGCGGCTCTGAAGGGCGTGTAACCATCACCGTCGTTAATGTAAGCCGACGATTTTCGCGGCTGACTAACCGCGATGAGTCTCCAGACACCCGGTCGTTTTGTTGCTACCAACTGCTTTCAACGAGAGCTCCACATGCGTGGAACATGATCTTCCAGTAATGTCACTTGACGTGCGGATTACCGTCTTTTATGGAGGGATTTTTAGAAATATTTGCGAGAAGGACGATAAAAAGCGAAATTTCTTTTCAGTCTACAGTTATTTTTTACGAGATAGATATATTTAAAACTGATACGGATGTAAATTTAATTTGCGATGCTAATTTTATTTTATAATTTTCATATTTCTTCTAAAATTAACTAATGTCAAAATTAATATGTATATGAGTTTATAATTTTATATAGAGCTCTGAAACGTATAAATAATAAAATTTAATTTCGAATAAGGAAAGATTAATTTGGAGTAACTGTAGAACTGGAAAAAAATTTTGCTTTACGGTTAATTTTGTCATGTAATTTATTTCACTACTTTTACCAATTGGCATTTATAAAAACTGATTGTTGATAATCTGAGCCTATGACATATGACATATGATCTTTACGTAATCATAAAGGAATTATTTCCTTTAGTCGCAAACATGTATATGTCATATGTTAAACCATTGAAAATTTTGACTGTTCTACTATTTCTTCTGAATATCTGTGCAAAACCTGCAAATTTCTTAACGAAATTATTTAAGTTTAAAGTTACTATTTGTATGAAAAATTGCGTATTTACACATTTATTGATAAAGAAAAAACATTGCCAATGAAATAAAAATTTACACATATATTAAGGAAATTAATAAATATTTATAATACTTGATTTAGATCCACTCATTTAAAAGTTATTTACTAAAAATTGTAGAAGAATAGTATCTCTCTCTCTCTTTCTTTCTGCAAATTTCTTTTTTTGTTTTTTTGCAGTTGAGTGATTTCAATGATATTCACAATCGAAAGTTTTTGTCATAAATTAGGAAAGATATTAATTACAATTAGTTTTTTAATGAAAACATTAAAAATCATATTATTTTGTGATGCTTTAATTATTTTTAATATTTAATAATCTGGATTTATTTATTTGATTTTTTAAACAATATAAAAGTAAGAAATGTTTTTATTTTTTTTTAAAGCTACTCTTGTACAGTCAAAACATTCTAAACGCAGACTCATTTGGTGACGAGAAATCGTCACAAACATCACAAAAAATTCACGAAATTCGTTGCTCCTATTTCTCAATTTCTCAATTGTTAATGGAAAATAAACTTTGATATTTTTTTACGTATGATTAAGTATATTTTAAATATATAAAGTACTAATCTTTTTATAATTAAATATTAAAATATTAATGTTAAATTTTCGGAGCAATCGGTATCGTTCGATGTGGGTCGTTTTACTTATCGTTTCCTTTTCCGGTCTCGCTTTTTCGTCTTCATCTGGCATTTGCTATGCTGGCAATTTGCATTTTAAAGGGCCACCTTGACCTAAAATGCACACGATATACCATCGCTTCCTCCTTTAATCAGCCGCGTGCTCCGAACGAGCACGATCTAGCGGCGCTCTTCGACTCTGACTTTCGGCTTAAACCGGTTCTCCCGCCTTTCTTAAGTTCCTCTACTCGAGTTCGTTCGTGCACGTCACTCCGGAGCGTATCCTTTAACGGGACGAACACCGGGATTTTCGTGGATCTGAAAGGTCGAGCGTGTAAATCGCGATTACCGCATCTACGGCTACTCCGCAGCTTCTTTTCGACGACAGAGCGCGTTGATTTTTGATCATAACGGTTCTCGCATCTGACCAGCATGTTTTTCTCCTCGTAATACCGGAAGAAGTAAGCACGGGAAGAGTAATGCTGTCGATACTCGGCATTTTCTTTCCACAATTCTTACAACCAATTGTTTGTGCCTTTTGACATTTATGGTATCAGTTGGTGATTTTAAACGCGAGATTGGTGGTGATGTTTCTGTGCAAAATTTTAATTTTTTTTTTCTGAAAACTATGTAATATGTGCGAATTAATATAATTAATAATTTTTGTATAACTTGTATTACAAAGCATAAATGAGTGAAATATGCATGCGATATTTAATTATAAAAAATATATCGTGTGCTTCTTTAATGAGAAGTCTAACTGGAAAATGATTTAAAATGTATTATTCGTGAATAATTTAATAAATGTGCGAAAATAAATTTAATAATTTAATAAATATGAGAAAAACGAGTTGATCGAGCGTTAGATTAGAGCGAATTTGTATTCGTTTGCCGCCTAACGTAAGCATAAGTTAACTGACCTTTGAAGGAATTTTTAAGAGCAATTTACGCGTCCCTCTCTCTAATAATTCCTGCGTAACACGTGTGAACGGAAACAAGCGTGCGAAAGTAACTTAGGAACAATCGACGATAATAGGCGGTCACGATCTTATAAATAATTAATTAGCGAAGAGAGTATTATTACACAAGTTCAATTATCTATCGGGAGTATTATCTTGATTTTTTTTTTTTTTCAAGAATCGACCCTGGAATATCTGAAATATCATCGAAGAGTCAGGTCAGAAAAATTGCCGCCGCGCGTTACATTAAATATTACGTAAAAGTGTACATAATATATTCTATGTTAATTTGACATTCTCTCAAGATGCTCGAAAAAGATTCTTAAAATTATTCTTTCGCGATGACACGAGCGAGGAAACTGATGAATTTACGTGCGACCTTTGTGGCTGGACGGGATTGCAAAAAATCGTTGAAGAGCAATTCATTTCTGACAGTTACTTTGTCGATATGCGCACGCATATATATTAGTCGACCTGAAAACCGGTTTCGCCAACAATCCAGCCTTTGTCTACGCCGATTTGGGAGGGAATAAATTTGGGATAACGATGTTGGGGATGCGCGATTTAGGAAGGATTCTCTAAACAAAGGAACGAATACATCGTCCCTTTTAAACTTTGCGGTGAAAATCGTTCCAAGTTTTTGGTTATCTCTTAAATGAAACAAAAAAAGTGTCCGCAAACAATGCCTATCGTAAAATTGCTTGCTGAAAAAATGTTTTCATCACCAAATAATTTTCTTTTCCGACTACAAACATTTGTACGAGTAAAGTGACAGGTGGAAAAAAGACGCATAATTCAAACCCCATAAAAATATTTGATAAAAATCCAGTTATTAATTATGGATATAATATAAAATATTTATATACCCTAGTGGTCTGCGGATTCGCCAACGGAATATCGTATTCGAGAATCGTCGAAGAAATCGGCGCGTTTAATTCGCTGAACAAAGTCTCGTAACGGCGTCGGGTTCTCATTTCTGGACACACCATTTGGCCGGCTATACATTTTATGACTTTCTAGATATATATATATATATATATATATATATATATATATATGTACATAAAGCCCGCTTTGTTCTCATTTTCTTTATCGCAGGTCACTGAGTTAAGTATCTAATTAGGCAGAAATACTTTTCTCGAATCTGTATCGTTTTCGTGCAACACAGAGGCAATTGCATTAAGACTTGAGGCTTTTTATTCAAATTAAAAAAAAATGATTGTAAATTATACATGATATTTGCGTGATAATCAATCGCATAAAGAATGAAATAAAAAAGAATATAGTAAATAAGTAAATAATTATAATAAATAAAGCATGATGGATTAATATAATCGGAATGATGGGATCTTATCTTAAGTACTAATTGACTTTACTTTACCAAGATCAAGCTACTATAAAAAAATAATGTATTCTTCTGTTGATATCGTGATTGATGTTATAATGAAGCGTTCATCGCAAATAATGCTTGATGGTGAAAAATGGCTGGGTATTAATTGCTGACGTCGATTTGAGTCGCTCTTCGTTGCTTAACACGCTTGCGACCTCGTTTTTCAAAGCCGCATGTAGCTGTACATATTGAATTTAATTCTTCGTGAATGTTAATTTCCAATGACTCGTTTTAAGATTTTTAATTCCCTGTGCTTTTAGATTATCGCATTTCGATCGCGTAATCTCTACGAGATCACTGGCACGATATGGCGATTCTCTTCAACTTGAAGCAAAAATTTAATGTGAGTTTTGCTATGACCTTTTTATATATTTATTCATTATAATTATTGATTCGTTACTGGATATTGATGCAACGGGAATAATTATGTTTGCGGTTTTTAAATAAAAAAAAGAATGACTAATCGACTAAAAGCGGCAGCTTCGCGAAGAGAAACGTATAGTTCAAATAGCCAAAGTTTACTTTACGAATAACACGAAACGTAAATCAAGGTTTTTCGCAGAATTCGTTTAAGAGTTTAAACAGATTGCTTCTCCTTTTTTCAAGACCGTGTGCCATCTGTTCCAACGATATACTAATTTATAATGAAATATAGAAAAACGTAAATGTATCTTTTACATAATAATTGTAATACATATTACACATATATAATTTATAATAACTGCTAAAAATTGTTTTTAAAATATAAAGAATAATTTACGTAAAAAACTTACATTTTAATATTTATTCTCATTGATGCAAAGAGATTTAAAATATTTACCCAGAAAATTATAGAAACAATATAATGATAAAAATACAACTACTTAAAAAGAGAGAGAGAGGAAATAGATTAACAAGAATAATATAAAAAATATGAAAAAAAAGATAATTTTTAATTATTTATAATTTCTAATTATTATTTATTTATAATTTTTAATAATTTAATTTTTTTACATTTTAATATCTAAAATAATGTAAACGCATTTTATCTAAAATAATGTAACTGATTTTATTCACAGATGCTCTACATCTTGAAGAAAGTCCTTCCATTTTAACAACGGTTGGAACGATGGGATTGCCCAAAGGATATTCTCTGTCAAGATTAATTACTATACCTGAATCGGCAATCGCTGGCGCCATGACGAGGATGAATCCGACCGAGGATCCAGGGACCTCTAAAGAGAGCAAATGGGAGAGGTGACGTACCATCCAGTGATGCGGAAACGGCGTGGACTGGGCAGCGCCTTTCTGGGCCTCTTTGTAGGCCTGATCCTTGGTTTTCTGATCCTCAGCTACCGCCTGACTGTCTCCAATAAACAACAACAGTTCACCATCTGGACCTCCATGCCCGGTTTACGATCACCGCCAAAAGCATCGGTTCGAAACATGCCGAGATTAAAGGACGACGAACGAATCAACAGCTCCACCACGAGTCTCTTGTTTGTGGGAGTGATGACGGCTCAAAAGTACTTGGACACTCGAGCCAAGGCCGTCTATGAAAGCTGGGGCAAGGAGTTACCCGGCAAGATAGCCTTCTTCTCGTCGGAATCCTCGACGGTACCTGAAAACTGCCCCGATTTACCATTGGTGCCGCTTCCACGAGTGGATGACACTTATCCGCCGCAGAAGAAATCTTTCATGATGTTGGAGTACATGTGGAACAACTTCGGCGATCGCTTCGAGTGGTTCTTGAGAGCGGACGACGATGTATACGTAAGGACAGATCGGTTGGAGAAGCTGCTGAGATCCGTCGATTCTAGAAGGGCGATGTACATCGGACAAGCCGGCAGAGGCAATTCGGAAGAATTCGGGCTGCTGTCATTGGAGTACGATGAGAATTTCTGCATGGGTGGTCCCGGAGTGGTGCTGTCCAGAGAGACACTCGGGAGGATTGTACCGCATATCAAATACTGCCTGCGCCATTTGTACACCACACACGAGGACGTCGAGCTTGGCAGATGCGTGAAGAAATATGCGGGGATTCCCTGTACTTGGAGTTACGAGGTATCGTTTCTCGATTGTGATGGGTATGGAAAAGAGAGTTAATGTAATCGTGTACAGATAAAAGACGTAACAGATAAGAGAATATTTATTTACAAACAAACGAGAGCGGTAAAGTACAATGAAGAGATAGTTTTTCATGAGAGAAATTTATCTTCTTCAAATCTCATCTTTCAAAAAGATTTAAAGATATTTTAAAAAATTATCTTCAAAAATTATGACAAAAAATTTCTTGTTAGCTCAGAAATGTTGCATTTTGTCAAAAATATAAATTTAAGACGGGGAGATAAGCTTTCTAAATTAAAAAAATAAATAACTATTTATAAGTCAATAAAAATAAAATAAAATAAATTAAAGAGCATATATATATATATATATTGCAGTCTAAAATATTTAAAAACAAAATATTTTCAAAAACTATGACAAAATCTTTTGATAAAATTTCAAAGATGTGGCAGCAAAAATATAAGACGAGGATAAATCCTTCGAATCAGAAAAATAGATAACTATTTATAAGTCAATAAAAATAAAATAAAATATATTAAAGTATATTAAAAGCATATATACATTACAGTTTAAAATATTAAAAATAGTACCTTCAAAAATTATGACAAACTCTCCTGATAACTCAAAAATGTCGTTTTTGTCAGAAATATAAATTTAAGACAAGAAGATAAGCTTCTCGAATAAAAAAAATAAATAATTATTTATAAGTCAAATCAAAATAAAATAAATTAGAGAGCATATATACATCGCAGTCTATCGATTCATTCATTTTGTTACTGAGAATATTGTGCGTCATATCGCACGCAGATAGATAATTCGTATACTTTTTATCTTATCGCCTAAAGTACATGTTAAATGCTATCTCTTGTTGATTACCAAAACATTATTGCACCTTGATTTCATACATATTTAACTGACACCGTCTATTTTTTATAATTGAGACGATAATGTAATTTTAATGAAATCTCGATAGCAATTGTGATATATTTAACGGATAAAAAAAATAAATCAGTTGGTGCAAAATTTAATCAATTTAATTTGCAATTACAATATTAATGTAATTCTGCTATTGTATTCATAAAAGTTAACAGGATATACACATTATATACAGCAGGGCTTTTCTTGTTACTCTCGGAATTCTACAAACCATCAGACTATTTTGTCCGTTGTATTGTCGCACGATACTGAAGTTATTTTCGTCGTTCTTTCTTCGTCGTCTCATAGGCTCCCTTGCGTGCACGAACCCGCAGAAACGCCTAACGATTTGTTGATTAATGCGTGCACGGCGGATTAGACATGTGTCACAATGAACTGTCAGTAGCAATCAAATAATTTTTTTTTTTTTTGTTAATTTCCTGATGTCTTGATAATACACGCTCATTTCGTTAATTGAGATAATTGATTTTCTCACGCCTTTCTTCGCGTGATCTCAGGATATTTATGCGAAAGAATTTTAATTTTCTTTTTCACCGTTTAAATAACAGATTTCGATGTAATGAGTAATGAGTTATATAATCGGGAATTAGAGCGCAATGCTCACATAACGGGTGTACACCTAGCGTGTTGTACATTCACCGGTTTAAATACTCCATGCATGCGTCTTATGCAGCCCGGGTATGCCATTAGGCGGATTAGGTACAGAAGGTACGATGCACGCAGAGATGAGGATGTTAGTCGTTAAGTAAAAGTGAATCGTACCCTGCTAACCTAGTGGCCAAATCAAGACCATTCTTCTCCATCTTGACACTCGGTCGTACCGCTTAAGTAACAATTTGCGCCACGAAGTGCTTGAACCTTCGAGACGCATGTCGCGATAATCAAATAAAATTGATGCGCGAATCATCAAAAAAGAAAGATACAGATTTTGAGATAAAACAAGAACTGTGTAATGTGTTTATTTTACGAAAAATTGTATAATAATTTTTAATCGCCGAATATATTCATTGGCTTTCTCCAAACGGATATATTAATTTCAAAATTGCAAATTGACATTGAAAAAGATACACGTATATATTTAATATAATATTTAATATATTATTTAATATATATTATAATATAATATTTAATATATATTATAATATAATATTTAATATATTATTTAATATATATTATAATATAATATTTAATATATATTATTTAATATATATTATAATATAATATTTAATATATATTATAATATAATATTTAATATATTATTTAATATATATTATAATATAATATTTAATATATATTATAATATAATATTTAATATATATTATAATATAATATTTAATATATATTATAATATAATATTTAATATATTATTTAATATATATTATAATATAATATTTAATATAATATTTAATATAATACATTTATCAACGATAGAAAAATAATAAAAAATAATAGTAATAAATAATAATAAATAATAGTAAATAAAAAATAATAATAAATAATAAAAAAATAATAATTATTATTTAGTATATTCATCTGAAATACACATAGAAAGATAAACACGATAGTATCGTTTCGCTACGAACGCAATATGAAATATGATTTCCTATGCACTTGCGTGGGTGCATCTCGATATGACATACACGCGTTGTGGTGGTGTTACGACGGACGAAAGGTAAAGTGCACGGAGATGAGGATGTTACTCGTTAAGGTCCGAACAAATCGTAGCCTGCTAACCTACTGCCTGGAGAACTATTCGTTCCCGTCTTGACACTCGACGTAAGGTCGAAACACTTAACAATCAGTACGTGTTTGCGACATGCAAGTTACGCCTACGCAACGCTATGTTTGCACGCTGGCAATTTTTGCCCGTTTAATGCGCGCCGCGATTGATTGATCGAAGCGTGCGCGAGATTCGATAAGGGATTTACGATTTTGGCAATGCCTTTGTTGCTGCGTCTAATTGAGGACGTCGGAAAGATCAACAAAGAGCTGCGGCGTCAATTCCGCGAAATTAGGGGTCTTGGCGATAGCGAAAGTTGAATGAAATATTAAATCAGTGATCTAAATGAGATCTTATTAAATTTCCTTCACGGTGTTCCGTGAAATGGATTCATAAAACACGCGTATCTTAAAAGAAGCATTATTCTGTTGATGGAATCGCGATTTATCGGAAGTGTATACAGAAGATTCTATAAGTAACTTAAAAAAATCTAATGTCGATTTGCATTTATATAAAAAATGTATTTCTTGCTAAAATATATAAATAAATATGAAAAATATATATACATAATTAGATTAAATATGAATAAATTTTTGATATAAAAAAATCAATTTAAAAATCAATAGTAAAAAATATCTCAGAAATTTTTAATTATTATATTTCGTTTTTTTATTGATTTTTATCTGAAAAATTGGGAAAATTCATATTTCATGAATAGAGTGGCAGGGATGGGGAATTAAAGCGCCAGAATTTTTTTTCGCATCAACTTAGAGCCAAACGATGTTAAGAGATGCTTGTCGTTAACTCAAGAATCGCTGACTTAATTCTGTGAGACGAAGAGACCACCACACCCAGTATCGAACTAATTAACACGCTTCGCGGGTTCGATATTTCGGGCGAGACATCGCGCACACAATAACGAATGTTCTTAATAATTATTATTGTATGTCGTAGAGTGTACACACAGACAGAAAGTTCGCACTTTAACTCCACTTCTGTTCGTGCTAATTGCCATTTGCCGAGGCTCGCTTGTGCGTGCATTCAGACATTCGTGGCGGACTAATACAGCCGTGGAATCGACAGACGCGATACCATTGTCACGATGATTAAGCGAGAACGCGATTCAATCGAGTAATTTGTCCTTCTTAAACTAGTTTCGGCCAACGCGTCGATCGAGGACTATCGAATGAGAGAGGGAGAGCAAGTTTTGGCACAAAAGATTTTCTCCGCGTGAATTTAATTACTTATCTAAGGAATTTTTCTATAGTTATGCATTTGTTTATTTTATTTAAATTTTATAGATATGGAAAAATACATATGATTTTTGAAATTGCAAATAAAAATCAGGTAATATTTTTGCCTTGATTTTTAAAATTATTATAAATCATTATAATTATTATAAATTATTATAAAATTATTTATTAAAAGATATTTTCATATTATTATAAAATATATTAAAACATATTTTAAACCATTTTAAAAGATATATTGACTTTAATCGCTGCCATGAAAAAGAAAATAATAAAAATAATTAGGCTGCGTCAATAAAAATAGGCACAATTGTATCTTTAAACTTTTCACTCACGCAATCCATATTTATCTAACAAATTTTTCTAAAGTTATGTATTTATTTAATTTGAAAGATATGGAAGACTATATGATTTTTGAAATTGCAAATAAAAATCAGGTAATATTTTTGCCTTGATTTTTAAAATTATTATAAATCTTTATAATTATTATAAATTATTATAAAATTATACATTAAAAAATATTTTTATATTATTATAAAATATATTAAAACATATTTTAAACCATTTTAAAAGATATATTGACTTTAATCGCTGCCATGAACAAGAAAATAATAAAAATAATTAGGCTGCAATAAATATAGGCACAATTGTATCTTTAAACTCTTCACTCACGCAATCTATACTTATCTAAGGAATTTTTCTAAAGTTATGTATTTATTTAATTTATTTAAATTTGAAAGATATGGAAGAATATATGATTTTTGAAATTGCAAATAAAAATCAGGTAATATTTTTGCCTTGATTTTTAAAATTATTATAAATCATTATAATTATTATAAATTATTATAAAATTATACATTAAAAGATATTTTCATATTATTATAAAATATATTAAAACATATTTTAAACCATTTTAAAAGATATATTGACTTTAATGGTTGCCATGAAAAAAAATAATAAAAACAATTAATCAATAAATAGGCACGATTGTATCTTTAAACTCATCACTCACGCAATCCACCTATTGTCGTAGATGCAGTCCATTCTTTATCACAACAGCAGCGGGTCTCAGGCGTTTACCGGAAATCTCAAGAAAAAGGAAGTTCACCGTGCCATTACTTTGCATCCTGTAAAAAATCCGCCTCACATGTACAGGCTGCACAATTACATAAGAGTTAGTGTCAAGTATTATAATTATGATAATCATTATATAATTACAGAAAAAAACTGCTCACATTTTACTTATCCGTAACTGTAGAATAATCTGACAACCGTTACATGCGTAACAAGCAAAGCTGCTTGAGCGATGCGAAAAAGAATCACTTTGTTCTCGATTCTCTCAAATTGTATTTTTGATACAGAGATTATTTTTATAGCTGTATCGTTAATATTAAAATTATTCTTACGTAGTATGCAGAATATCTGTTTCATGTTAATTAATTAAATTGGTAAAATTTTACAGGGACTGCGAATACAAGACCTGCAACAAGAGAGGATTCATCTGCATAGAGACATTCATACGATGAGCCAGGAATTGGGAGTCAACCTTGAAACTTTAAGAAATTACGAAATAGCGGATGGTGTACGTCTTTTTCCGGTTGATTCTAATTCCGAAGATTACCCCGGCGACACGGACATACTAGGTGATTTCTCGCTTCCGCTATCGCAAGCCGGCTATAAAAGCCGAACTGTACGTCGTGTATGCATCTATATGTATATCATACAGCTTATAAAAAAAGAAACTATAGAACTTGTACCGCGAGTACATTAAATAACTAAAAAGTATTGCCTTTCAGATTATAAAAGTATCTGCGGATTATGAAATTTTTACATTTTAAAACAATTAGTATTATATAATAGCTTCACGGTACAAAAAACGAAGCTTTGCAATCTAAAAAAACACTCTGATCTATTTTTTGCTTTCTCATAGAGAAAGCTTTGTTTTCATAAAAAAAATTTTTTTTAATTTTTTTTTTTTTTTTTTTTGATGCCAATGTATTCAAAATGTTCTAAAACGTCGAATAATCACATTTTTACAAAATGTCCGTATGTGTGTATGTATATGTGTATGTGCACAAAAAAGACGTGGTTGTTCTAACTTCCTCAAATTTTGAGATATCAGTCCAAATTTTTTTATATAAATAGAGTATCATTAAAAGTTGATTGGTATTAAATTTGGCTAGGATCGGTGAAGTAGTTTGTTTTTTATAAAATTTTGAATTTAAAAAAAAAAAGGGTGTTGCTGCTTTAACTTCCGCATATTTTGAGATATTGATCTAAATATTTTCATATGAATAGAATATCATTAAAGGATGGTTGGTATTGAATTTAATGAGAATTGGTGAAAGGTTTTATTTCTTACGAAATTTTAAATTTTTCAATAAATGTCTGTACACGCTTTAATTTTCACAAATTTTAAGATATCGGGCTAAATATTTTTTCGTGAATGGAATATCATTGAAGGATGGTTGGTATTGAATTTGATGAGAATTGATGAAAGAGTTCATTTTTTTATGAAATTTTGAAGTTTCATGAAAATAATATGATGTGGTTGCTCTAACTTTTGAGATGTCGGGCTAAATATTTATTTTTTTTTTTTTACGAAACATTTTTGCTGATATTATAAAGAGAAGAAAATAAAATTATGATGAAACAATGTGCGAGTTTCTAATTTGCACAATCTTTTACTTGTTTTTAAATACATTTATCGATTTATTTTCGATTTATTTAAATTGCATATAATCAAGAGTAAACTTGTAAATAAACTTTACAAACAACATTTTACAAGCTCACAATCATATGACTAAAAAATAACAATGGTTCATCTCATAAATTTTTTGTGTTGCAATATTTATGCTACACACTTTTGCATAATGTTTAAGTCATTATTTTCCCTCTAACAACAATCCTGCGATCTTTCGCAGGAATGTGCGAGATATCTTGAGAATGATAATGACCCGCACACTTTTTCATCTCATATAACTTTTACTGCATATCGCTATTAAATTAATGCTTCCGCATTTGCACTGCGCGTGCATGGGTAACTATATACTGCACCACGGGACACCGCATCAAATAATAATTCTAGGAGAGAGAGGGACGAAGGTATTATAAACCTATTTGAAACCGGATATGCAATCTTGCGGAGAGACGGGAGAAAATCGCGATGCATAACTTTGTATTTATCATCGCGTTGCATCTTCTCGTATTACATTTCACCGTGTTTTGTTCTTGCCTTTGCCATAGAATAACCCCACGACAAATATATGGATTACAAATCTCAATCTGAATTTATGTATCTTACGAAAGTATCTTGCGATTTTCTTATCTTTGCAGTCAAGGATACGTTTTACAATCCTTGAATTTCGTTTTTCCGTTTTCTTTGTCGTTTAATGTATATGTAACATGTATTTATGCATATCTTTATTGTAATTTTTGAAAAACTTTAGTTAAAACTTTAAAAAAGAAAAGAAAAGAAATGTTAGAACAATTTTTTAATTTGGTATTCAAAACTATACATTGTTAAGTGATGGCAATATGTTGGCAAGAGAAAATGATAAAAAAATATTTCAAAATTTTTAAATTAATTCTTGTTTTATTCATAAAATTCACAGAAATAAAAATTCATATTTCTTTGCAATAACGTTTCAATCTTTGAAAAATACACATCTCTCTCTCTCTCTCTCTCTCTCTGAAAATCGATTAAGTTAATGATGTTAAGATGTGTGTGTGTGTGTATGAGTATGGGTAATTGTGTCCTTGTTAATCAATTAAACAATTTTTATTGATAAATCTCCTCTCTCTCTCTCTCTCTCTCTCACACACACACACACACACACACACAAACACATATATACATAGAACTGGAGCTCATGCAAATTGATGGCCAATCAAATAATATAGGACATAAAATGAGCATTTTGCAACTTCAACGTAAATGATTGAAAGAGATTTATTATTATTATTTCAATCACTTCTATGTTCTATTTCCTTCGCAGATTTATGCAGTTACTAGAGCATACCTACATAATTCTCGTATAAAGTGTTTTAAAGAGATGTTAAAAGAATTTAAGGAAAAATCCCCCAAGAATTCAAAATAAGAAATTCATGTCAACATGTGTTGTTTTGGAATAGTATTATTGTTGCCATTTTTAGGTATAATTAATTTTTTTGGTAATTAAAAACAAAATTTTTAATTTTTTAGATAATTAAAAACAAAATTTTTAGTTTCACACTAAAAATATGCCAGTGCATTAAGAAATCAAGTTTCTGCTAAGATTAAATAATTGCTTAGGTGCACTTTTCAAAAAAATTTTAGGGAGAGAGAGAGAGAGATATTTACTTTAAAGAATTATTTAGAAAAAATTTCATTTTTTAATTTTTTCTTCAACAATCTGTGTATATCTCTAAAACAAAGCTTTTTCAGATTTTTGTTTTGTACAGAATAATCTCTCCTTAAATTTTCTAAACATTTAAAAAAAAAATATTTGTATACTCTTTTAAAAATTTGCTATAAATTTATATTAACCGTCTGAAAACGGAAATGAACATAACGTTCCAATAGAATTGCAGTTGTGTTTGCGATTTGAAGAACATTAAGATTTGAGAAGATACCACACTCATTAGCCTCTCCTAATTAATCCTTTGTGAATTTTAATCTTATTATATCTGTATTTGATTTATATAAAATAATGCAATTTTAATAAAATATTTGCAATTTAATATCAAAATGATCGATTGAAAATGTCAGAAATAAAGCTGACATTTATCATCTTCTATCTTCAAGATTTAACATAAAATTCTCTGGTTTTTAATTTTAAATCTCATAAATAAAGCATAAAATATTTTTGCAAGAAATTTTGAAAGAAAAATTGATCACGTGAAATTAAGTTTATATACTTTGAATTAGAAAATTATTTTAATATAATTTTGTACCTTTTACAAGTAAAAAAATAAGAATTTTGTAAATAATTTGCGTAACAAAACATGATAATATATAATTAAGTATCAATTATTAAGAACAAAATTTGTTGTAATAAATTTTAAATAATTTTTATTGAACATTTTAAGAATTCTTATCTACTTATCAACTTTAAATTTTATTTTGTGATGCATTTCTAAAGGACGCAATTTTGACAATTGATGTTAATTAAGAAAACCGGAAATTCATTGATTTGTTAAATAAAATCTTATTTGCGCAGGTGTGCCAGCGAGTCTACGTTCGTTCAAACCGACGACGAGCGACGAAGTGATTCCGTGGGACTTCCTTTCGAGGCTGGAATATAGTTTGACCGATTCCAATCCAAGGCGACGTATTCATAGCGACATCAAAGAGGGTCTGGAAGACATCACAAGAGAGGTCATGGCCTCCATTAATTCTTATTCGCGGCAGCGCGGCCGCGTTGTCGAGGAACGATCGGCCCTTTATGGATACAGAAGGGTGAACTCTTACGGGGCCGACACTATATTAGATCTTCTATTAGTCTATCGAAAGTATCGGGGTAGGAAAGTCACTCTTCCCGTTAGACGACACGTTTATCTCCATCAACATTTCACTGGTACTTCCACGACGTTTTTATATTTTATATTTTGAGATTTTTCGTACTTCTTATTGCAATTATATACACGTTAGAATCTTATAGTGTCGTAACTAAAAAAACATTCTTGTAAAGTTTCTGATACATCTAACTGATTTGGAAAATTAATCGACTATTTTATATTCACGTAAAATAATTTTTCTGCATTTCATATTAAATAAAAAAAATTGTATAATATATATGTGTAAAAATATTTGAGTTAAAAATTTTTTAGCCTTTTAAACAACATTGTTTAAAAGGCTAAAAAATTAGCATTAAAATCTACGAAGTAGATTTAAAGTTTTATCCAGTTCTTGAAAAAATAATAATATTTTAGCAAATTATAATTTAATCATTCTGGTTTTTTTTTTAATTTAAAATGTTTTTTAAAATGTTTTTTAAATTTAAAATTTAAATTTAAAATTTAAAATGTAGTTACACAATCTAACGCGTATATACTGATTGCAGTTCACGTGTGTAAACAAATATTTTTAACAACATATTAAAATATAATAATTAATTAATAACATTTTAATAGTATTTAAGCACTTTACCTGATAAACTTACCTAATAAAATTATTATTTCAATGTTATATATTCTTGCAGGATTAGAAATACGCGAGACAGTAAATGGTGTCGAAGTCCAGTCTCGTCAGAAATCAGATGACAAGTCTATTCACGGTTTATTTCACGGTGGCTTTTTAAATCTCAATTTCAACTCAGAGGAAGAAGATTCTATACGAGACAAGACCATCAACTTTATCGTACCTCTGTCAGGTCGCTACGAAATCTTTCAAAGGTTTCTTCAGAATTACGAAGACATCTGTTTGACCAACGGTGAGAAGACGTCTCTGCTCGTCGTACTCTACCAGCACAAGAGTGAAAACTCTTTCAATAAAACGATAGATCTGATCGAGCAGCTCAAGTACAAATATCGCACTGCCAGCGTAGAGATTCTACCAATTTCCGGGGACTTTTCCAGAGCCAGAGCCTTAGACTTGGGCGTATCAAAACTACAGGCTGACGATCTGATGCTGTTCATAGATGTGGACATCGTATTCACGAGTTCGGCTTTGAACAGGATACGATTGAATACATTATCAGGACGGAGAATGTACTTTCCGATCGTTTTCAGCCAATATGATCCTAAGATTGTCTACGGTGATGCCGGGAAACAGGACAAATTTACTATAAACGAGATCTCCGGACACTGGAGGCAGTACGGTTTCGGAATTGTCTCTCTGTATAAGAGAGATTATCGTACCCTGGGCGGTCTGGATCTCTCCATTCAGGGATGGGGTAAAGAGGATGTGGACTTCTTCGAGAAGGCGGTAAAATCGGACCTCGATGTCTTCAGGGCGGCGGATAGGCACCTAGTGCACGTGTATCACGAAATAGAATGCAGCCGAGAGCTTTCTAGCCTGCAGTTGTCCATGTGCATTGGATCCAAGACTGATACGTATGCTGGGGTCGAGACTTTGGCTGATATGATTTACGCCGATCCGAACATATTGCGCTTTGCCAAAGAGAGGAGACAAAAGAGGACCAATCCTGCTGGTTAATCGACGAATCTGTGAAATGAAAGTGATAAATGAAAATTTGTAAAATGGGCTGTCGAAAAAGATTTTGTTCTGGAAAACAGTTTAATTTTATTATAAATTATAAGGGACCCATGAATAATATGCATCCCATTAAAAAATATTTTTCTCGTTACGCTTTGTGGCTTTAGTCATGAGGTATATTATAATGTGTCGATTATCGGACGCTCTGAACTTCGGTGCCAGAATATTTCATCATTATTTAAGCATTGTAAATAGAGAGTACGAGATGAACAAATAAAAATTAATCCAATTTAATGTTTAACTGTATGGCAAAATGTATATAATTTATCAAAGCTTTGATTGAGAATACATTTGTCAAAGTTTTGATTATGAAACAAAGATATCACGCAGAATGATCTTCAGAAGAATAGAATGTGATCTTCAGAAAGAATAGATCTGAAAGAGTCAATGAAAATCACCAAAGTCATTGTAGTTTTGTATATGTGCAAAAACATTTTTTCAATTTTTTGTTGTTAGTTTATGTAGTAAAACTGCATAAAAGGTAACACACCTCCAATTTTATCGCCACTTAAATATGTTGTAGAGAAGGCTCTTCTGAGTAATTTCTCTCAAAAAATAATAAGTGAGAGACGTCATTGGTTTAGAAGATATAACAAATTGAAGTTTGACATCAAAATATGTGTATGCTGTGTATAGCTTGTTATTTTTTTTTATTAAAAAAAAACTGTTTATGACATTTTCGTGTCGGCAGCGTCTCTTCCTGTATCCCCCCCAAAAAATTCTAACCTAACCCAAATCTATTTTGAGTTTTAAAAATTAAGTTGGGTTGGGTTAGGTTAGTTTTTTTCGGGATGGAGATGCAGGAAGAAGAGCGAAGCCCCTTCCCCATTTACGTATTCAATAAATAATATTTTCTAAGATAAGACTCACAAATTCGTGTAGTTGCATATTGAAAGCTGTTAACAAATTGTGAGAAATAAATGGAACACATTATATTGGCAAAATATAACCATGTAATTATTTTCTATAAAAGTAAACAAACTTTTTCGTCTGCTCTACACTAAGTACACAAACTTTATTTTTTTTTATATTATATATATCATTTTTTTTTAATATTATTTACATTTATAATACCTGAGAAAAAGCATTAAAAAAACTGTGAAACAGTTTTTTAACATTTTATTTGTTATATCTTCTAAACCAATGCCTCAGAATGGCTTAGAAGAATCTTCTCTACAACATATTTAAGTGGCGATAAAATCAAAGTTGCGTTACCAGTTTTACCGCTTATATAACGATATTATATTCTTACCGTCAATTGATGTTTTTTGTCGAGAAAATAATCACTAAAAATAAACCGATATCGTATACAGTTGCAATTGCCAATACTTTTATAGGAATCAAACATAATCACACACATATTTTATAAAATCATCAGCTTAGAAAATAAGTTAAATATTATGAGTAAATGTGATATTATCGTGCCTTTTATAAATTTGTTTCCATAAATTTATGTATTATTGATCTGTAAATGCAGATACTTTGTCAGTGTGCTGTATTTTATATACATATATTCACAGGTAAAAGACTTTGCAATAATCAAAATATAATACTCATGCTTTACTGAACAAAATTCTTATGTTAAGTAATAACATCATTATTATTTTTGTCACTCTTCCAAAATAAAATATGATATATAAATTCATTTAAATTTAATTATTTAATTTGTTTAAACGAATATAATGAGACACAAATATTAATAAATTTTAAATAAATTAATAGCACGTAATTAAATATTTAATGTATGATGAATTAAATATTGAAAGCTCTTATCGTGTACAAATGTAAAGTTCGAGAAGAAATATTGAGCGATTTGCTAGCGTGTTATCAGAATATTGACTATGAATTGCTGAAGTTGCATCTTTTTGCGTTCTCCAGTTTTTCTTGTAACAGCATTAATATCATAAAAAGATCTAATTAGTTAATATTCTAGATATTCTATGACATTTTTTTGTAGACTTTTATCTTTTCGAAGAAAAAATATAAAATAAATGCGCATGCTTACTTATTAAATTGCTGTTTATTTCAAAACGTTTGACTAAAAATGTCTGGAGATATTATAACTTTCGGGGAACTTTGTAATGGAAAGAAAGTCAAACTTTACTTAGAAAACAAAGCTAGAAAAGAATTGATCTCGTGTTAGCTCGACACGAAGAAACGATAACTTATCGAGCTTTCGAGTAGCTTTTGAAAAAAAAAGGAAGAAAGCAAATAGCTGGAAATATGGTAAATAGTGATAATTTATAATATATGATGCGTTTGACAATAGAGATAGTACCGAAATATCTCTTCTCGGTAAAATGACGCAACTTTCCTCATGTGATACGTTACACCATAAAAATAGAAAACGACATGACAATTTAGAACGCAGTTATGAATCGTCAACTGTTATGATAATGTCTGTGAAGGTATTGTTATAAGTGTCTTATCCCGCAGATTGTAAGTGAGGAGTTACGAGAATTTCGCGAATGGCGTTTAGGAAAACAGAAAATGAATGATAAGCAAGTTAGAATCGCAATAGATAATATGACAAGTTATAACATACTTGTGCAAAAAAAGGTGCGATTTTTTTCGTATTGCGAGATATCGAGAATTTTGACATTGTGATTTAGAATATGTGAGAATATAAATATTATATATAATTATATAATATTATATAATTATATATATATATATATATATATATATATATATATATATATATATTGCACATATAGTGTTTTATATATCACAGTGCACGGTTAAAGCGCATTGAATAATGCACAGCTCATACTTCAGCGAGTAATGAATTTAATCATAATAATTATACCGGTACAGTGACAGTTAAGTATATTTTCTCAAAGGCTCTCTAAGAACTGATAAAAAATAATTTTTCTCTTTCGATTAATAATAATATGTAAAAAATTCTTCTTTTCTAAAAAATTTAATTAAGATGCGATGTAACACAAATCGAGATGTTTGCTTTATATATAGTTTTTATAATTCTTATTTTTGTAATTTTCTATTTTTTTGTTATTATTATTATAGGATCTCGAGAAATTCATGTATAGAGAATTTCGGTGAAATTCTCGAGAGAAGAGATTGATGGCGCATCTTCAATATTCACGTCTTGTGTTTGTAAGATTGTCTTTAAACAAAAGTGCTAATGACCTCATTGAGAATGTTGTTTTTATATCACGTAGTTACCTATAAAGATCTTCGGACGCAGAATTCATAGAACCTTCGCGATACACAAAACCATGCGCGAAGACGGAAAAACAGAGGCTCCGGTTTTTATTACGGCGTTGGTAGATAATAGCGTATCGCTCAAGCTCAAGGCCGCCTGCAATCGTTCGCGGTAGACGGCGCATTTATAAGACAAATTTCCGCGCGAATTCTCAGTGCGATCGTCAGTTCTTTGTGCCGCGTTATATTCATCAAAACACGAGAGGTCATCAACTTTGAACGAAGAGACGCGAAATTATTCAGAAAAGTCGCTCGACGAGTAATTAAAAGCATTCCAAACAGCCACTTGCATACTTAATTGTATGATATTATCGATATCATATGTCAATCCACGGCAAACAAGCTACGATTCAGGAATCATTAAAGTGTTGCATCAGATCAGCTAATAGAAGAACATCTTTATCTTGCTGCGCAATATCTTCCGGAGCAAAAACCTCTGCCTAGGAAATCGCAGAATATTAAGTTTCAGTTTCTAAATTTGTCGAAGGATAAAATCAAACAGCAAAGGATTTTAATTTCTTCCCTTAAATTGTTCAATAAGTGATTCGAGAAGTCTAAAAAGCAAGGTACTAATTGCTTCAAGGCAGCCTTGGCTGCAGATAATCGTTGAAGGATGAGAGAATTGTGGATGATCATGTTTATCCTGACGATCGTAGCTATTCGTTCGCCAGTAGAGGGAAAGATATTCACAGAATGTGAAGTCGTAAAGGAGCTGGAGCGAGCTAAAATCAGTAAAAGCTTCATCAGCAATTGGGTCTGCCTGATGCGAAGCGAAAGTGGCCTGAATTCGGCGCTAATGACTGGTCCAAAGACAGCATCCAGCTATTCCTTCGGTATCCTTCAAATCAACAGCGCTAAGTGGTGCACGAGAGGACGTAAAGGTGGCATCTGTTTCAAGCGGTGCGAGGACTTTCTCAATGACGATATTCAGGACGACATCGCGTGCGGAAAAAAGATTTTCGATCAGGAAGGATTTAAATCATGGGAAGGATGGACGAAGAAGTGCAAAAATAAGCCGCTACCCAGCATTGCGCACTGCAAACGAAGAAGAAGAATGGTGGCCCCAGTCGAAGTAATTGATCCTGCGACAGTATGAGATTGCAAGAATTTGTTTAATACACTCATTACATTAAGCTCAATTTTGCAACTCAGGAATTTTATTGTATCCTTCACTAAACCGTTGTAATTTGTGTAATCCCTTATTTAGCTAAAGTTCTATGTGTGTATGATTCCATCAGGTTTCAATATTATTTTCCATTAACCGATCTCTCTTTTTTTTATCTCACCAGTAATGGCATGTCTTCTTCGTGCAATGCATTGAGCGAACAAAGTTTACCAGCACGCTTTATAAATATGAATCTAATCCGATTGGATCTGGGCCAGTTATGACGCAAAAGTTCACGTGGTTGTCTTAAGCTCACTCTTGCACGCGACTTGGCAAACGGCGACACAAGAAATACGAAATAGTTTCGAAATTCTAGTTACTAGAATCACAAAAACATACGTGACGAGACTTCGCCGATGTCTTCCCGATTTGGTCTCTTTTTACTCATGCTGCGTGTATGACATTTTGAAGAATCGTCTCGCAAAACCGCGCGTTTTAAAATTCAAAAATAAAAAGAGGACAAGCAAATTGTAAAATACAAGCAATTGTAAAATACACACTATAATGTCTCTATATTTGAAGAAAGAAACAGGTCTTTAGGAATCTCTCTACAGGAAAGAATATTTTAAGCAGCAGTAATTTTTGTAGTCATAAAAATTAGTTATAGTTGAATAACGTGAATGTTGGATCAAATCTTAAATGCAACGCAAAGTGTCTAAAAAAATATTGTAAAGAGATTTAAAAGAAAAAGCATCCAGATATTTTTAGGATACTTTGTGTAAATAACTTTTATATAGTTTTATTTTTCTGATATTTGATAAATATAATAAAAATTCTATTTAATAAATTTTGTGTGATATCTTATATAATATTAAACTTATGTTAATAACATTTATAACATTTAATTAATATTATATAAAGTCAGTGATATTTTAATGTATAAGAGAAAATAAGTAACAGTTATTAATTGATTATTCATTGTCCTGTAAATTGTTACAAAAGATAAATTGCATTTAATTTTTTATATAATAATGTATATAAATATTATATATAAATTACATATAAATTACATATAAATTATATATAAATTATATATATATATATATATATATATATATATATATATAAATTATATATACAAATTAAATATACAAATTATATTAAATTATATGTAATATTATATATAAATTATATATAAATATTTCAAAGGTTTAGAATTTTTAAAAAAACATCTCGAAACATCTCTGCAAAATATTTTAAGTCAAATAAATCATTAAAAATTAGATTTAAAAAATTAAATTAGTGCTTACTTAAAAAAAACAAAAAATTTCTTTGTTACATAAATTTGCCCCACAAATACAATTGAGCAAATATAAAAAAAAATGATTCTGATAATTCGGATACCAGCTTTGTATAACAGAAGTCTCAAGCGATTAATCAATCCAACAACTGTATCAACAAACAAAATCTACGGGTACAATCGGAATATCATCATAACACAACTGCTTATAGATTTGCATTAAGGAGAGAAGCGATAGTAATCTTCAAGGCTAAGAGATATGAAGATTGACGAATAATTTATATGTTTACATAATGCGGTGTCGCGTGTTTCTTTAATTCATGTTCTCTTCCGAATTTAATATCAAGGTCTTTGGCAAATTTCGATTTCTTGGTTCGTGTAGAATTGATGTTACATGTCCGTGATATTTTAGTTTATTTCAATCTATGCGAAGTAAATTCAATACTTTATAATAATTATATATATATATATATATATATATATATATATATATATATTATACATTAGTAAAAATACTCTGTTTTGTAAAATATTGAGATAAATAAAATGATAATCAAACAAATAATTTTAACAAATTGATTATTTTGATAAAATCATGACACAAATAATAATTCTAGTAAAAAAAGTACCTTTGAATAAAATATATTATATCTTAAACGTTTGACGAAAAAAAAAAAAAATTGCGATTAACATCAAAAGAGAATAAATTTCCTTTAGCCGGAATCTCTCTCGGCGGTTTCTCTTTCCGTCTTGAAAATCGATTCGATCAGCTGCCTAGATTGTACTCATGATGCATAGGAAGCGCGAGATGGCGAGCACGTGATTAATTGCATAACGGAGCGTTTGCTCCAAGTGAAAGATTCCAAGCCGATATCTATCACCCTAGCCGCTTCTTAGAATTTCAATGATAGAGATGCGTCGATTCGTACAATTTTGCTCTTTTATCGCGTCGAGAATTTTTCAAAGACTTTCTCTTACAACATCGATATTGCCTGGATGTTATTTTTTTTTTTCAATTGCACTCGGTAAAATTTTAATCGGAATCAATTTACAAGAGTCAAGGAAAGTGGACCTCTTCAGGCCAGATCGCTAACGGAACAGTTGGTGTACTTGGCTGGCTTGAACGATGCGAGGATGCACGTAAGCGCACTTTATCGTAGCCCCGGGCTGGAGTGCATGCACCTTTCACTAGCGGAAGTGAACACAGCTGAGAGGCAGACGCGTGAGAGCGACCCAGGTCATCACTCGTTCGTTACGGACGACCGTTCCGTGCCAGCCAAGGCATCGCGAAACGTACGTTGCAATTGTCGATGCATCGTTAATTGACGAGCGATCATTGACTGATTCATCGCCGATTCTCGTCTAATCTATTGTTCTAATGTAACGACGCAAGAGAATAATCTCTCTCATTGTATAGTATGTCATGGCTTTATTCTCATCTTTTCATTAAATTTAACCATGTATTGAGAGATTTGTTTCCTCCTTTTCATTATCATCTTGTTGACAATAGCGATCGTAGCTATCGATGATGATCATTTCTTCCTTGCTGAAAATTATTCAGATTGTGGAAGACGCGCTTTTCGGATATACGCAGAATCTCTCATGGTATCATCACGCAGCGATTAATCATGTCGTGTCAGCGGGATGTTTGAGATAAACGAGTAACGTGCGAAGACGCGTTAGCGCTTTCTCAGCGACTTATGATTGCGCAATTGCACGAAGATGGATGTACACACGCACACTACCGTAACGAGTATCTATCTCGGCGGTTTCGATGATGTTTCGATGGATGTCCCGTCTCCGCGAAAGAAAGGCAGTCGATAGCGAGGAAAAAAAAACATCCATCGTCGATTTGTACGTGGGAATAAAATTATACGGGAAGTAAATCTATAAACTCTTATCCGAAGCCAAGCCATGCGTAACGTCGCTACGCAATCTTCCTCCCTCTCTCCCTCCCTCCCTCCTCCTGCCACCTCTTCCCCCTCTCGCTCATTATCTCCGACTTTCTTTCGATATCGATTTATTAATTATCATTAATGATCCTTACCATTGTTTACGTCACTTTGAAGATATGAAATTTTGATTAGGTAGACCAATAATTTCGATTATCGAGATCATCAATTCCGCGACGCTGCAGACACACGAGGATGATAATAATAATGCTGTAATGGTTGAAGGATTAAATATGATGATCTATCTCTCAGAAAAGTGATTTCAACAAGTTCAATTTGCTCTACTTTAAGAGCAGCTCTTCGAGTTCTGAATTAGAGCATTTCAATTGTTAGAGACTCTTCGATCTTTTCTACATTCAAGTTTACATTTCTGTAGCTTCATATCCAGGAATCGCTCAGTCCGGATCTATTTTAATTTTTAATTTAATTTATTTTTGAATTTAATTTCTCCGTTTAATTTTTAATTTAATTTGATTCGATGAAAGTGACCAAAACGGTGAAAGGTTTTAATCCATCATACAGTTGAGAAACAATATGATATTCAAAGATGGAAATTAAGCTTCATTTGTTCACTTAATGCTCTTATCTGCGGCCAGCATCAGCACAGACTCGTGATTATCCGGATATCTAGGCAGGAATCTCCGTACACGTGATATGGTGTGTGGGTACGTGTACGAACGTTGAGATCCACGGAGAATCTAGACCCTAGGATGTGATCGCCTTCTGCCGGAGGTAAAGCTACGTTTACACCGCTCGTCTTAATAGCCAGCACAGCCACATTCGCATTGTAGCAAAATAATGCATCTGTTGCATAGCGATAAGCTATGGGTCGATAATATGCAGAACAATGCGGATCTCACGCAAATAAATCATCTTGTTCAATTAAATCAAATCTACAGCTTGCCATCTCGCAAACACGATATTTAAATGTCGAATGGAAGTCTTGTAAAAACAATTTTTTTTCAGATGCAACGTGACGTTTCTCAAAAACACAGATATAATTTTATAGGTAAATTTATAGACAATTTTATAGATAAATTTATAGATAATTTTATAGATAATAGATAAATAATAGATAAATCTTTATATTGCCGTCATGATACAATGTTTCTATATAACTTAGATAGAAATATAAATTTCAAATAAAACTTAAGTATATATATATATATATATATATATATATATATATATATATGCAACAGTAATGTATAATTAAATTTTTTAAATTAAGTTATAAAACTATAAAGTTAATTACAAAATAATATTTTTACTTATGATCATCAGAAAATCGAATTACAGTATTTTTCGATCAATTAATGATGTATGGGCATTTTACATTAATTATTATTTAAATGTCAAATGCAAAGCTTGCAAATAAATAATTTTTTTAAGTATATCGACATTTCGCAAAAATGTAAAAATTGCAGATGTAAAATTTTACAGATAGACCTTTATATCGTCATCATCACACAATTATTCAATTTATTGTTAGATATAAAAATGTAAATTCCAAATAAAACTTAAATATATATGTATATGTAATGTATAGTTAATTTTTTTTACATAATAAAACTATAAATAACTACAAAATAATATTTTCACTTATGATTTTTGAGAAAATCGAATCACAGTATTTTTCAATCAATTGATGATGCGCAAGCGTTTTATATTTACCTAATGCTTGAAACGTTTAAATCAGCTACAACGCGGAAAGGAGGAAGTAGCGGATTGATCGTTCGACACTGCAGAACGAGAGAATCGTCGATCGCAAGCATGTCGGTGAAACTCGAACGACCTCTGCAAGGGTCGCTGCGTCTTGGAGGCATCGAGGAAAGCGAGACCCGATAAATTGTGCGATCGCACTTAGGTGCAGGCCGGAATCGTTCGCCGGATGATTCGAGGCAGACGGAAAGGAGTCACGAGCGCAAGAGTCACGCAAGTGAAAATAACGAGTGTCTCTAACGAAGACTCTCCTTAATAAGAGGCTCGACAAGTGATAAATTCGTTTGAGCAAACCCAAGCAGAACAGAAAATCACAATAATATCAAAATGACATCATAATGATTTTTGATCAGTCATTATGACGTCATTTTGATTGCCATTTTAATGATTCTGGGACGTCATCTCGCATAACGCATCTTCAAACGAAACTAATATCGTTTGATCAAAGATCAAGGTGTGTGACCTCATGAAACGTATGTCGAAAATTTCGGCCATGAAGACTTTGGAGAAACCAGGCGCGATCGTCCTCTCTCGCGAGGGATTAATTTAGAAATACGCAGACGATGTTATTACGCTATCAAGCAATTGCTCAATCGTTGAGTAAAACGCGCATCTAGAATCTACAAGATTGACGTAACGAAAATCACCGGTCAGCTGATTCGATTTCACGTCGTTAAACGACGATTACGGAAAATCTCAAGACATCCTGTTTCTACACATAGGATGCACCTGTCGCATGAATAAAAGTCTGTCAAAATCCCTGTTATCTTCCGTAGCTGTTGTTTCTGCAATGTAGGAAATCAAAAATATCATGGTACAAACAGATGTCTAAAATTACTAAAAAAGGATAATAAATCTTACATAAACCATAGGAAGGAGAATAAAGGCGTATAGCACTCAACATAGTAAGTTGAAAGAACGATAAAATGATTAGAACTTTAAGATTTTAAAAATCTATCTTCTTTCTCTCTCTTTTCCTTCTGACGTAAAAAATAAAATTTCACCGTAAAAAGATCAACATCTCTATGTTTCGTAATAAAACGTTAAGATAATAAAACGTTAAGATCGATTACGATCCGGTATACAGTTTGCTCATCATCAAGGCCCATTATTATTACGATACGAGCAAACCGGAAGCGTTTCACCGCTTTTCATATACCACCAGTGATAATTACTCTAATTACCTAAAAAAGATATTCACGACGCTCTTTTAAAACCTTTATCCTGACTGTAATATCACCGAGCTGAGCATTCGCAATCGTTTTGTATCTTGCCTGACTTGCGAATGAACGATTCATCGCGCTGAATACTCGAAGCATACATTACGTCGCTATTTTGTATAGAATCTCTACGTTACGAGGGAAAGATTCTCACATCACGTTGATTATTACTTCTTAAGGACGTTAATCGCGCGCACTTTCTCCGACATTAGAAGACAAGTTAAAAAGAATAAAAATTGTTTCATCATCTAAAGGACCATAATCGATAGATCTTTCTTTTTTTAATTTCAGACGAAATAAATTGCAAATTGAAATTGAAATTGATAGTTTTCTATAGAAATTAGAATTGAAATGAATTTTGATAAATTCAACTTATAGAAATCTGGAAATTTAAATTTTACAGTTTTAAGCATCATTATAATAAAAATTTCGTCAATATATCAACTCTCTCTTTAAATTTATAAAAAAATCACGATTACTATAGCTAGTCAATATAGCTTAAGTGTAATACTTGAATGTTAACTGTTTCAAAGTTTAGTTTGGGCCCCTATGTCTATTCCTATATACGTATTTGTAAGACGAGCGACGAATGTAAATTACGACACAATTTTAGCAGTCTATTTCGGAAATGAATAGGAAATAAGGTCACGTCGGCACCAACTGGTCCGTTGGAATTCAAGAAGTTTCACTAAATATTTATTAGTCCCAACAAGATTGTTCGCGATTAAGTTGCGTCGCCATTTTTCTTATTCACGCTTATTTTCATGATTAATGTCTCTTATGTCACGCAGCCGATTCGCAGAGATTTCTATTGAGAATTGACTACCATATACATAAATCTTTTCGCAGAATAACCGGCTCTTTACATGTCTAAGACGAGGAAATAGCAAAGTCTTCACATTTTATACGCAATGTTATGTGTTGTTAAACAGATTATGTGTAAAAATTTCCGAGCAAAACCATATGGTTTTTAAATTGATTCTTCATCGTAGATAACGTGCTTGTTGACATCAAAGAGATATTTTCCCGCGCGCGTTAAAAAAAAAAAAACAGAAAGAAAAAAAACAATAAGAACACGGTATGCATAATAAAGTGTTCATTGCGCGTGTAGTTTTGTAACGTGGCGTTGGACATTGTAATTCCTGCAATCTGGATTATCGTTTCACGGAGAGGGAGCATCCTCGCTTGTGCAAGAGAGTCCAGTTAAACGCAGACCTGCTCCGTTTCCCGTGAGCAATTTTGCGTAATCATAGTGAGTTACCTGCTGACTCGAACGCCGCTAACGACCGCTGCATTCTAACAAACGGGGTCTTGCCACAGATTCGTATTATCTCAGAGAAAGATTATTATTCTGTAGAGAAATATGTCTGGAGAAAATACATTGTAAAATTGTAGGAAATCTGAAAATGAAAAGTTAAGTAATGATGTAATGAAATATAATAAGAGAGAAAAAAATAATATCGCGACACGGTTTAATTGGCAGCAATTTATAATAGTTGAACAATAAAATTATAATAATAATCATTTATGATTAATATCATGAATTGTGCAAAAGCATAATACAAAGCTATATTTATGTATAAAATATTTATATTTTATATATATATATATATATATATATATATATATATATATATTATGTACAAAAATTAATCTTTGAAAAATTTACATACAAATAAAAAATATAATGATATATATTTTATAATATTTGTAAAATATTTCTTATTTATATATATAAATTTTTTGAAAATTACTTTTTGTACGTGAAAATATTTTTTTTCTCTCTCATTCTTAGTAATCTTCGTTTAATATCCATACAAATGCTGCGAAAGATCTCAAAAATAGAAAAAAAACTACAAATTAATGCAATAAAGATCATTCATATCGGAAGCACCATCGTTTACGTAAAATATGGCGTAAAATTACGTCAGAATAATTTGAAGCGGAAGATAGTTAATTTTACTGGCGACGCTAATTGTCGGCAAAAGAAGACAGAGATGTTAGGCCAGGAAATCCGCGAGCATCTCGCGGCTGTTGAACTGAATCACGGAGAAAGGTGGATTATCCAACATAGAACGCGCATGCGCGTGTACAAACATTTGCCGAGCGCAAACACATCGCGTCAGAACGCTAATGCGACAAGTGTCGCGGATGCCTTGCGGATGGAATAAGTTTACGCGTCTTATAGTTTTGACTACGTAAATATACTCGCTATACTTGAAACAGGGATGATGGCGATGAGACAGGTGTAGCTGAAGAGAGACGCGTCATTTCATCTCGCGATTATAATAGATTCCATTAGCGTTTATTGCGGATGATTCACGCTAATACCGCGACGAGCTATTATTTATTCGAGCTTTATGCAAGCGCGGATTCATTTTTCCTTTCACCTTTCACTGCGAACCCCAACCTTTCGCCTTGTGAGAATGCGCGATGGGAATTTCGACGCTCGTTCGTTTCTATGTCGCTCCTTCGGTCGAAATATATATCCTGTGCGTTAGAAATTAGAATATTCAAATTCACGATGTTTACATTGGCTTGAACGGTTATATAAAATTGTGTCAGAGATGGGAAAAAATTGTCGTGACTCTGCCGAGGATGACCATTAATCTTGTAAACATCGGGTGTCGCGTGTAGACGAGATCGCGCTTTCTAAAGCGTTACTACGTAGTTACTTTTGTCCAGGGGCTACTCGAGTCTCTTGATCATCGATTAAAACTTATAATCGAGAATCGTCGGGTTCTCTTATACATTTTCTAATTATACAGTAACACATTCAAAGTTTATTTCTAATGCGAGACATAATATCACACTCACAAACTTACTTTCTCGTATTCTAATTTCTTTCAAAAACAAAATTTATATTTGCGATTCTCTCTCATACGACGCACATAAGTCAATCCTATATACATATTATTAGATAAGCAAATTAATTCGGTGCCTTTACCTTTAATCAATTATAACTTTGGTTTAAATTCAAATATCTTCTTGTTTCTCTGTTTAGTGAATTTTGAAGTGGTAATCTTAAGGTTTAAAATGTTCCAGTAGCTGACAACATAACTTCATAAAATAATCAAACTTCACATTGAACACGATCTGACAAGCAGCATATTAGACACTAAATTCTTTTTGTTTTTCAATTGAAAAAAAATGCTACCGAAACTGCAAATATGATTTGCTCTGGTTTGAGGAATGCTGTAACGCATAAAACTTGTAAAAAGTGATACCACAAAGATTTCGGAATGATGATTTCTGTCTTATTGATAAAGAGCGTTCCGACCTTCAGTCGGATGTCATTGTGTTCAATGTGAAGTTTGATGATTTTATAAAGTTATGTTGTCAGCTATTAGAACATTTCAAACTTTAAGAATGTTTTGGATGTGCAATAGTAGCAAAAAATTGTCAAAATTAAAAAGAAAACATGTTTCTTACGTTTATACTGTTTGAAAAATTAAAAAAATAAATTCGGGTTATGAAAAAAATTAAAGTGTCACTAAATAATAAGGATTTTGACGTCTTCGTAAAAGAAAATAGTTGTAATTAATATTTTTCTTAATTTATGGCAAAAACTTTTGATCGTGAATACACTCTGAAATCAACTGCAAAAAACAATGAAAAACGAGTAATTTGCAGAAAGAGAAAAAGAGACAGATAATATTTTTTCTACAATTTTTAGTAAATAACTTTTAAACGAATTAGTGGATCTAAATCAAGTTTTGCACAAATATTTATTATAATTTCCTTGATATATATGTAAAAATTTTTATTTCATTGGTAATATTTTTTTCTTGTCAAATTTATCAATAAGTGCTACAATAGACGATTTTCCATAAGAATCAATAGTAACTTTAAATTTAAATAATATCCAAACCATTAAGAAAATTATGCTCAATTTTTGCACAAATATTTAGAAGAAATAGTAGAACAATTTATGAAATTTTAATGCTTTTGTTAATATTTCGATATATGACACATACATTCTTAAGATTATCACTTCAAAACTAAACAGCAAGATATTTGAATTTACACCAAAGTTATAATTGATTAAAGATAAAGGCACGGAATTAATTTGCGCATCTAATATTTTTTATTAATTTGACATAAAAGATGCGATTATATCTTTCGCGTTTTTGGAGCACAAGTGAATTTTGTACCTGCCTTTCCGGCGAAATTCTCCTCGATGTAAAAAGTTGTGAAAGTTTGAACTGTAACCTACCGGTAATAGTCGGATGTTATTTATATTTATGGTTATTTATACTTACAGTTATATGATAATATAATCGCGACGGAGGAGCGACTAATCAAGCCTTTGCGGTGCAGCTAATTAGTCGATCGAGTTTGGTCGAGAGGGAAAGGTAGTGCGTAACCCGGTAACGATTACGGGAGACATGATATAACATTTTTATCGACACGAAAAGATTATGGAAGAATCTTCCGTATAACTTCTTTCGACGAGATTGTACTATATAGGGTGTGCTATAAAGAAAAGATAATAAAAATATTAATTTACCACTAGATGTATTGTGAGTAATGTTGAAAAGGAGAATCTCAAAATATGTGCGCGTATCGAATGATAAGAAAGAAACACTAATATCGTCCACATCATAAATATCTTCTTTGATTTCCATGTACATTAACACAATCAGAATCGCATGAATTCAAAAGATTTCGATGTTACGTACAATGAAAAAAATGGGAACGCGATTTGTGCTGAAGGCATAGATCTAAGAAATGTAAACTCATCGGAAGGTGGAACAACTTTTTAATTCCCGGATACAACACTTTCAATCGCGCAGGAGATTCGCAGAGCTCGAAATATCCTTCAACTGACGACGCTGGCGAAACTAAAGGTAAAAAATTGCCGCCGGTACCAGAAAGCCGAATCGATCGTCGCGAGAGGAAGTTCGTCGTGGAACGCGAAGAAGAAAATGACAAGACGTCGAGAGAGAGAGAGAGTAAAGGACCAGCGCGAGAGAAGCTCGGATGGCGGAGCGAAAGTCAAGTCAGTCGCCTTAGCTCGACACGGTTAAGACCCCTCTTTATTCCGCGCGATTCTGCAACATTAATATCCGCGAAACTCGGATGCAGCGCACATATCGGGACATCACCTGCCGGCTCCGGAATGCTACTCGAGTCATCACCGACGCGATCGCGGCCGGAATCGCGAATTGTGGTGGCGACGGGAATGAGTGGATGAGAGCTTCCAAAGTTCTCGCTTATTATTCTTATTATAATGAGATTGCAAATAAATTATACTAGGGAACACTGGAAAAGAAATGGAGTGACATCGATAGTATAAAGGATTTAAGTTTATCAACAGCTCGTACTTAAATGAAAGGAATGAAATAGAAAATTGAATTTTTGATGTAAAAGTTCCATTATGCTTTTCCTCTTTATATTTGAAAAGTGGTTGGTATAAAAAATTTGAATATAAATTTGAATATACTATATTATAATTTTTCTCCTTATATTTATATTGAAAAATAAAATTTGGAATTATCAAAAAATTTCTCTTTGACATCAAATACCAAATACTTAGCTTTCAATACATTGTATATTAATATCGATTTTTCCTTTATACGTTTTTCATTATTCGTAATATTGATAAAATTTATTAGAGCTACCTGAAGATAATCATTACACTTTAACTTTACATAAAAGTAATTAATGTTTTTAAATATATAAATGCGCGCACATACATTTACATACATTATGTTTTATTTGCTGATCGGAATTAGAGAGATAATGCAAAGTGAATCAAGATAGAAGAATGTAACATGAGAAGTATAAAATCATTCCGATTTTATGGAAATAACAAGATAAGTAATGAGAGAGAGAGAGACAGACAGACAGACAGAGACAGAGAGAGAAAGACTGTTGTAAATTCATAAATCTTCTCAATCATCACGACTCCCCCTAAATCACCGTGAGAATTTCGAACGAAGATTTATCGGCGATGAAAAAATAGCACAATCGAATATATGCATAAGCTCAAAATAGCAGTTGCATGGTGACGTATTTACCATCTGTATTCTCTGTGTCATAACTTTTTTTTTTACTTTTGCATAAAAATATACTAGTCATGTCGACGAAATGGCGATGTTTTTCATTTTATTTCCGCGATTCGCGCATTCGTCTGCTTTCTCTCCATCAAGATTGAAATTTGCATTAATTGTAAATAAATTGTTCTTGGATAAAAATTGTCCTGCATGTATACGTATATATATATGTATATATATATATATATATATATATATATATATATATCTTCTGTATATACCATCGCGGTAGCACGAGCCATACATTATCTTTAGATTTCACAGTTGTCATTGACGCCGATGACTTAAGGCCACTTCTCCTAAACATCGAAGCATTCTCGTATCTCGTCGTTAATGGCGTCCGAACGTTGCCTGTCGGCAACGACATGTTGGCAAAAGTGACTTGACTGAAGGATATTAATTGCTATAATTAAAATATACATGAAAATAACCGATAAATAACAGAAAGTGAAGATATTATCTATCAGGAAATGTCCCCCCAAAAATATGTATTTCATAAAATTATTCGAGAATTTAAATATAGCTTTATATCATTATCGCTCTTCGATATGATGAAATTTATGACTGATGTCTTATGTGATCATATGTGTAAGAAATTTAAAGACATTTTTCCGCTAGAATATTTCATGACATTTCAAGCACGCTGATTCAAGAACTAAAATGGTATTCGATTACTATACTTGACCATCTTAAATGTAAGACTTAAATGCACTTAGATAAAAATTTCTATTTATTACATATTTTTTAAAGTGAAGATGACGTTAATACATAGCTTAAGAATGTTTTTTTTTGTACAATAGTAGCAAAAAACTGTCTAAATTAAAAAAAAAAACTATTTTTTTACGTTTATATTGTTTGAAAAATCAAATAAATAAATCCGGATTATAAAAAGAATTAAAATATCACAAAATAATATGATTTTTAACGTCTTCATAAAAAAATAGTTGTTATTAATGTTTCTCCTTATTTATGATCAAAAACTTTTAATCATGAATACCTCCTGAAATCAACTGCAAGAAACAGAAGAAAACGAGTAATTTGCAGAAAGAGAGAAAGAAAACGATAATATTTTCCTACAATTTTTAGTAAATAACTTAAACGGGTAAGTGGATCTAAATCAAGTTTTGCACAAATATTTATTAGAGTTTTCTTAATATATAAAATTTTTTATTTTGTTGGCAATGTTTTTCCCTTGTCGAATTTGTCAATAAGTGCTACAATACGCGATTTTTCATGAGAATCTATATTAATTTTAAACTGAAATAATTTCCAAACCGTTAAGAGAATCGTGCTCATGTTTTGTACAGATACTCAGAAAAAAATTGTAAACCAATCTACGAAATCTTCAGGCTTTGTCAATGTTTTAACACATATGACACATGTGTCCTTAATAAAATTTCTAGTTTAAAAAAAAACGAGGATAATTATTATTAAGACATTAAATGTTGCCCAAATGAGAATCGCTATCCTTATCGTACGAATGGTACTCGCGTTAAAAAAAAACCTGTCTCCAATGAGAACCAAATAACAAAAAGCGCATGTATCATCCCGGGTCAGCTATTGCAACGATTTTTACGTAATCGAATGTAACGCTGCTGGCGCAACGGGGGCACAGCCATCCGTAAGACCGCGATCGGTGAAAAAAATTGCCGGCTAACGTGCCGTTTACATGAGAGACCGCGTACGAAATCGGTCCTCGACAGCTGTACTACTGACATCGGGCAGCAAGGACACGTGAAAGTAATCGGTAAAAAATGTTCTCGCATATCGCTGGCCGATCTTTAACTATCTCGGGACGAGTGCGAATCGTGAAGGAAAGGGAAAAAAAAAAAAAAAAAAGGGAAACGAATCGAGCGGATCGAACTCGAGGAGCGCAGAAGAAAGCGGAGGAGGAAGAACGGCGGATCAGATATAGGGGGTCGAAACGCGCGTGAAGAAGTGGGTCGAGAGTTCACAGGCCGGATAATTAAATTCCTCGCCGAAGAAAGCGTTTTCCCTCTCGTTTAACGAGTACCATCACCCTTTCCCCCCACCATCGGTCCCCCTGTCGACGAGGGAGCCGGACACGTCAACTGCGTTGTCAGACCGGCAGTCGTAATGGATTTCCTACTCTAGGTATCTTCAAATATCCCATCATGTCGTAAACAAATCACTGACTTTTCTCTCTTAATTATATTTTAATTACCTTTTTGACATCGATTATTTGAGGAGAAGATGTATGTTGAGGGCAGTTTCTCTCTATCTCTCCACTGTCGGACAATCGTATATTTTGCAAAGTTAATCGCGAATTAAATAATGACTAGAATTACGAATATAAAATATAAATGAACAAATTAATTCCAGCTGATATTTTTTATTTTTTATCTCTACATATTAATTGTCAAATGTGTAACTCTTATAAGCCACGTACAAATAATTAAAAAAAAAAAAATAAATAAAAAATTATAATAATAAAATCTAAGATTATTGTCGCTTAAAGTCGCCTGGAAAATTTCTGATGCATCTTTAACTGTCAAGCAAATGTTAATATATTTTATAATAAAGTACTTTCAAGATATGATCATCTCGAAGTCGATGATTACATCGATTCGAATGTACGGAAGCTTTAGCACACGGATGATACAAGGCTGACAAAGCGCGTACTTTTCTTCCTGATGACTCTCATTCTATCAAGAGTTTGTGACTCTGACAGATGATGTGCTCTCCATCGGTCGTTCACGCGCGACCTTTATAAATTTCCGAAGGTAAATGATTTATCCTCGTCGGTACCGCAACTTTGTCTCAATATCTCGCGTCACTGTTACAAAATATGTTATCGTAAAATATCGCTGCTTGTCTCCATCTTTATTAATTTCTGTCCCTAACTGTTGCCTGTGTACTGATTGCCTGTATGTTGAAATAAGATATATTTCATAAGTGGACTTGTAAGTGAAATCATACGTGAAACGATCACGCTGAAGGAAATCAATTTTCAAATTCACGTGCGCGTCGAATGTCAATTAGGCGATCGGAGATATTTCTTGATGAGCAAATTAGTCGTTAATTCATAAATTTACTATGTGCTAGTTATCCTTGTCTGAAATATTCATTTAAATATATTCTGAGTATCTGACGTAATGCCAGTACAAAAACGTACATTGAGTCGTTGTAATCGAGACAGTTGAAATAATCTCTTTATAAAGAAAAATTAAGGATGTATGTGACATATCGAAATACTAACAGAAAGCATTAAAATTTCATAGATTCTATTATTTCTTCGAAAATCTTCGAAAAATCATATTTTTTTGATGATTTTGAAAAATATCTTCAAAATCCTTCATCCATCGAAAAAAAGTAACGAAATAAATCTAATGGGTAATTAAATAACAAAATTAATTAATTTTATTTAAGGATGTATATGACATATATCAAAATATTAACAATAGCATTAAAGTTTCATAGATTGTTCTATTATTTCTTCTGAATATGTGTGCAAAAATTAAGCACAATTCTCTTAATGGTTTGGAAATTATTTAAATTTAAAGTTACTATTGATTCTTATGGAAAATCGCCTATTGTAGCACTTATTGATAAATTTGACAAAGAAAAAATATTACCAATGAAATAAAATTTTCACATATATTAAAAAAATTCTAATAAATATTTGTGCAAAACTTGATTTAGATCCACTAATTCGTTTAAAAGTTATTTACTAAAAATTGTAGAAAAATATTACCTGTCTCTTTTTCTCTTTCTGCAAATTACTCGTTTTTCATTGTTTTTTATAGTTGATTTCAGAGGACATTCACGATCAAAAGTTTTTGCCATAAATTAGAAAAAATATTAATTACAACTATTTTCTTTTACAAAGACGTCAAAATCCATATTATTTTGTGATACTTTAATTTTTTTCACAACCCGAATTTATTTTTTTAATTTTTTAAACAGTATAAACGTAAGAAACATGTTTTCTTTTTAATTTTGACAATTTTTTGCTACTATTGTACATCCTTAAGATGCAAAACATGAACATTTAAAAAATCGATTCTATTTTTATTTTCCATGATACATGTAAATTATTATGAGACTTATGCAATGCTACGAATGCCTCCGCTCAGAGAAATGCTAAAAAGTGCGCTGGATCGATAGATCCTCCTCTTTCCTCTTCTAATAAATATGTCAGGAATTGAATCGAGAGTGACGTGATTACTGGCCGCATGACTTCGAGCACTCTCGAAATTGCTCTGCCAACTTTCTTTCAAGTGACCTATTCGATGTATAAAAATTAGCCTGTTGTTATCCTGCCGTTCTTCAAGTAATCGATATTACGAGATTATTGAAAAGAGATTGAATATATGATAAACACTTTAGTTCCTTATAATTTAATTAAAATGTTTATTTATGTATTCAATTTTTTAGCATAATAAATCAATTTTTTTTAAATTAATATACGAGTAAATTAATTATAATTAATTTACTTTTATTAAATATAAATTAATTAAGTTAAGTAAATTAAATAAGTTAAGTGAATTATTTATAATTAATTTACTCTTATTATTCGATTCTTCTAGTATTCTAATACAATCTTTTGTAATAATTTCTAAATATATTAATATAATAATAATTTCTGTATTTATTTTTATACTATTATTAATAGTATAAAAGTGATTCATAATATTTTAGAGAGAGATAAAGAAATAGAGAGAGAGAGAGAGAGAGAAATATATTCATTTAATAAATAATGTAATATGTTTAAGATTGCTTTTGACCACAACAACTCTCATATTTAATCTTAAATATAAAAAATTTAAATGCATTATTCATATATGTCTCCTTCTAATCGCTATTAAATAAAATTAACAACACAAAAAATAATAATAGGTTACTGACTTTAGGCCACATCGCAGTGTAAAATAAGAAATATTTTACGGCGTAAAATGATCAAAGAAAAATGTTAATGAAGAAATAGTTCTCAACGCACATCCGGCGCTACACATTGCACAAGAACATTTGTTGCGTGAGATGTACCTTTTTATAGTTTAGTTTCTGTTACGTAATACATTCTCACAGCTTAGCCAAATAAACATGAGTTTATATTCATGAATTGAAAAAAAAAAAAAACATTAGCATACAGAACTATAAAAGTAGTACCAATAATTAACGTACAAGTAATCTTGCTTCTTGTTATTATGATATGACGTTTAAATTTCTATTTAAGTTAAATTTAAACATTAAAAAGAGAATGTTTAAATAAAATTATGAGAAAATATTTAAGAGCGAAGAAGAATTCATCTTACGCGATGTAATACAAATTCTGAATTATCATGCCATTTAATTAATCCCTTTATTTACGGGATTGATTTTATCTTGATAATAATATATATGTATATTACGGTGAGAAAAATATCCTTTGTCTATTAATACTTATTTACGAGAAATGTTTGATATGTTAAGTGTATGTGACATTAGAAGAAAGATAGAATTTAATGTAACGAATAAAGGAAGAAAAAAATTAATCATTAAAAAAAAAGGATCTTCAAAATTACCATTAAAGAATATTCATATAATGATTAAAGGTGGCATTATACGAAAAATTCACAATCGTTACTGCGTTATAAACAAAAAATTATTGAAAAATATTTTTAATTATAAAAAAAGATATATTTTTCCCATCTTTGTGTGTGCATGTTAATTCCATCTTTTTGTCTAAAAATTATTTTTCATATTTTAAGTTACAAATATAGATATTTATTTTCTCAAGTTTTCGATTAGGCTATTTAATCAATTGCAGCTATAAAACTTTCAGATTGACAACAATATATATATATATATATATATATATATATATATATATATATATATATAGCGGCTTGTAATATGTTGTAACATATTGGAAGTCGCTATAATAAAATACTGTGCGCGTGCCGTATTAATTTTGAGGGACAAGAATATGAAACGTTTAGAATTCTATCTTGATGAATCATCCCGATGAATATATTCTTTCTTCGTTAGAAAATACAATCATATCATTATACACTCAAAAAATAAAGCGATATAAAAATCTGACCCAATTGTATGAGTTAATCGTACAATATTATATTTTATAAATACACACGTACACATATATATATATATATATATATATATATATATATATATATATATATAATGTTTATTATTAACATTTCTCATAAGGAACGTTTCATATTCCTGTCGCGCAAAATTAATACGGCACGCGCACAGAATTTTATTATAGCGACTTGCAATGTATGTTACAACACAATGCTGTAACAACTACAGTCATCATGTAGTTATGTTTATGTTGTTCATATCTTATTTTACATATTGTCAACAGAGAGAAGAGAATATTAATAGACAATGAATATTTTCCTCACCCGTAATGTATGCATATACATATATATTTATGATATTGTATTTAAGAAATTAATTTCTAATCAATTTCTTACTATCAGCATTTATGGCTGTAATTGCATAGAAAAATTAATTTTTAGCAAGCAACTGTGAAGGAAGAAATTTTTATTTAATTATATAAGTTTTGTACATGTTTATAATGCAAATATAAAAATATTTGGAAAAATAAAAAATAAATCAATAAAAATACTTTTTGAATATAAATGCAATATAATGTAGATCATTCATATATAAAATAGTACTACTATAGAACAGTGCTAAGTGAACAATGCCGACAAATTATCTTTAGTTATTTAATTGCTCCTCATATAATTCAAACATAAAATAAAATGACATCAATAAAATCAATCTCGAATACTTATTGTTAACTAAAATAAAATTCATAATGGATTGCAGTTATCATAACAAATATACAAGAAGAAGATAAAATTCAATAAGTATTTTTCAAATATAAATGTTACAATACTGATGCATATTTATAGAATATATAAAAAATAATTTTCAGAACAAAACTATATATAATTTCTCACGAACTGTCAAATTATTTCCATTTCCATTTCCGTCTGCCTATTATAACTGTCATAATATATTGCCACAATCAATTAATAATAAACAAAAAAAAAAAAATACAGATGAAAGGGATAGCCTTCATCAGGTAACCGAGGCAAAGTTCTTTATGGGACTGTTATTACGACAAAGCACTCGACCAAAGGAGTCTAGGTCGAGGACACAAGTCTAGGGATCCACGGCATGATTATCGAGAGATCGCAACGTTTCGCAACTTTTCATCGTCCAAAATCTCGAGTATATCAGCGATCCACGTGAACGGCACAAGTGGATGTCCGACTCCGGCAGAGAGAAGCACGAGGTCGAGGAGGGAGGGAGGGAATCGTCTCACAATTCTGAATTACTCTCACTCGCGAGAGGCCCCCGTCTCTTCTTCGTGGGGGCCCCCTACGCGCGTACCCCCCTGCTTCTCCCGGGGGTATAAATGACTCCGGTCTACCTTCCACGGAGTCACAGAACTGAGCGGCATCGCAGAA
The DNA here is from genome assembly GCF_021464435.1 of Cataglyphis hispanica. Classification (NCBI taxonomy): domain Eukaryota; kingdom Metazoa; phylum Arthropoda; class Insecta; order Hymenoptera; family Formicidae; genus Cataglyphis; species Cataglyphis hispanica. Next base: position 8,847,132 of record NC_065954.1, on the reverse strand, counting down.
GCCGACATGAATCTTCTGATCGCGGTAAGCACGCTTCTTTTTTTCATACCTACTTTACATTAAGGAACAGTAGAGGGGAGGGAATTTGATAAAAAAAAAAAAGAAAGAAAACGAGCAAGGGAATGTGGTGCACGAATACGTGTGTGAGTGGAAGAGGATTAAATGTGTGTGATCGAGATCCTTGGTCAGTAAGAAAAGACGAAACGATGGCCGCGAATCGTCGTGCCCTACATCACTACCGTTTGTCTCTAATCTCGCGTGTTGCGAGTTTCACATTAACCGGCAAAAGACGGCTGATCTGACGGTGCTGCTTTCCCTTTCACACTCGTCTCTCTCTGATTTCTCGCGAAAAAACGCAACTTGTGATACAGTGACGTCTTGCAAAAATTAAGAAAAAATAAAATCTGTGAAAGCGCTACTCAATTTAAGTAATTCGAAATTTGATCTTTTTCTAGATTTGCTAAAGTCTGGAAAAATCTTAGAGAATTTACTGGCCATTGATTTTTTTCGCAATTGCACGATTACACTTATTCTAGAAAAATTGATAATACATAAAAAAAATTACTTTTGATTTGTTTGATTCTAAACCACTCTTTTTTTTATATAAAAAAACATTTTTAAAGATAAATTTTTTGAAGTCATATAAATTATGCTCTCTAATTCTCTTCTGAATAATGTATATGTACTTTTATATTTTTTTATATATATAATTCATCTTTTTTTTCTAATTCTATTTAAGATAGTAGATCAATTTTACAAAATTTTGTAAAATAGAGAGAAACAGATGCGCTAAATATTTAATGCATACAATTGTATAAAATTAACAATAACAATGGATATATTGATAGATTACTTTTGATCTAAACAGAAAATTCTCCAAAATAATGTCAATATATAATATTATACTTCTATAAATCTAAATGAATAATTGGGAGATGCAGACAGAAATCCAATCTCTAAAAAGCCTTGCATCTAATAAGCGATCATTCCACAAATCAATATTTTTCAATCATTGAAAAAATATATTTTGACAAATCGATTGTGTGACAGCAAAAATTATTTAAAATAGAAGGATATTATTGTAATTCGTTGAAGGATTAGAATATAATTTATCGCATTCATCTACGCTAACACAAAATTAAAGTAACGTATCCTCTTGTGTGTTACAGTGTATGATTGTCGGTCTGGCAGGGTTCGCCCTGGCTGAGCCGCCTGTGTCCTCCGGCTACAGTTACAGCAGACCAACCGGTGGTGGCGGCGGGGGTGGCTTCTTCGGCGGTGGTGGCGGTGGCGGCTACACCCAGGTGTCTTTCGGTGGTCAGAGCAGCGAAGGTGCATCCGTGGATGGTGCCCTGCTCGAGCAGATTCGTCAGATCCTCCTGAAGGAAGAGTCGCAATCGGGCGGCGGATTCGGCGGTGGAGGTGGATACTCGGCGCCTAGCTCCAGCTACGGTGCCCCATCCGCACAATACGGTCCCCCGTCAACGCAATATGGCGTGCCCAGCTACCAGACTCGTGTCGTAGGAATCGATCTCGAGGGCATCAGGCAGGCTATCCAGGTCGCCCAATTCAACCAGGTCAGCCAAGGACCGGGAGGTTATCCCAGTGGACCTAGCACCAGTTACGGAGCGCCCAGCAGGCCGTCCGGTAGCTACGGTGCACCGTATTAAGGATCATCTTGGGTTGGATGATGAGAGAGAGAGAGAGAGAGAGAGAAAATAAGAGAATGAGAGAGAGAAAGAGAGCAAGAGGATGAGAGAGTTGATAATGGCACCGGCCGACAACAACGATTACTTTCCGAGATGCAGCTGAAACACATAATATAAAAAGACTATGGAGAAGATCAGATATACTTGGAAAAAGGTCATAGATATCACCAGATTCTCTCACAATGGTACATTCCTCAGGCTCGTCAACTCGGAAGGTCGTCGATATCAGGATTAGAATATCGAGCGGATCCGTAGTTTTGCCGCAGATCGAGATTCAAAGACGAGCTGGATCACCGAAATTGGCGTTACTCCCCTTCGTGGTTCCAGCGTCGTCGCGCGCCCCCAACTAATGCTCAACTAGAGGACACGTCAGATGGAAACGTGTGCGAAGGAAAGCGCAAATGGCGATCCGCGGGATGGCACCTAGTCCGTTGAGGATCAAATAGTCGTCGCTTCAACGGGTCAGGGTCTCCCGGGATCCGCCGGGAAGAAACGCACCGTCTCCGAGCAGCATCTCTTTCGGGCCCCTGGCTTGTCGGGAAATCCAACGGTCGTCGCTACGACAAGATAAGGGGTCCGTGGGAATGTGAATGTGGCCAGTTTTTTTTTCTTTTCTTTCGGAAAAGACTCGGTCGGAAATGAAATCTTGAGCGCAGTCGGCACGGTGCCGAAGTCTATCGTACCAAAATCGCATCAATCGTCGCGGTCATCGATGTCAGTCGCGCGAGGATCAGTGATATCGTAGGGAGGCAGGCGCAATCGCTGATAACAGACACACTTCACACATTCCCGATCGTCGGGACACTCATAGAACAAAGGAGGAGAAGGAGGAGGCCGACAAGCCGAAGACGTGATTGGCGCGATTAGCGCCTTGTAAATAAAATTCTACACATGATCGCTATCTCGCGGCGTCCGCTGCGTAATTCGCTTCGGCTCTTCCTCCTCAAAGATCGATTCATCAGTATGATACGATCAAAGACCTTGAGGATATCAAAGCTGATAGATTCAGCTGGAGAGCAGATTCTTCCAACTGAAGACTGAGAAAATCGCGGGAAAAAATATCCGAATAGTATAAGGTCGATTTCGCTTAGGGTAACCGACCTCTATCTGTTCGCGATAAGATTCACCGAGGATGTTCATCGTAAACGGAAGAGCGAGACGGATTACAGAGCGGACGCCGCCGTGTCGGAGACACGTACACGCGAAGCCACACTATTTTTTTAATACATTTTAACGCTCTACTTCCTTAACCACGCATCTTTTTGTACTTGTATAAAGGCTTTTTTTGTAGAAAAAAGAATAAAAAAAAGAACGTCGCCACCGTTGAAACATCCCCTTGTATTTCTTCATTTTCCCTTCGTCTAAATGCGGCGGAACGATTGGCTTCCATCGCCAACGCTGTTTCCTATAATTTCACTTTTCCTCCATTAACCGCCAATGATCATATGATTATCGCGAGTCTCTCTTTCTCTTTCGCTATCCCATTATGTCCCCCATGGCCTCACGACATCCGCCAGAGATGGTGCCGATTCTCGCTCCGGGCTGACTTGGATTTTTTTCCCGCATCGTCGTATCTGTCAAAGGTATCCGACCGTTTCTCTTTTTCTTCATCGTCGACGTTTCGAGAGATCGGCGCCTTTCTCCTTTCACTCGCGAACCCGAGAGGCAATGGGATCGCATTATCCTGAGAGAGGAAGGCCGCACTTCTTCACCTGGATATGACGTAAGTCGTCAGCGGAAAAAAGGCCAGTTGCAAAAGGGCATCACGTACGAGATAGAAAAAGAGAGTGAAGGAAAAGAATCTGATCATCTGTCAAGATTCGAAAGTGGCTTGGCTCTGCCTTTTCGAGGCGAATATTCTCGGATTATTTGGCCAAAGGATATCCGACAGGATAGGGAGATTTCATTTTCTCTTTTTTTTTGTACTTTCAAGAAGCTTCCTGTATGACACCGCCGTCACGATCATGAGATGCGCACCTCTTTCTCGCTCGAGTCATTTCACTTGAAATTAGCATTAGATTTCTTGATTACAGGTGATGTAAGTCGCTCGAATGTATGAATTTATTTGGTATACATCATTATGATTTCGCTAAAATGCAATTTCTAAGGAGAAAATAATACTGGAAGGCTTGATATGTCTTTTATTATCCTTTTCTACATTTCAAGTTCTTTTGAAGTTTGAAATTTAATCTCACAATAATTGTAAGCTTATCAATCGATCAATAATCGGGATGTATGTGATGTGAATGAGCACTTACAACTATATATATTCTGCAATAAATAAAGTAATTTAATTGAGTATTAAAACATAATATACTAGCAATTTTTAATTATTACATCGTTAATTCGCTAATATTAATAATTTATTAGTTCAGGTTTTAAACTCTTCTTCCATTACGTTAAATAATTATTATAAATTATAATTTTTGATATTTAAAAAAAAAGAATAAAAAAACGGTTTTTTTATTGACATTAAAATCAGATAAAAACACTTCAATTTGTATTGTCAAAAATTTAATTTTTATTATATTTTTTTTTTAGATTAAATTTAAATCAACTCCATTAAAAATTATTCTTTTCATAGATAAAACCTTTTCTTAAATTATAGAAAATTATTCAAACTTCCTCTTTGTTGGATTAGTTAAATCTATCGGCCCATTAAAATTGTCTATAAACACTCTTAAAAATACTTAATTAACATGTTTAACAGCTATCACACATTTATGATGACATTCATCTGCGGCGGTTTCATGCAATATGCGTCATAATCAGCATTTATGATAAGTTACGTACAATAATTCCAGATAATAAATGAACCATTTTAAATCCGAAAAGACGACAAAAAAACCTTATTATAGCATATTTACGATGAATAGTACATTTACCGCGAGAAATAGTTATCTTGAGAAATGGAATAAATATTTAATATGTGAAAATCTCTCTGTAAAAAAGCAATACAATCAGTCACGCATCATGAGAAAATCAGAAATTAATCACGATGTAACTTAAATCGAATCATTATATAAATTCGTATTGTGCCTTTAAAGTTTGAACCGTATAACTTCAAATGATTATACCTGCTCACGCGCGCAAATAAATTTTCTTTATATTTCTCGCATATATATATGTTCAAGATAATGACGTTTATATATATATATATATATATATATATATATATATATATATATACATAATTTTTTAATTATTATTATTAAATATATTATATATATTTTTTTCTTGTTACATAATTCTTAACGCACCTAAAAACTTACACATATATGTATAGAAAAATCTCATAAATTATACATATATATGTATAAAAAATTTCATAAATTACAGGTGCATTGAGAATTATGTAACGAGAAAATACATATGTTAATATCGCTAATTTAAACGGTACGGACATTGAACAGTTATGTAAAAGGATAAGTGGCAAAATAAAATAAAATATTGTCGATATTATTGCATAAATTCGAGAGAATTTATCGAATTCTTCGTTGCAATTTCGATGAACATGCACAAGTATCATCCTCTACATCAGATTGCACAATTGTATTTCTGCGAAGTGGTTTTCGACAAATGATTGTTTCCGTATCAGTTGCAATCTTGCGATCAACACGATATTTTATTTCCATATCGTTGAGCGTCTTCAAAGTCAAATAAAGAGCGCTTGATAAGACGCAAGTGCAAAGCTCAGCGAAAATAAAGAGCGAGGCAAATAAAATTTATGTTTCACATAAGATGAGAAATGTTGCGCACGATTGGAATAATTTTCGTGTCAGTAGAAACTTATTCTCAAGCGTGAGAAGTCTGTTTTCATAACGCTTAAACCATTTGCCATACAAATTAGAAACCTTAAACAGCAGTGGAGTTGCTATTTTATGTAATGGAATAAAGTTTTGCGTAATAAGAATTTTGTCGTATATATATATATATATATATATATATATATATATATATATATATATATATATACAAAGAAATTTTTAAAAAATCTTTGCTTTTTATTGTTTTATGCGTATTTTCTCTCTAATTTCTTAATTAAATAATAACTTATGATGACTCATGATATGGAATTATTAAGAATTCGAACATTCTTGATTATATATATTTTATCATTTTAATTTCTATTTAATTCACAAATATTCTCTACAATTTATGTAATTTAAGTTTTTATAATTTTTAATTATCTTGTAAAATAGGACATATATATATATATATATATATATATATATATATATATATATGTCCTATTTTACAAGATAATTATATAAAAACTTAAATTACATAAATTGTAGAGAACATTTGTGAATTAAATAGGAATTAAAATGATAAAATATATATAATTAAGAATATTCCAATTCTTAATAATTCCATTAAGAGTCATCATAAGTTATTATTTAAGAAATTAGAGAAAATATGCATAAAGCAATAAAAAGCAAAGATTTTTTAAATTCTGGAAAAGATCTTCATCTCTCTTTTCTCTATTAAAAATAATAATGCGATTATCGTGTAAACAAGCGTCTTATATACAAAATTCGCATATACTTTTATGAATCTGCTTGGCAATGCGCGACACGGTAACGATTTCGTTTGTTAAAAATAATTTCGTGAAAGACGCTGCGAGAGAAGCGCGGTATCGGCCAATCTGTCCTGAAAAACGTGTGTACCTGCGACATCCAGCGGGGAAAGTGCCGCGCATCAGGGGGTACAGTGAGATCGGCAGGAGGGAGATGTGGGGAGACGCGTGTGAGAATCCTTGTGAAATTTTGCAAGACGCGCGCGAAAGACGAGCTCGTCCACCAGCGTGCGAAAGGAGAAAAATTCGCACTAACTTGGCTCGATCGACATTCCAGTTACAGGAACACGAGTCGTCGTACCCCGATCGTCTTTCTCAAATAATGATTTATCTTTCTTCCCTCAGAGTATCATTAAGTATTGATGTAAAATTGGAATATTGTCTGAAATAAATTTATTATATATAAATGGCAGAGATATAAATTTGAGGGGACATACCTGTTTTCATCTTCGAAAAATGAGACATTTCCTAACTTTTTTTTTTTACAATATTAATACAATATATATTAAGTAAAACTTAAATAAAAAGTTTTAGCTTAAATTTTTTTTTGAGAATTTTGTTCAAATTTTGCATGTCTAATAAGATCCCACTAGATCTGCTAACAAAGCTTTTTTTTAATTCGATTCCCCATTTTTTTGTTATAAACCAAAAAAGATAGATTTTTTTAAAACAAAACTTTTTTAATATGCTGCCATTTTCTTTTTTTTTAAATTTTGGAAAACAAATTTTTATTTAAGTACTTAAGTATTTAATAATATTATATTAATATTGTATTATTATATATTGTATTAATATATAATATATTTTGTATTAATATTGTAAACTTGGATAGCACATAGTTATTAATATATTTAATAAAAAAAAACTTGTATTTTTTATTTCAAATACGATAAACGAATGTTTTTATGTCCCACGTGTATGAAAATATAAATCTGCAAACATTTGCATAACTTTAAAAAAAAAATTTCTATGCTGAAAATTTTTATTTAGATACTTAATAAAATTGTATTAATATTATAAAAAATAAAAATTTTTATCAAGTCGTTTCGCTGCAGAAAAATCTAGAAAATGTACTCATTTTTCGAGAGTTCAAATGGGCATTCCCCTTTAACTTAGCATTTGGCATAATATTGAAATAAAAATTGAAGAGAACTTTATCAAAACAGGATGAGGGAAGAACCCGTAAATTTTATTCGCATTACTGAGCGATGAAAAAAATTCATCTTTTAGGAAACTTCAGTTTCCGGATAGATCGTTTAATACCCCACAGTTTAATCAGCAAACTCAATCTACGCGAAAGGGAAAAAATCCAGCGTGCGAAAAGGAGAGGAGCGTGTCGAGAGAGGAAATCCGCGATGTAGACAATGCCGTCAGCGTTACCAATTATGGGAAGCAGAGATTTGTCGAAACGCGTGGCTAAAGCACTCCGGATCTCCACAATGGATCTTCCCGTGCATACGCTAGTCCCATTTCTGTACGGGATTTTTTATGGGAGTACACGCGGCGGATGTACACGCGCGTTGCAACACACAACGTATGCCTCATTGTAACGCCAACGTTAATTTAGCAGGAATCGGCAGGACAGCTTCGACGAACCGCTCCGTTTGATGCGGCAAACCGTCCTCTTCTTATTTTTTTTTTTTTTCTTTTTTGAACTGCGAGAATGACGTAGAATCGCCGTGTCATCAGATTACACATTTCGCCAGGTTGCACGAGTTTTAATTAGATACCGTATCTCACGCGATGCGTGAGATAAGAATCAACGATACGACGTCCCCTTTTTTGGGTGCAACAAGATTTCATTTTGCACGCACGGAGATTAACAAACTGTGCAGACAATAATAATAATAATAATAATAATAATATTAATAATTAATAATAATAATAATAATATTAATAATAATAACAATAATAATATCATAAAAAGAGCTATATGAATATTCCATGTATTTTGAAACTAGTGGGTCGATGAATCCATCGATAAGATGCTTGCACAACCGTGCAATTGGCGTTTATCTTTACAACATAAAGTGCCGCAGACAATCTCGTAATTCTCGGTATAAACGATCGTGTCCTTATAATGTTACTTCACATGTAGAGGATTTATGTGAAATAATATCGTACTTTACATCTTAAATAATTAATTCCACAAATTCTTTCAATCTTTCCAATCAATACTTTCTTCGTCACGCAACTGCTGAAAGTAAAGTTTGAAAATGCCTATTTACATATTCAACATACATAAATACAATTTTTTTAAACAAATCTTCGTTAATTAATCATATACTAGCTATGTGTCTCTTTATATAAAATCAGCTGATTATGAATATATTTTAAAATCAATAAAACATATTAATAAAATCATAACATCGATTACCACCATGATGTCCAAATATAAAAATTGTGCTAATCACAATTCTGTATTAATAGCAGTTATAATAATTTTATATATAGGTTTCATTAAATATAATAAAAAATTATACAAAATTAAGACTCTTTCGCAAAGTACGCATTACACGCACATTTTTTATTATGATAAATTTCAAACAACAAATGCAAGAAAGAAGTTCAATAGAATCAAAGAGGAAAGAGCATTTTACAATGAATACGTGAATGTTCGTGCAAGTCACATTTAATAATAAGTTGTAACTGCTCGCACGCACGTGTATACGAGCCCACGCATATACACACACTATCAAAAATTGCTGCGAATCCGATGTAATAGCCATTGATTATTCTGTAAAGGCGCTTCTTTCGTCCTGAGAAAGCGAGGAAGGGGAGAAAGTTACCGGGAAAATCATCCGGGTCTTCCGAGAGCATCCTGTTACTTGTATCCGTAGATCTGTAAGGAGGAAGGCGCCGAGCACATCTTATCCGGCTGGTTGTATCTTCCGCTAATGTCAATGATTGCATATATTACGCGCTGGCCAGGCAATTTACGATTCAAATGATCCGGGAAGAAATAATTGAAATAGAAATGTGCGGAAGCGTGACCTGTTGCATGGGCTACCGTTTCTTTCAGCCGCTCGAGTAGAAAATTAATTATTATGCAAGGTATATATTCGTAGACTGATTGATTTTACATTGCTCGCGCGAATCCTAATCATAAACGATAACAAAAACATAGTTTTTTGAATTATAAGCGATCAGACAGGAGAGTTTCTCGTAAACTTTTATTTATAAAGCTAATATATATGTAATAAAGATGTAATAGAGAAACGTCTTTTTGTAGTTAAATTTAATTCAATATTGGCATAATTAAACTTTCTTAAATATGTGTTATCATATAACTACATATTGCTTTATCTTTATCATAAAAAACATTAATAAAGATGTATCAAAAACTTTATATTGTAGAAGTCTTTCCATAAAAGTGACAAAAATATTTTTTTATTAAGAATAATTTAAAAATTTACTTTTTAATTTATCAGATATCTTATTTCATCATGTATGCAAATCACAACACAGCCAATGTAATGTAAAATATAAAAAATTAATAATTCACTTTCAATGATTCAGCTATAATTCATGAGATCATTCATTGTAGATTCAAGCACATAAATTTATACATATTTATTAATTTATAAATTATAATTATTTTGCAATTACACAAATTTACACATAAATTTACATATAAATTTATGTAATTGCAAATATAGACATACATAAAAAATTTCTGTAGAAATATAATAAGTAAAGAAATACTAGTACGGTAAATGAAATGATACATTACCTTACACTTAAATTAATTATTATCATAAATTTAGAAGCAGGTAAAAAGAGACACTACATATTATTTGTTGTATACTGTAATGATTAATCTGATATCATTCTTTTGTGGATAGACTTATGATAAAAATTACAAAATACTGCTTTATTGTTAAAGTAAAAATAATATAATTTTATAAATTTTCTCATATGTTACTTTGACTTACATTATATTTCAATATTTACATTGCAAGTCTTCCTTCTCAGCCAAGTATAAGCTTCACAATCAATGTCAAGATATTAAAGAATATCAAGGGAACTGAAAATAATGACATTATATGAAATATGTAATAATTAAAATCTTAAGTAATTAGTATTATAATTATTTACCCCTCATCACAGTTCGTATCGACTTAATAAGATTCAATATTTGTGATTTAGCTGTTGGAGGTTCTCCAAATCCTTGCACATTTTGCCATGATGCCCAGCCAACTATAATAACATATTAATAAACATATTAACTTTAATCTAGTAATTAAAAACAGACATACATACAAATCTTTTTTAGACATTTTTTTAAAATACATTATAACCTATAATATATTATTCATTGTATGAAATATCTAATTAATAAAAATATAACAAATAAAATAATAAAATCATGAATGTGTTTGATTATTACCTTTAGCGAGGAATCTTTCCTCATTCAAAATGCAAACTGCATTTAGACATAACAAACTTGCTTCAAAAAGTGTCCACAATGTAAACGCCATGATGCCGCATTATCATGCCAGCATTACCAACCGTTTCTTATGGTTACTAAAAGGATTGTTCGCTTTAACTATACTTCCGCTACGCTTTATTATCCTTCTCTCTTCAAAAAAAATTTGAAAACTTACTTATTTTTTTACTTAATACATTGATCGGCTGACAAAAATTTTATGGACTTTAGAAAACCTCTCGATAGCTAATTGATATATTTGACACACTTGGCATATGAAATATTGGTTCTACACACGATTATTTAATTTTTTTCTATAAAAATGCTTTGCATGAATTCTTACAATTTTTTTCATTCAAGATCGCTCCTTATTTTTTCAAACAATTTTTTTCAATAAATATATTCTATATTAATCCAATGTTCAAATTAACAAAGACTTAACTATTAAGAAATAGGGAGAAATAGAATAAAAAGTGCAATGCATGATAAAATTATTGATTCAAACACTTTTCATTTCATTTTTCTTACATTTATCATACATAAGATTCGGGAAATTCAAATGTGATATCCCGTCCAGTCAACTGCTTGTACACTGAAGCAAAAGTGTCAACCTGTCAAAAGAGAAATACATTGTCATACATTGAAATCTATTTATCCGTTATATAATAAAATGATCTTATATAAAGACAATGTCAAGAAAATGGAGAATAAATAAATGTACCTTATGTTCGATGTTTGTCTGCTCATTTTTATCAAGATGAACTTTAATAAGTTGTGATCCATCAAGTTTCACTCTGATACGCTTGCCAACAATTTCCACAGGATACACTAAATCCTCCAGTATTGCATCATAGACAGAAGTCAAAGTACGACTAAACAAAAATGTATTATACAATGTTAATTGTACAAATATATATACACATAGAATTCTATAAACATTTTTTTATGACATATTAATTTTATTCTCTTTCCTTCTCTTACCTTCTAGGACGTTTCTGCTTGTTCTTAGTACGAGTTTTCCTTGTTGGTTTGGGCAAGATTTTACGTTCACCAATAAACATTACATGTTTTCCAGAAAACTTTTTTTCTAATTCACGAACTAGTCTTGTTTGAATTTTCTGGAATGCTTTCAACTTCGGCATTGGCACATATATAATGATTGACTGTAAGAAAACAAAACTGTCATGACATGGCTTTCTCAAGAAGTAATATATTTATAGCAAAATATATGTATATCCAAATATATAAATAATATAATAATACTTTAAGTAAAAATCTGATCAAATCCATATAGAATATTTATAAAGTATAGAAAAAGATAAGTAAGAAAAAGTAAGAAAAAGAATTTTTGTTTTTCTCATACAGCTTTATATATATTGTAACCAGGATATATAATCCATCGTTTTATAAAATATTTAGGCATTTTATAAAATGTGGCTACATTCTTAAATCATAATTCAAAATAAAATATTTACAATTTGGCTAAGACATTTAATCTTTTTATAAAATATATAATTTGATCTTTTATAAAATGCTGACAAGTGACCTGCTTTATTGTCAAACACAATGATTTGTACATTGTTTTAGATTCTAGCTGGTTTATTTTAGTCATTTTATGAATTGTCTTTGAAGAACAGCCATTTATAGAAAATTAATAGTTAATTGTGTATTTCTAAATGAGAAAAAGTTTGTGTGAACACTTGATTGTATTTATCACTTATTATATTTATGAATACTTGTTCTATTTATTACAATTAAGATTTAACAAAAGCAACAAATAAAATTTTTGAAAATGTTTAAAAAAAAATAAAAAAAATAAAAAAACATTTATCATAACTATCTTATTAAATGTAACATAAAGTAAAGTTTGCAAAAATGCGTCGTTCATAAAATGACTGAAATGAACCAGCCAAAATCTAAAACAATGTACAAATTATTTGACAATGTGATGGGTCGCTTGGTAATGTTTTATAAAAAGACTAAATTTCTTAGCCAAATTGTAAAATATTTCACTTTCAACCATGATTTGAGAATATGGCCACATTTTATAAAATGCCTAGATGTTTTATAAAACGACGGATTATGTAATCTGACATGAGCATAAAAAGATCAAGTTTAGTTTTGATATAAAAACATACTGTAAAAGAAATACCATTTGGATAATAGACAAGTTGCATGAATTAATAAAAATTTACCTTCTTGTTGTTCGTTTCTATTTCTTTTGCTTTAGTGATGTAGAGTTCTCTCAGCTGTGACTTGAGATCACTATTCATTTCCAATTCGAGAAGAGCTTGAGAAACGCTAATCTCGAACTGGTCGGGCTCAGCCCCACCGCTTTTAATTATCTTTGCATTCGTCGTTAACATCTGAAAAGATTGGGAATTTTGGGATTAATATCGTGCAGTTTAACCTATCATCACCACAACATAATATGCGATTCAAATAATTATATACTTACATAATATGATATTTTATACCTAAATATTATACATTTTATTCAATATTGAAGAAAAAACGTGCATACCTCGCTAATTGGTCTTGTCTCTTCTCTTTCTTTATGAATTTCTGTCTCTACACGTCTTTAGAACCACGAGGTTCTAATCAAAGAGGAGTTTGAGAAGAGCCATGCCACGCTGGTACTGTAGCGCCTAATGGATCCATTCTAGAGCCGGCGGAAAGCGAAACTACATGGCCAGAATCACTATTGCTACTAACAATTAAAATCCCTATACATAGAGTCCGGCCACTCGATGAATTTTGGAAAAATATGGCGGTGTTTATGAAATAAAATCTTCTTTAACTACAAATTGATGATAAAAGTAAGTAAAATTATCTGTATGTGATTTCCAAATAAAATAAAAAATTATTACAGTGAAAAGATTTACGATGTTATAAAACGGAAAAATTTTTGTAGTTCATTGTGCTATGGGGCAGCCAATTATCTTCTCGAACAAATGCTGGAGAGTCCACTATGGTTGAGGGAAGTAGATGATATACCAATTTTTCAAATTTTGCCCATTAATTCTAAGTCTTAAATAAAATATATGCATTATAATTTTTGATTATCTATTATCATTTTCCTCATTTGTTTGTTAATTTAGAAGTCTTTTATTTCTTATTAGTTTTATAATATTATATTTGAGTTTTGTACAGTTTAAGTATTGCATAAAATAATTTTTATATTATTAATTTTTAGATAATATTGCCTGGGCAGTTATAGCGGCGTCCTTCGGGTAAAGCCTCGCCAGCATTTTATTTGGTACGTAATGGGTGCCTTTGAATGTACAAAAATAGCGACCTATTTCACTATTATCGATCCATTTCGGCGTTGTCAAAGTTATAGCATCTAAAATAAAAAATGCAGATAAAAAATAAATTTATGATGAACTAAGATAAACAAAATAACAAATAAATATATATATAAATAAATATATAATAAGATAATAAATATAAATAATAAATAAAATAATTAAATTAAAAAAAGAAGCAAAATCAATCAAAATAAAATAAAATATTATTTTATTTTGTGCACGAAAAAAAAGAGATAAACTCGTAAAATAATGTTCGAGATTGCAACGATCTCGAACTTCGCATTTTTGTTGCCGCGCGACCGCGTCATCGCCACGCGCGCGATGCGAGGTAGCGTTTTCTGCGACCGAGCAAAAACGCGCTGCAACAACAAACATCGTCGCCCTTCTCGAAGGATCTAAGGTAAAATTGCGACAAACAAGTCACCTAAAAACTGTCGGCCGAAATGACTAAATTTCGGGGACCTTCTGGATCCTTCGAGAAGGCGACGACAGTATAATAGTAAGCCGCCAACCGAGCGCGGCGCATTCCGCTCAGAGTACTTTGACGCGTGTACGCTATTTAAGTGAGATAAAGATTCGGTCTCGCTTATTGAGATAGACATATTTCAGTGCCGCTGTGTGACTAGGAGTTTTTCCGAGACAGACGATTTATCGCTGTTTATCCACCGCGTGCGAATTATAATCGTATCTCGCGTATGATTAATATAGCAAAGTGTTAAGTGTATTCTATTCATCTTAGAATCGAGCGCGTCTCGATACTCGCGGGTGTCGTTGTCCCTCGGCCGTCTCATTTTGCGCTTGTCTCTTTCGGAGCACGCTCGCTCGCACGCTTACTATAACTTTCGCGCTCAAATAAACAAATATAATTTTAAATAAAAATGCATTCAATATGATATTCATACCTTCTTCCACGTAACACATTTTATTATTTTCAGTAAGAATTATGTAATTTGTTTGTTGCTTTATAAATTTATGATTAAAACAGTGATTCAAATCATATTTGTAAGAGCGTGATGCACCGTATGAGGTCAAATAACATTCATCATGCCGTCGGTGCCATCCTACTATCACGCCGATACAATCTGCAGGTTGATGCATTACTATCATTCCAATCGCATATTTTACGTTCTCTAGTCTTGGGTGTAGCAACTTTGTTTTTTCATCAATATGAAGATTGAGCTGGAAAGTAAAATTGCAAGGTAAAATCACAAAGACTTTAATTCATATAACTTATCAAATAATTCCTAAATAGACTTTTGTAACAAGTTAAATTACAGTTAGTTAAATTATAGATAATTATAATTTGTATGTAATAGTGCATACATTATCAAAGAAATCAAAGATTTTTTCTATTATTATTTTTAATATTGATATATGGCATATGTGTAATGCGCTAACATACATATATTTTTTCTTCTCTAGTCCATTCAATCATTCTATTCAGTATTCTATTCAGCATAATCCTAAAAGTGCGCTTATTATGTTCACAATGCTTTAGTACAATCAATATTAGTTCTTGCCAAAACTGAAAAAAAATTAAACATGAGCAAAGATTAAACAGAGAAAAGATTGAAGAAAGCTCTGATTAAAAATGAAAAAATGAGAGATTGTATAATTTCTTTTCGCGTGTCCTATGAAGCGTGTTTCATTAACTCATATATTTGCCAAATTTATTAATTAATATTAAAATCATTAAAAAACATATATGCATAATTGCCAACCATTTCAGTTGTTTTCATCATTGGATTTATAACTTGCAATTCATTGAAATCTTCAGGTGAAATTATTTTAATAACATTAAGATGGGAAATATCCGGAAATATCTTTAAATTAAAATATCTTGTATCTTCTAACTTACTCGTGGCACTGTAAACAATAAAAAATTATATTTGTGTGCGTATGCATATATGATAAGAGTAAAAATATCGAAAATTTCAGATAATTTTAAATCTAATATTATACTTACTAGCTTGGTTTCCAAGCAATGCAGAAGTGATAAATCCGACTACAATCATATGGTTTGCATATTATATCGCAACGTAGGCCAAGTCTTCTAGCTACACTGAGATATATTATTAATAAAATTAATTCATTGCCATATTTATTTTTTAAGACCTGTGCCAGGAAATAAAATACAGGAATTAATTAAAGCAAGGACATTTTTTAAGATATAACAAACATGGCCATATTCACAGCATATATAATTGACCATAATAAAAGTTATTATATATGATAATCTATAAAAACTTACATTATCTATACATATATATTCCAAATTTGCGTCGTTCCATATATTTAGTTCAAATTTTAATTTGTCAAATATATATTCCTCGAGTGTATCTATAATCTGCGTTCCTTCTATTTCGTTCCAATGATTATCGTCAATATTGTTGTTTTTCCAATATGAAAACATTTCAGGGGGCGTCGACAATATCGAATGGTCAGGATGTTTTTCTCTGAGGCAATCTAGTATTTCTAGTGCGATATTATCTAGTGATGCTTTTATGCATGAGTAAAAGATATCTTTTTCAGGTTGAAACCATTGTGCTGCCATGGTAAGAATTCGTTCCAAAAACTGATTTTTGCAAGATTGTTCTGTATATTTACGCATCTTCGTACTTACAACATGTTGCCTTAAACATCAAAATATTTTTGTATTGCAATATCTTTCGGTTAGATTGCAATCAATTTTTCTGAAAAATTTATATATTAACTGTGCAATAAGTACATTAATTTATAAAATTATTAACACTATAATATATATTGAGAATCCTACTGTGGAGATTGCATAAGCAAGTTTTTAATTTCATCAATGAAGAAACAACATTTTACGAAATTTTCAGGCATAAACATATCATAAATGTTATTCATTAAATGTTGATCCGTATGATAAAATATATGTTGAAATCGTATTGAATTATTGATTTCGTAATTCTTAGAATAATATTTATGAATTATTTGAGATACATAATTTCGTAATTGTCTTGCATAAAGTATGCCTGTTTCTATAAAGTTTAAGCTTTTTTTATCCTTCTCTTCTTCAGACTCTTTCTGCTTACTTTCCTCAAACTGTTTGTCATAAAGTTTCTTCGCAAGAGGCCATCTGAAAAAATTGGAACAAAAAATATTTTAATAAATTTTTGAAAATTGCATTAAACAGTGTAATATATTTTTTAAAATGTATTCAAAGTATTCAATCAAAATATCAATTTTTTTGTTTTATATACAGAACATAAATGATATAGAACATAGATAGACATATATAGAACATAGATAAAATAGAAGATATAAAATATATTATCTTTAATTTTAAATTATAATTAAATTTTATATTAAATATATACAATAATAAATACAATTAACAAAGCTATAATTAAATTACAGTCTTATTATGTAACTATAACAAATCAAATATTATATTTTTACACATTCTATATAATAGTAATTTATCAAAGTAATTAATAAAACAATAAAATAAAAATAGTAAAATAAAATAATTAAATTAATCAAATAAAAATGCAAAATTTTTACTTTTCAATCTTTATCTTTTATTATATTACATATTATATATATTATATTTATATTTATATATACTTATTTATATTTATATATTATATTTATATATTATGTTTATATTTATATATTAAATTTATATATTTTATGTTACGATTATATATTATTATGTATTATTATATATTATTATATATTACTATATTATATTTTTTTTATTATAAGACAAAAATAGGTAGAACAATGAGCTAAAATGCCAAAGTACAAAAAAGTTATCTTTAAAATAATTTCTTTATTTAATTTCTTTAATTACTAAAGAGAATAAAATTAAGGAAATGATAAACCTTTGGAAAACCTATTATATGAAATAATAAGAATAAGAAGTAAGAATATATAATTCCTACATATTTATATCTGTTGAACATGAAACTTAAAAATGGCGGACTTGCAAATCAAAGAGAAACTCAAAAATTAAAATCCATGTCTGAAGGGTAAAATTTTATTAGTAATTCACTTCTTTGGGGGGTTAGGTTTTAATTAGGTTATATCTTTTAAATAGTTTAAAAGTGTAAAGCCTCTCTGTAAAGGCCATTGCACGTTAAAAAATTTTAATCATAATCGTAAAGTCGTAAGTAAATCAACCAATCACAGTTCAAACATTCTTATTATGTTTAGAATGTTTGATTGTGATTGGTCAATTTTCTTACGGCATTATGATTACGACTAAAATTTTTTAACGTGCAATGGCCTTAAAAGAAACCTACTGCGTCCACGATATACTTTGCAAGATGAAGTGATGTTCACTCTGCACATAACCTTTACTCTTCAGAATTGTAATGTATATAATATGTATTATATGTATATGTATATGTAATGTATATAATTGACGGCCGACTTTAGTGTCTGTATGCAGTGAGTTCCACCTCTTCTACGAAATTCCACTACTAAAAAATTAAATACATAGGTTTGAGTTGAATCTTTCTGTGAAAAATTGTAAACCTATGTGAAATCTCGCTTCGTATGGAAAGTTGTAAATCCATGGAATCTCACTTTGCCCGTGCATCATTTTTAAGTTTCATATTCGTGTTTAGAGAGCAAAAATACGTAAGAATTGGATATTCTTATCTATTATTTTACATAGGTAGATTTTGTGAATTTACGAAGAAAATTTTTTGAAGATAACTGCTCGCGCTCTGTTTTCTGATTAGTTCTGATTAGAATTTCTTATTAGTCCATTTTTCTATCGTTTTATATTGATTATTAGAATCTTTTTATCTGTTTGTTTTATTATATTAAATTTCTAATATTTTTTTATTTATTTTATTCTTATAAAATATATTTTTTGCATGATAGATTACTGACATAAAATTATAAAAAATTACCTTTGAAGAAACTTTTTTTTCATATATTTGTCATTTTTGGCTGCGTACCGAAATTGTTTGCACACACATCTGAAATTAATAATATCCTCAATTCTGATATCATTGTAGCTGAGAATAACGCTGATCACTTCTTGAGGTAAGCACATTATCGTAGCCATAACGAAAAAAAAATCAATAAAACACGACAGAATAATATAATTTAAAATATATTCGCAATAAATTATTGGCGTAATAATTCCCTGCTCTTAAAAGCACACAAATCTACTGTAATACTGTTCCTATCTGCCGATTGCAGAGAGCACAAGAGTGGGTGTTTTATGTACACTAAAAGTCTTTCACACCCTCTGACTATTCTGAGCCTTGTGTCCACGATGCGAAAACCATAGACATATAAAATAGGCCCAACATGCCATATTAAGCGGGGAGCACATACTTTTGCATAAGCGCATAACCATAAGGAAATTGATTGGTTCATTTCGTTAGGCATATGTTTGTGGACCAATCAATTTCCTTATACTTATGGTTATGCGCTTATGCAAAAGTGTGTGCTCCCCGCTTTACAGACATAGAAAATATAGAGACCGAGCATAAACTTCTAGGACAGACGAGGGGAGTGAAGCCACTGGGACTAGAGTCCTAAATAACCAGAGAAGCGACATCATTATCTCCTCCATGCTTCCCATGATCGCCATGTTAGGCCCGCAGCTGTGCTCTTTGGAAATATACGTTTGTAGCAATGAATTGGTAATCGTAAATATACGTTTTGAAATGTCTTAGTAGTCTCAGGAATATTAAAAATGTTTTTTTTTTTAGAAAATAACATTATAAATATACCTTTTTTAACTTACAGTATACTGATTGCGGTTAATTTATACGTTACGGGCCCAACATGACGATCAACCAATCAGCAAGTAAGACACTATCGTCGCTTCTCTGATTTTTTAGGACTTTATGTGGGACGAGGTAAATTGTGATGATATTTATAAATATTAATAATATTTATTGATTTATTTGATACACTATGCTATATGTAAAATAAATATTTAACAATACAATATATAATACAATAATACAACATATAATAAAATAAAATATAACACATATAATACAATATATATTTTTCATTGAAACATAATATAAATTTATTGAAAAATTGGCACTGACATTTAAATTATTAATTAAAGCTATATAATGTAATTTAATTTTTGTAATAAGAAATAATAATAATAATAATAATAATAAAATTTCTTTAAATAATATAAATAAATCTAAAAGTCAGCGTCAATTTTTTAACAAACATACTATTTATATAAAGGTCAATGAAAAATATATTATATTGTATATATACATATATTTTGTATTATATGTATATATTGTATTATATATATGTTCTAGTTTATTTTATTATATGTTGTATGTTAATGAATATTGTATTTATAAATATATTGTGTTATGTGTTGTATGATTGATTTGTATTATATGTATGTTATATTGTTAAATATTATATTTATTAATATAGTGTGTATTAAATAAATCAATAAAATTAACGATATTTATTATAAAAATTGATTATTAGTAAATATTAAATAAAAATATTAAATATTAAATAATAATATCGAATATAATTATATAATTATAAAATATAATTAGTATTATATAATTATAATATAAATATTATTCTTTTTTTAATTCTACAATATATTTAACCTTAATATATTTTATTATGTACATTTTATATGTACATTTTGAAGCTGTTAAATATATACATATATATTTAAAAATATATAAATATCTATTTTATATATATTTTATACAGGGTGATCCCGAATGTTCCAGCCAGACTTTGAGATCTTATAGGAAATTTAATTCTGAACAAAAAATTTCCTAAACATAGGTCGAAAAATGCTTCCTTAAGAAAGTTATCGCTCAGAACCCTCTGATAAAGGAAAAGCAAAAGGTGAAAAGAAAATGAAATAAAAAGAAAATAAAACTTAATAAATTTCTTGAAAAAAACGATAAAAATAAAAAATAAAAATTTTTTTTATAAAATAAAATAAATTTTTTTAAACTAAAATAGCATGTAATAGTAAAAAATGAATAAAGGTATGAAAAAACTGTTCTCAAAATTGTAATTAACGTACCGTATTATGCGCATCTAGCAATAAGTAACAAAAGCACTTTTATGTTTGAAACTGGTTATATCAAAATGAAACATACAACAATCATTTTTATCTCATTTGAAAGATAATTTAATTTTCTATAACTTTTATTTCGATATTTTTTGTTTAAAAACGCACATTTCCACATAGCATAATATGTCCTATGGACATTCATTTTATATCCATTTTATGTTCGTATATCCAGGAATATGAAATGAACGTCCATCATATATCCGATTGAAAACATCCGTCAATAGCCAATATTAAAACGTCCACAGGATGTCCGGCCTTGAACATCTAATCCATTAAATATATATTGCTTGAAATTGTATCAGCGTAAATGTCACATGTCATCCTACTTATTCCACGCATGCGCGTGAATTTTGTACATATTTTTTAGGGCTATGTATTTCGGAGTTAGCGGTCTAGTAATATATAGTAGTCTGTGGTTTTGAGTGGTGAAATTTCAATTTTAAATATTCAAGCTTCAATGTGTAGTCTGATACAGGCCTAAAGGTTTAAGCCTGTATCAGTCTGCGCATTGAAGATTGAAGATTAAACATTAAACATTAAAATTTGATTAATCAGAATAAAAAAAGCTAAAATTAATTTTTCCTAATTGAATAAATTTCAATTTTTAATCTTTGATCTCAATCTTCAATGCGTAATTTGATACGGGTTTAAAGGCCGTATTACACTACGGGTTGCGGGTTGGGATTACGATTGATAGTTGATTAATCAGAGCAAAGCAACTTGCCGATTGATTGGTCAATCCGCAACTATTAACCTAACCTCAACCGCAACCGAACCCGCCATCCGTAATACGGCCTTAAAGGTTAGTCTTGGATTTTTAAATTACAGCGGCGTAGCTTCTTTTTTGCGTTTGGCTTGTCAATTTTTTGATGATGCAAATCGATATGTCAATTGATGTCAATTGGTTGACGGGTTGGACAAAAATATATCAATTCGATTATCAATAGACAATTGTTTTTGTTTGCACATTTATATATTACAATAGTAATGTTATGTACAATTATCTTTTTTGTAACAAAATTAGTAATTCATTGTAACTCATCTCTGATACAAGATTTGTTGTAAAACTATTGCAATTTACAATAGTAATAAATTTCTCTTGCAATATTTATGCTTTTCATGTTCGACCTCTTTCATGCTCTTCTATGTGCATATTGTGTAAAGAAATATCAACGTATAGATAATTTTGTCAGTTGTTAGTATTGCAGGTAATAAAGAAAGATTTGAAAATAGTGTATTAATTATTACATTATTTGTAGCTTGGAGAATTTATAAAATTTAATATTATTTTTATGTAAAAAGAGCTGGTTTAATTTTTGCATAATCCATATTTTTATACTTTATGAGATTTTTTTTTTTTTTTTAATTTGAAAAATGGTACTTGCTATTTGTAATTTTATCCACAGGAGATATCTCAAATTTGTATTAATGTCGACAATGTCTGCATCATCTTCTATGGATGAACGTATGTTGAAGGGAATAAGAAAAGTAATACCAAATCTGATCAACACAAAGTACAAAGGTCAAGATGGCAGAATTGGAATTTTTGGTGGGAGTACCGAATATACAGGAGCACCATACTTTGCAGCTATGAGTGCATTGAAAACTGGTGCTGATCTTGTTCACATATTCTGTGCGAAAGATGCCAGCATTCCTATTAAATCATTTAGCCCAGAGCCAATAGTTCACTCAGTATTGGATCAATATGATGCGATAAAGCATATAAAACCTTGGCTTGATCGGCTACATGTTATTCTGATTGGACCTGGACTTGGCAGAGATGAAAAGATATTCAAAATGATTGTCGAATTAATATCAATCTGTCGCGAAATGAGAAAACCACTTGTTATTGATGCAGATGGATTGTTCTTGGTTTGTCAAAAGCCAGAAATTATAAAAGATTATCCAGGAGTTATTTTGACACCAAATGCAATGGAGTTTAGCCGTTTGGTTAAAACAGTACTGGATAGATCTATTCCGCCTACTCCTCTAGTCAAAGTTTCTGATGTTAAGCATGTTGCAGAGGCTCTTGGAAAGAATGTAATAATTCTGCATAAGGGCGCAAAAGATGTGATTGTGGATGGACATAAGGGTACAGAGACTGTGTCATGTGGATTGGCTGGTTCTGGAAGGAGATGCGGTGGACAGGGAGACCTCTTGGCTGGTTCTTTGGCTGTCTTCTGGTGGTGGGCTATTTCTGCAGGAACCAGTGAATGCGCTTTGTCGCCATCGATTGTAGCATGTTATGCTGCATCAAGATTAGTCCGAGAATGCAATGCATCAGCCTTCAAATTACGACAAAGAGGAATGTTGACATCAGATATGTTAGAACAGATACAGCCAATTTTTAACAAAATCTTTGAGACTCATTGTAACAAGTAAATTATGTTCTTAATAATCTTTTTTAATTATATTATTTGTACATAATGCTATTTTTGTTGGATAAAATAATGTTTATTACTCTTATATTCAATAAAACAAAAGAATAATTGGATATATAAATATATATATATATATATATATATATATATATATATATATATATATATAAATATGAGGACAATGATTGTTATTGTTACTATATTGTGGATTCTAGAACTTACTCATTTAATGGAAGAGGTCGAACTCGAAGTACTGATTCCTGAAGCGACATTTTTGCGACATTATATATAAGTTATAAAAAAAACTTTGATTAATATATTACATAAATTGGGGAAAATATGCATTTAAAATACTGGCTTCAGAGAAATGCTTTTAAATATATATACTAATATATTATATGTATTTTTATATGGTTTTGGTATTTTTTAAAAGCTCATATAAATAAACATATTTATAAAATAATATCATAGTTTATTAATATTATCAAATAATCTTCTTTTTGATGAAATATTTTTGTTATTTTCTAATTACATTGAATCATGATGACACAGAATCAATTATGAATAATAATTAACAGATATTTCCTGAGAAGAAGATTTATATACATATAATATCGTGTAACAATAGAACGTAAATAAATATAATAAAATAATTATTGTAAAAACAATAACATAAAATAGGATGACTTAATATGTTTTAATGTATCTGTTTAAAGTTGTGTTGCATCGTCTTAGTTATACAATATACTTAAAATATATACTTAAAATTCTTATTATTATAAATATACATTTTTATCTTTCTACATGTGGTGTAAATTTTCTATATATGATGTAAATTAAGTTGGGGAATTATATTTATACATAAAACATTTGTAACATTAAAATAATTACAAATAAATAATTAAACATATTTTACACGAATCCCGAAAAGAAAGTTTTCGGTATATTTTACTAATAATTCGCTTTTGGCCCTAAATCAATATGATTGATTAAAGTAATTGTGAACATAATTTACTTATCGATATTTGCATACATTAATATTTTCTAAAACATGATAATGCGCTAGAGTTTTTATTTTAGATATTCTACAAATATTTCCGTTTTCCTTAAAAAAAAAAAAAAAAAGAAAAAAATAAGAACATTTCTTTATTCTTCTTAGAATTTCTTTAATCTTTGATTGGTCGTCACTATGGTGTTTATGCATTTTAAATTACGGTCTCAAACACGTTCTTATCTAAAAATTTTCATTCATATTTTGTTCAGTCGCTATAATTATATAATTATAGTGACAAACTACACGTCGAATAATTAATCGAGAAGCAAAGGGACAAGCGAGGGACACTTTTACAGGTACCAGAGTTATCTTCCTATACTACGCTTATACATATACAGGGTGTCCGAAAATTCGCGCAACACCCTTTAAGGAAAGGTAGAGGGTGTTATTCTGAACAGAAAAGTCCTGTATCATTTTTTTCTATAACGCTTAATAAAAGAGTTATTATTGAGTGAAGTCTGGCCTATCATCGCCGATCTTTAGCTGGACGCACGGTCGGTGAGCCGCGCGCCTGGTAGTGTGCGTGAGCGCTCAGATGTTTATGACAGCTTACCGATGTGCGTCCGGCTGAAGATCGGCGATGATACGTCAAACTTCACTCAATAATAACTCCTATTAAGCGTTATAGAAAAAAATGGTACAGGACTTTTCTGTTCAGAATAACACCCTCTACCTTTCCTTAAAGGGTGTTGCGCGAATTTTCGGACACCCTGTATAACGAGAGAACCTCTTAATTCTAACTTACAGAATGAAATATCATAAAGTTGCCTTGAAATACAGGTATAAAAACAAAGACATGTTAAGGTATTGGCGTATCTACACGATTTTTTGGCAATAAATATCCCGAATATATATATATATATATATATATATATATATATATATATACATATATATATATATATATATGTACTGTGCGCCTCCGCGTTAAAAAGAGATCTTTAGACTGGAGACTTTTTCGCGGCGCGTCAGCAATTTGACGCAAATCACATTAATTAATTATATCTAGATTACAATCAATAGACTACGAATAGAACGTTAATACGGATGTATGATTCCCGCGGATTAAGATCGTCGGTGGCATATCTCTTGTGAGTGCTTCCAACCAAGCCATGTATAACGGTGCTGAAACTGCGCCTTTCCTTGGCATCGGTAAGGACCTATCCATCACAATTAAAGGTAGTTTTGTGAAATTATCAACAAAAATATACAAAAAAAAAAAAAAATTATGCAACAAAAGTGGCGATTTACATATATTTTATAAACAATCCATTTATAGCAGAATATAATTCAAGTGTCTGACAGATGTAGCTTCAACAAATTGTAGATTTACAAGCACATAATTCTCCAGTTCTTTAAATAATATATTTTTATATTAATCAAATAAAATTTATGAAATCACAAATGAATTATTGCATACAAAT
Organism: Cataglyphis hispanica; assembly: GCF_021464435.1. Classification (NCBI taxonomy): domain Eukaryota; kingdom Metazoa; phylum Arthropoda; class Insecta; order Hymenoptera; family Formicidae; genus Cataglyphis; species Cataglyphis hispanica. The sequence continues at coordinate 8,821,161 of NC_065954.1, read as the reverse complement.
ATGTACTTCTGTAACCGAAATGTGATAAGGCTATTATAATATATTTTATTATACTCACATTACCACCAAGGTGGACTCATTCGAGTTCTCCAACAATAATTCTCGCAATCGCAATTGTCGATACGTCTTATCCCGTAAATTCTGAAGCTCGAAATCGGTAACGTAACATTCTGAAAATAATAATAATTAGTAGTTTATTAAATGTTTAAGTAAATATTAAATATTTAAGTTATTGTTTAGATGTATTGTTAAAGCAAAAACAATATGATGATGACTCACCCGAATTGTCAGAAGAATCATTCATTCGGAAGTTGGATATTAATTTGTCGAAGAAAGATAGGGTCTCCTGTTTCGGTTCAACGCTGATGTCATCTACCATCTTTAAACTGCTATATTTTATTCGAGCCTTGCACATTATTTCATCCATTCTACAATAATATTAATAATTAATAAGTATAAATAGTCTTAAAATAAGGTTTCCGTTTGTGACACATTATTTATTCAATTATTATTTCTTCGATAAATTGTCAAAGTTTTTGTGTACTTTATTATGGAATTTTTTTATGTTTTTATTCTTTACTTACTCTTTTTCTTGCGCACCGATATCTTGCTTATGATTGGCAAGAGCAAAGATTCTTAAGATCTCAATTCGGTGGGTACTGTTGCTGCAACAGTTTGAAGATCGTCGGTTTATCGGTGTTGGCTGTCGACTGCGAGATGATTCATTTGGAAGCTTCTGCTGACCCCGACCGTTGGCCTTTGGTTGTGCGACGCTGACCGCACGCGGATTACGCTCATCGTAACACTGCCCGATAATCGTTCATTTCTTATGAAGCAACTGGACCGTGCTGGCTTTCGGTGCTGAAGTGAACTGCTGTTGCCGTTTTAGGCTGAAAAACGACTTGGACTGTCGGAGACCATTATTAACTTTGAACTGGCGTGCTGTCTTTGACTGAAAAAAACAAACAGGTTTGATTTGACCTGGCTGAACGGATGACGCTGCGGCAACTGACTGAACGCTTTGCCTCAACGTCGCGTTCTTCCGGCTTTTTGGGCCTAATTTCGCTGATTTATTAAAATGTTCCCTGTCGCGTCAAATGAACTTTACTATTCGAGCAGCTTTCATCGGTACGACTGCCGGTACTGAACGGCGAAAAACTTTTATCGACTAACCTGACAAAACCCTTTAAGGCCGACCGCCTTTGGCGCGAGCGCATTTTATTTTAATTTCGGCAAACACCTCGAAGACTGTTCCCAACCGCTGGCGGTCTATTCCGCGCTCGCTCGACATGCAGCTAAATGAACTACAAATGGCTTTAATGGCTCCATGCCAAAGCCTTTATCGCAAAATATTAAAACCGATTGCTGCAACCATATTTGTTCATTTAACAAACCGCAATTGCCGCTCGGAAACAGTCAAAACTGACTTTCTTTAATTCTCCGGTCGGCAACGACATCGGTGACGGTAACAATTGCTGGGCTACTGACTGACGCGGGCCAACCAGCGGCCGGGCTGGTGCAAAAACTCGATGACCTATTTCGCGCTGAACTGTATCGGCTCGACGCCAGGCGCATCGCTGGAATCTTGCTTGCCTAACAGAGGATCGCTGCTCGGCACGTCAGGCGTTACCGTCGTGGCACGCTCTGTGCTTGGGAACTCCTTGGCGCTATGAACGTTCTTTCATTCATTAAACGTTGAGCAGTCAGACGCCTTAAACCAGAACCTTCAGCGCGATCGGCGTTATGAAAAGACTGAGACTATCACTCGGGAGGCTGACTCGTTGTTCAAATGACGGCAACCGTTGCTGAAGAACGTTAAAATATTCCTGTAGGTCTTTGTGATTGCATGTCGACCAATGAGTCTTGTAACCCATGAGGACCACGTTGGGGGCTAATTTGCCGACCCCGGTGGCCTGCATCAATGCAGCCGCGCCTCGTTCCAGATTTAAATCCTCCACCACGTGATAGAACGATTTTATACGTTGTCGGTGCAGCCAGGAATAACCGCTCCTTAAACGCGCCGAGCGTAGCCGATACGAAAGTCGTGTCTAAATTCACATTTCGAAATTTTAGTAGCATATAAAGGACGATAGAAATACTAAATAAAATTGCATTATGATTATGTACCGGAAAGACTTCGCCGGAAATTAGCAAGGAATGATTCTTCGTGATCAGGTTCGCTAAGTGCATCAATGCGGGTCTCGCACTAGGTGGACCGGTAAGCGCCAGGATCTGAGGAGCGTAATTCTTCACGTGCTCGTCGATGGAATTTAATCTGGAAATTATCGTAAAGCTTAGATAGAGGGTGTATCGCTTAAAAGTTTTCAAATAAAAAAAAAGAAAAAGAAAAATACAATAATAGATAAAAAAATATTCATAATTCTTATCCGATTAATTTATTAGCTCATTGTGATGTGAAAAATTTGATTCATATTGAACGAAAAATAATCTGTTATTTCAATACCTGTAAACGATGGAAAGTGCAGTTTTATAAGTCTGTGCTTGCGTGCTGCTGCCCCAATTCACATCCGGCTTACGATAAACCACTATCAGATAAAGCGCAAAGATGACGACGAAGGTAATGAGTGAAGTCACCCAGTCGATGAGGAACATGATCGCCACGCAAAGAATAAATCCAAGCAGAGATAACCAAGTATTGTAGTACTGTAAAAAAAGAGATTAATAAGATCGCGAATAAATATTATTATAAGAATGTCTAATAAAAGATTTCTTAATATTTTTTAAAAATTAATTCTAGCAAATATTAAGGATGTTCTGGATGTACAATAGTAGCAAAAAATTGTCAAATTTAAAAAATTGTCAAAATTAAAAAGAAAACATGTTTCTTACATTTATACTGTTTGAAAAATTAAAAAAATAAATTTGGGTTATGAAAAAAATTAAAGTATCACGAAATAATATGGATTTTGACATCTTCGTAAAAGAAAATAATTGTAATTAATATTTTTTCCTAATCTATGGCAAAAACTTTTGATTGTGACTATCCTCTGAAATCAACTGTAAAAAACAATTAAAAACGAGTAATTTGCAGAAAGAGAAAAAGAGACAGATAATATTTTTCTACAATATTTAGTAAATAACTTTTAAACGAATTAGTGAATCTAAATCAAGTTTTGCACAAATATTTATTAGAATTTTTTTAATATATGAGAAAATTTTTATTTCATTGGTAATATTTTTTCTTTGTCAAATTTCTTTGTCAATAAGTGCTACAATAGGCGATTTTCCATAAGAATCAATAATAACTTTAAATTTAAATAACTTCCAAACCATTAAGAGAATTGTGCTTAGCTTTTGCACAAATATTCAGAAGAAATAGTAGAACAATCTATGAAATTTTAATGCTTTTTTTAATATTTCGATATATGTCACATCCTTAATTAATAATAATAGTATATAATAATTATATTATAGTTTTATTCATATGTTAATATAAAATATGATGTAATTAAAAATTCTTTTTTAAAGAAAGTTTCTTTTTAGATGCACGTCATATAAGAGGAAAAAGGTTTCTCAAAATATTAATGATATTAGAATTAAGTGAGACATAGACAATTTTTTGGATTTTTGTATTGTTTGATTAAATCAATTTCATACTTACTTTAAAACTAGGCCGCCATCCAAGTGGACGGATCAGCGCTGCGTGAAAAGTGCAGAAATTGATTAAGGCGTACGATGCTAAATAGAAGTTCGAGATCAGTGGTGCGACTGCGTTGAGATTGGCTGAAAGGAAAAACCGATTGAAAACTTGTAGGATACAAAATTAACGGTAATAAAAATTCTCGATAATTTGTTTCAGTTCAGGTTCTCTTTGTACATCGAAAGAGATGCATTACCGATTAAAAGAAAGAGAGCCGCGACAGCAAACGTGAGAACGTATCCTCGATAGGGTTCCCCGGATTTTCCGTATCCTTTACTAAAGTAGAACAACCAAGGATAAATTCGATCTTGACCTAGAGCCTGAATGAGCCTTGGCACTGACAGTAAATTTGTTAGCGCCGTCGACAAGGTAGCCGCGAAGCATCCAGCATAAATTAGCGGACCCCAAACAGACATCAATTGCATGACCTGAAAAAAATACACGTGACAAAAGTGTGAATTAAAGCGCCAAAGAATAATAATTAACTTGTTTAATAAAATATTATATTATAACAGTTAGTAGCATTTTGCAATATTCTGAAAAAATAATTCTTCTTTTTTGTAAATAAAAATTTATAAATAGTAAATATTACAAATCTGTTTCATCTGCAGTTGCAAAATTAAATAATTTTATTAATCAAATTAAACATTTCTGCAAAAATCAAAAAGTATATTACTAATTAGTTAAAGAGAATGCAATAAATTTTACATATTTTTTATACTAATTTGCGGAAAAATTTTTTATTAATATCAAGGCTCAAGATATAAATAAGATTAAAGATGTTAAATCTTTTAATACAAAAATTATCAATGTTTTGATTTTGAAAAAAAAGAGAGAAAAAAGTTGATTTTCTGATTAAATTTTCTATTTAAAATTTTATTAAAAGGAAAAATTGTAATAATTTCGACACACACATGGGCGTTCGCAAGAGGGAAGGGGGCAAGAAGGGGCACATACCCTTCTTGTAAAACGAAAAAAAAAATTATAATTACTATTATATATTAGTACTAAAAGATGCATAAATATCAAAGCATATATTCAATCAATCTGATTGTGAGTGACATTTTATGCCATACCCCTTTCCTGAAAAAAATCCTGCGGACGCCCTTAAACACACACTATTATTTTCATTGTATATCACTGTCTTAAAATTTTACCGAGTAACTATTGTGCAATCCATAAGTGCAATTCTGTCCAGAATTGTATTCCGCGATAGTATTGTTCAAACAACCTGCATCTCTGACAGCCGCCGCACCGGCAAAGAAGACGAAAGTTACATAACTAAGCATGGAGAGCAAAAGGGCGAGAAGAGTTCCGCTCGGTATACTGCTCGCTGGATCCTTCAGATCACCGGATATATTGGCACCCGCTTGAATGCCAGTGACTGATGGGAAGAAAATGGCAAATACCGAGAAGAAGGTGTGATTGTTGTTCTCCGAATACCGATAGTCCGACCACAGATTGTCCATAAATACTTTCGCTAAACATATTATATATTCCATGTTAGATTATTTTATTCCATAACATTATATACATATATATATATATTTTATTTTATGTCATCGCTTCATATCAATTGCATACTCAGCTTTATACTTACATGAAAAGCCTTTGAAACCTTTTTCTTTTTGTTCCTCATTTTGTGGTCCCATAATGGTTCCAATCAAAAAATCGAAGATTGCACCCAAGATGACAGCTATGAGGAAGTTTTGGGCCTAACAAAAGTGCAAAATATGTCAAATCGCTTACCAAAATGTAGTTTTGTGGGGCAAAAGTAAATAGTTTATAATTTTTTTTTTTAATTTAGGACATATCTTTATATAATTTTTTGGGATTAAAAAAAATCTAATACCTTTGACTCCCATTCCATGCCGATCGCACAGATAAGAACCATAACAATAAGCGCTATTATACCGATGATTCTAATGTCATTCACGCTGTTATCTATGATCTTTAAGCCGTATGTCTTGAGTAAATCGTTCAAGGAATCACAGAAACCGATCGTGTTCATCGAAGCTGCTACGGCATTCGCGCATGCGAATACAATACCAACCGATGCACCAAACTCCGGTCCGAGAGAACGAGATATAATAAAGTATATTCCACCTGTAAGCAAATTAATTTCTTAAAATAAAATTTTTAAATAACACACATGAAAAATTTTTTAATAAAAATATAGAATATTTTAAAACATTATTTAACCTCTACATATCTCGCATATTATGTGTATAATTTTTATATATTGAAAATTTATTATAACACTCTCTCATAGACAACGAAATAAATTTCTTTCAAGGTAAGAAGCATTTAAAATTAATTCAAAAAATATATTTAATTAAAGTTGTTATTGCTGTTAAAATAAATAATTGTCATTCTTTTAGATGGAATTTTTCATCTCTAATTTTCATCCTAATTATTTTTTATCTGCATTAATGTTCTGTCGTATAAAATATAATTTCTTCAATAAACAAGAAATATAACAAAATTGACAGATGAATGTATAATTATATCTTGACTTTAAAAGGCAAAACGCGTGCTCCCTTTAAATTTGGATAAATAATTCTAAAAACGATTTTTAGAAAGAGAGTTTGAAATAAAAAAAAATGTTTAAGGAAGAACTGGACGAATCAGCTATGTCAAAAGTTATTAAATCTAATATATTTCGAGATTCATGAATTGCGCATAAAGCATTTTGGCCTATCAAATTAATTTATGAATTAAAAATTTGCCCTGTAAAATATAATTTGATCTTAAAATCGTAAATATTATCTTATATCAAATTAATTTTTTTATAGTATCTTAATATCCGTATATCACAAAAATTTTATACCGACACAAAAAATCAGATAAATAAGAATTATAATTTAAAAAATTAAAATTCATAAATAAGAATTTATTAAAATTCATAGATAAGAATTATAATTTGAAAAATTAAAATTCGTAAATAAGAATTTATTAAAATTCATAAATAAGAATTATAATTTGAAAATAAGAATTTTAATTTTACAGGACAAATCTCTTTACTTTAACTCCCAAATTAATTATTAAATTTATATTTTAAAAGGCTAAGGATGTGTTTCGCGCAATGTCAAATTTATAAATCTCGATATTTATTAAATTTATCAACTTTTGACATAGTTAATCCGTTCAGTTTTTCCTTAAACGAGAACCGAGCTTAAAACGATGATATGCGCGATGCCACTCCTCTGAAAAAAAAAGAATTACAGAATACGTTACTGTAACACACCTCCCTTTACTTCCCCATTAGTGCTAATTGCGCTGAGGCTAAGCGTCGTAATGACGCAGACGATCGCCGATATTCCGATAATGACGAGGCTGTGCAGAATGCCGGCCTGCGCGACTACCCACGAAAGTCGCAGAAACAGCATTACGCCCCATATGTTGAGCAGGCATGGTATGAGGACACCTTGAATCCATCCTAATTTTATTCCGACGTGACCCTGCTGACCGGCGACGCTCCCGACCTGCCCGGTCTCGACGGCATTGGCGTCCTGAAAGCGATATTTATTTAGAAACATGATCTGCGTCGTGCAATTCGACCGAGGATCAAATTACACATATAAAATTGTATTAAAAAAATTAAACACAATTTATTGTGTCAGCATTATTGAAATATGTTACGGAAAGATATTTCGAAAGAATAAATGAAATAATTTGAGTTGTATGTGTCTTAAAGTAATCAGACAGCCTTCTCTCGGACTATTATGTCTTAATACACTCACGCATATAGTATGCGAAGGTATTGAATTATAAAATTTAAATTTAAATAATTAGAATTTAAATTTAAAAAGAAATTTAATTATATTAATAAAAATTATATAACAAATTTAATTTAAATTATATTTGCAATTATTCATTACGTAATTACGAAATCATCCATATTCATATCATCCATGTTAGAGATAATGATCTATTAGATAATTTTTGACTTTACTTTATTTCACATTTTAGCTATATTACAATTATGACGCTCCTTTTATCGTAGCTCTTTAAGCAATAAAATATGTCATCAAATTTTTAATTTTTTTCAGGTTCTTTATCTTTGTACAATGTATAGTGTACACATTATCGATAACAAATCGAACATCGTGTTAACAGATTTTAATGGTTATCAGATGCTGCGATTAAATCTTAAATCTGTTGATATTAAATTATTATATGCTTATTATTTGGCTATTTATTATCTATATCGACAATATGTAAGAAAATTTTGAATGTGGCATAATTATATTTGTAAAAGAACACATAGAAAGAGAGGATGCATGATTTTTATACAAAATTAGCAGTTAGCCATGTCTTCCCTCTCAAGTTCTTAGATGTATAAAAACTCTATCTATATGATACTTTTCCTAATTCCCTTAGACGGATGTTTACTGCTATGTAAACTTAATAAACTTGCTTCGCTCAGTTCTGTTATCTCTACGACGTCGATCGTCTTCGAAATAGAGTAAAGAGATTAGAGTAACGATTCTCTCATCAGCCATGAAAAGTTCAGATAATATATACTACGTATAAACTTTTTCAAAAGCTGTTACGTTTCTTATAAACAATCTTGTCTTATTAGCTAAAACTTTGGTTTAAGATTTTTGTTATACTACGCAAAAAAATTAAGGATGTTCTGGATGCACAATAGTAGCAAAAAAATTGTCAAAATTAAAAAGAAAACATGTTTCTTACGTTTATACTGTTTGAAAAATAAATTAAAAAAATTAATTTGGGTTATGAAAAAAATTAAAGTATCGCAAAATAATATGGATTTTGACGTCTTCGTAAAAGAAAATAGTTGTAATTAATATTCTTCCTAATTTATGGCAAAAATTTTTGATCGTGAATATCCTCTGAAATCAACTGCAAAAAACAATGACAAACGAGTAATTTGCAGAAAGAGAAAAAGAGACAGATAATATTTTTCTACAATTTTTAGTAAATAACTTTTAAACGAATTAGTGGATCTAAATCAAGTTTCGCACAAATATTTATTAGAATTTCCTTAATATATGAGAAAATTTTTATTTCATTGGTAATATTTTTTCTTTGTCAAATTTGTCAATAAGTGCTACAATAGACGATTTTCCATAAGAATCAATAGTAGCTTTAAATTTAAATAACTTCCAAACCGTTAAGAGAATTGTGCTTAGTTTTTGCACAAATATTCAGAAGAAATAGTAGAACAATCTATGAAATTTTAATGCTTTTGTTAATATTTCGATATATGTCACATACATCCTTAAAGGGTCACTTTCTTTCTTTTATAGAAAAGACAATTCTTTAATGCAACTTCATTGCATATAATCGTATTGAGATCAATAACAAAGCTTGAAGTTTTTAGTTTCAGAATCTTGTTTCTACAGTGGATTTCAATTTTTTTTTATTTGTCTTAAAATTGCATTATGAAAAAGCGATGTCCGTCGATTGAACAAATTTTTCAAAAATTTGTCAGAATGCCGAAAAAAAAAAATTGTAGCATAATTTTGTTAACTTTAAAGAGTTTTATCTTTAATTTTTTAGCTTCGTAAAGAATACCTTATGATTTTCTTTCGCCGAATTACTCATTATTAAAATAAAATCAATCTATTGACTTTGAGAGATTATAATTAGCGAAAAAATTATCGCACAATGATTATTAAAAAAGTAATTTGAAGAGAAAAGTCAACACTTTAAAATGCACTAATTGCTCTTTCAGTCAATATTATTAAAGTGTAATCGTTACTTTAAAATCAAGTAAAAATTGCATTTTTACCCCTTTCTATTTAAATCAATACAAATTAATGAAAAAACGCTAATATTTTTATGAACTTTACAATATTTACAAGCAAAAAATATCCTAATTTGTGTGAAAAAAGGCTGAAGTTTTTATAGATCATCATGCGATCATCATGCGATAATTTTTTCATTAATTATGAATATTAAAGTCAATAGATTGATTTTACTTCATCAGTGAGAATAACTCATTGAAAAAAATTATAAAACGTTCAATAAAAAAACAAATTAAAGTCAAAACTCTGCTCTTTAACATCCAGTTGACAAAATTGTGCTACAATTTTTATTTCTTTGCCATTCTTTGACAAACTTTTGAAACATTTGCTCAATCGATGAACGTTGTTTTTTTATAATAAAATTTTGTATCAAATAAAAAGGATTAGAATCGATTAAAAGATTCTGAAACTAGAAATTTCAAGTTTCGTAATGCTTTTTTGATGATCTCAATCCAATTATATGCGACAAATATTGCAGCCACTTGAAAATTTCTTTTTCTGCAGAAGGATAAAAGTTAATTTTTTTGCGTAGTATATTTTGTTGCCTCTTTAATAAAACAAAAATTTCACTTAAAAATTCAATTATTGATGTATAAGATATAAATTTTGATGCACACTTTTTTTTTAAAGATAAGAAATGTCATTTATGCATAATATTGCACATTTAATAAACCAGTAAATAAGTGAATGTACAGCAAAATTCTAAATATATTTTTCGAACCGGAAAAAATCGATAAATATTTAAATCTATTCGACCGATAAAACTTACTGTTGTGTAGCTTATATTATGATAGGAATTTAAAGGAGTTTACCTTGAAATAAAAGTCAATATATATATATTAATATTTTCTTTTATATTTGCGATAAAGTATTTTAATATATATATATATATATATATATATATATATATATATATATATATATATTACATATATTTAAAATATTTATCGCAAATATAAAATTTTTAAATATATATATATATATATATAGATAGATAGATATGTGGTGTGTGTATGTGTGTGTGTGTGTGTGTGTGTGTGTAATATTTCTCACCTTTATGAGATTTCCTTCGTGCAGAGTGCTCAGAGACGGTCTTTTCGCGCGACGGCTTAATCTGTAAGGAAGATTGTTGATATATTTCGATATATTAAAATTATTGTCATCAATGCAATTTATTCAGAACTGGACAAATTCTTTTCGAATAAATGTATGAAAAACGTAAACGTTAATTATTTCTTGATATCCAGGATAGGGATGTGCAAAAAGTTAATGATTTTTTCCCAATATTTTGTTTTAAATAAATGAGATGCTGCGGAAACAAATAAACTTGATATTTCCCAGAAACTAATTAAGCATTAAAAGCTTCCCTTTTTCCTTTAATTAAATTTGTGTCGCAATAATTAAAGCATATATAAATATAAAAATCACAGACACACGTCATAATAAATAATAATTGACAAAATTATTGTTTAATTATTATAAAATGTAAAACACTCTTCAAGCTGTTAGTCTCGATGTATACAATTATAATTTAACGGTTTAATTTCAAAACTGCTATTTTTTTATTAGTTTACCAATAAATGTTAATTTAATTAATTCATACCTATAATGATCCAATCGTGGAACCACATCCCACAGTCCGCTCCTGTTTAACGTCATTGTGGATCTTTTATTATTTTGCTGCAACTGTCCCATCATATCCTCTTCCGGTGGTTTGCTCTGAAAGTGACTTTCCATTTCGCCGTATCTGAAAAGAGCATTTGACAAACTTTGTTCATTTTCCGGCTGTTCTATGTATGCGAGTTATTATTCTCTTGTGCAAACAGTTGAATAAATTAAAACTAAGGAGGTAACATAATTGTAATGCAATTGCGATGCAACAAAGCTTACAAAAAAAACTGTTAAATAAAAATAATTATTTTATTTGCGCGCTTTTACACATGTACACGTGCATATATGTGTATCGTTCAATGTATAATTATAATGCTTATATGCATGATGCGTAATTCTGGAAATTAATGTTGGGCAATATTCAAAGTGTGACGTATGATTCAATATCGACCCGAAGGTCTTGTCGAGCGATAACTGAACCGGAGATAATTAAGGTCACATATGGGGGAGGGTGTTCTTCGCAGAAAATATTAAGAACGATTTGCGATCAATAAGTCAGACAGGGATTGGATACTCGCGATATAGGTATAGGCTGTTACATTTTAATTAATTAATTTATACTATTGATCGGTTAGATAACTCGTATTTCAAACACATTTACTCGAGTTTTCTCGGAATCTATATAAATAAGACAGGTTATTATCGGAAAAAAGCTGATAAATCACTGTTTTAAAACTTTGACATATGTTTATGCAGTCGATGCACAAAGGATATTAACACTGCTATCATTATTCTTTCACACTCTTCGAATAGATGTATAAATGGTAAATGATTGTGTTTTGCGACATGCAAATTTTCGAGCAAATATTCGCAAACTGCAATCGTACGGTTAATAACAATATTTTGCGAGTTCGAAGATTTATCCGCAATGTCATTTGAAAAAGTTGCCTAACAGAATAATTAATGTATTGATTTGTATTTATTATTTAAAAATATCAATAACTTAAATTAATAATACATGGAAGAATAAATTATTATTTAGAGAATAAAAACTAATGCGATCGATTGTTTCTAATTTTGCAGCAATGATTTTTACCAAGATTTTTACGATAATTATAGAACGCAAATATATAAATTACACATGTGTCATCTATGTGTGACTCGCAATGACTGCAACGTGATCGATACTTTTTACGAGGTTGGATACTGAACCGTGGAATTTAATAAAGGAAAGTTTCTAAAAGAATCTATCGAAGAGACGCACCTCAATGTTTATTGACGTCAGGCATTCACGATAAATGTGAAATAATGTAATGGAATAATCTAGGAGAGTATATCATCCACAGGAAAAAATTTCACCTTTTTCGGGATTATTGAAACGCTTTAAAAATAATTTCTAAGAATAATTCGCAAAAAAATAGAATTATATACATCTAACAATGTTTATCAAAATTTGATATCGCACTATGTAAATTCTATGTAAATTCTTCTTGATGTATATATTCAAGTGTTATCTTAAGGATGTTCTGGATGTACAATAGTAGCAAAAAATTATCAAAATTAAAAAGAAAACATGTTTCTTACGTTTATACTGTTTGAAAAATTAAAAAAATAAATTTGGGTTGTGAAAAAAATTAAAGTATCGCAAAATAATATGGATTTTGACGTCTTCGTAAAAGAAAATAGTTGTAATTAATATTCTTTCTAATTTATGGTAAAAACTTTTGATCGTGAATATTCTCTGAAATCAACTGCAAAAAACAATAAAAAACGAGTAATTTGCAGAAAGAGAAAAAGAGACAGATAATATTTTTCTACAATATTTAGTAAATAACTTTTAAACGAATTAGTGGATCTAAATCAAGTTTTGCACAAATATTTATTAGAATTTTCTTAATATATGTGAAAATTTTTATTTCATTGGTAATATTTTTTCTTTGTCAAATTTGTCAATAAATTCTACAATAGGCGATTTTCCATAAGAATCAATAGTAACTTTAAATTTAAATAACTTCCAAACCATTAAGAGAATTGTGCTTAATTTTTGCACAAATATTCAGAAGAAATAGTAAAACAATCTATAAAATTTTAATGCTTTTATTAGTATTTCGATATATGTCACATACATCCTTAAAAAAATTATTTTTTTTTTTGTAGATTTGAATAAAATCGATTTTATCCTACCAATCTTTTACTTTGTATAGCTATATAGCATTTAAAAAAAAAAAGAAAAAATTTGACAGGTTTAAGTCATTTGCCGAGTTCTGTTTGCAAGAAAAAAGGATAGAAGAATATTGAATAAAGAGATGAAAGGAAAAGAAGCCTAAAAAGATGAAAAAGGGAATTTCTATAACGAGACGAATATAACTATTCTGGGAAAGATTTCATAGAATTTGTATGATTGTGCAATTTTCATGATTTGATGCCAGTGTACATAATTATAATTCAATAAAATGAAAAACTTGATGAAATTGCGTGTGCATCGTAACTCAAAATCGATGATGAGCGCCCGCGGCAAAGCACGGTTGATTTGCGTCGGATTTATCGTCATCACTTCCGGGCAGCAAAATGCATCACTGCGCGATGCCAAAATAAATAAATCCGCGAGAATCTCGGCTCCCGATGCTGAGCAGCCAAAGCCGCTTTTGCCTTTTGATATTCGCGATTTAATTTTTCACTTGATTTTTCCCTTTTTGATAACGATGACATCAGGGTGACCACATATAAACGTGCCAACCGATGGTTTCCTCCCCTTATCACTTGACTCGATGAGACAAGACAACCATCGATTTATCTCCTTTGCATGACAGACTAGCAGATAATCGATCAAAACGATACGTCAATCTTGCAGCCTTTTTTTCGCATGATTAGATCAATTTATAGCGAAATAAAACTGTAAACGGTAACGCATTTTCACGTGTATATGTTGTTTTTGACATATATTTTCTCGGTAATAAATTTTCTGAAACATAATTTCTCTAGTTGCAGAAAATATTTATGTTTTGTTCCTTTTTTTTTCGCAGCAAATGGCAGGAAAAAAGCCTCGAATCACAACATTTTTGTTGTTGTTAAATAAAATTTGATAAGCTATGCTTGAAAAAATAAAATTCTGTTTGAAAAAATAGAAGCTACGTATATTATGATCTATAAATTCATCAACGCAAGTTTAAAGAAATTATATTTGCATCTTATAAAATAATTGTCTCCAAAAATATCGCATATATATAATTTTATCTTATGTAATCATTATGATATCCGTTGCATTTAAAAACTTGATAGTATTTATGTAAACAATTCATACATATGTTCTCTTAATGAATTTAATTATTTTTTAATATATTTAAAAATCAAATAAAAAATTATTTTAATTAAATTATTATTTTTATTTTATTTTAAATTATTATTTTATTTTTTAAAAAGCTTTCTTTTTTCCTCTTTCTTTCTGTCTCTGTCTGTCTGTCTGTGTGCTTGTCTCTCTCTCTCTCTCTCTTTCTCTCCCTCTCTCTCTCTTTCTCTACCCCCTCAAATATGTCTAATAAAAATGTATTTATTCAGATGAGACTTGTGTGTGTGTCAATGATTAATGATAAAAGTTAAAACTTTATATGTGTGCAAATTGTAATTGTTTATATTAATAAAGATAAATTAGTATTTTATTTGAGAAAAAAAAACATTTTATACAAATTGCAATTCATTAAAAATAAATAACCATTGAAAAATTATGTAAATTTCAGGCAAACTACAAAATAAATTATTTTCGAACTGTCAACTCTGATATTTATATTTATATTAGAAAATAGTGCGTCCAAATAGAAGAAACGATTCGTTTTACGTTAAAAATTTGTCTATTTATGTAACCTTGTATTTACATATATGAGATTTATAATATAAAATACTTTAGAAAACATTTTATACATAAATGACAGAATAATATATATATATATATATATATATATATATAAAATACATATCAGTTCATGAATTTAAATTATTATTTAAAATTTGATTACTGAAATTGATTGAAATTTGATAAAATTATTTACGATAAAATTATTTACGATAAACAAAATAATTAAGATTTAATAAATTTGTCTCCAAATGCGTTCAAATAGAATAAATGATTCATTTTATTATATGTGTCCAAAAATTTATCTATGTTGTGTATTTATTTGTGTACGTTGAACCTTCATAGATATCAAATTATCTAGTTAGAAGAAACTCAAACAAATAAAATCATTCATTGAGAATTCTGTGACCTACATAATGTAGAATAAGTTGAAATTGGAAGTATACAATTAAGTTTAGACTTTAGAACAATAAGTTTGCTTAAAAAAAAAAAAATAATAATAGAAAAATATGCCGCAAGTTATGAATAAAACATGTCTCGTATTCAGTTTGTTAAATAATGAGCAGAAGAAAGAAAGAAAAGAAGAGAAAAGAATGAAAAGGAGAGCGAAGCACAGTTTAGAAAAGTGATTATCAAAATCTAATTAATAAATAGATTAGATCTTATTACATCAAGATCTTAAAAATCGATAAATCTAAATAACAGCCAAAATATTTGTATTATTATTCCAAAAATTTGCAATTTGAACAGATGCAAACATTGTATGAATAAATTTAATTGTGCCAATAGTTTTATATTTTGATACAAGATGATGATTATAAAATATATTATTTTGCGCATATATTTTCAAAATAGAAACAGATCTACTTTCTAATAACCAGAATGCGTATATTCGTAATTCGTGCAAGGTCGACAAGCTTAAACTGGCCATTAATTATGTTCGATGGAAACAAATTGAATTAAGTGATAGATATAGATTCCAAAGTAAATAAACTCGAGGGAGCAGCGCAAAGTCTACTCGATCCACTTGTTGATCGCGTTTTCATGAGACGCTATTACGAGACAAGTGTAAGTATAAGGAGGGCGGGAGGGGGAACGAAACAAAAGTCTGATGATGAAATCACGAGTGAAAATTTTTCATTGAAACTCACGGCGCAAGATCCGGTTGGAAGATCATGATGATGGATATTTAACAAAATAACACACCCGCGATCTGCGACGCGCCAAACGATCCGCGAGGATCTAACACGAAGCACTGAGCGTCGCGAAAACTTGAATCCCTCGTGGATCAAAACCCCCTCGAGTGTAGACATTCAAAGGAAGGAAGCATGCGTCGAATTTCCCTTTCCACGGCCGTTCACGCGCACCCACACGGCGTGCTCGCGCACGCATACACGAGCGCGATTCCGTACGCGAATAATTTATGCGATGTTATTTTTTTTTTTTTTTAAGAAAAATAAATCGCTATACAAACTCTTGATTATTAAATTTTATCTGGTACGTCTCATTGGTGCAACTTGGCACTATAACAAGATAGTAAGTTTGAAACACTGATGTTGCTGATGGGAAGAGTCGAATGTGATCTGATTTTCTTTGGAAACTTGGCGAAATTTATTTAAAAAGAAAAAGGGATTTTCCTCCATAAAAATAAATGGTTGAAAGAGGGGAGGATTTCATTGTAATTTTTGAAAGAGGGGATTTCATTGTAATTTTTGATAGCAAGGAAAGTTGTTTGAAAAATGTATAGTCAAATATATAGTCAAAGAGAAAGGATTTTATTTTCAAATAAATGTATTGAGATCTTGAAACTTTTAGAATATTTTATTGAAATATTTAAAATTTATGTCTAGAGAAAGCAGTAAAATTTATTACTCGAGGAAACTTAAAGAGACATTTTCAAAATCTTTTCTTTTGTCTCTCATGATTAATTAATATAAAAGAGAAAAATAGGAATGTTTCTTTATAGAAGACAATGTCAACGAATCTTGTCAGGACAGTTTGTTTATCTTTAATGTTAAATATTTTAAGGCAAATAAATATATAATTAAATCTTGATGTATAAAATTTTATTTAATACAAAATTAAATAAAGGATAAATTTTTGTTGACTTTGTATATAATTTGTGAATTTATATATAAATAAGAAAATCCATTAATATTTTTATCAATATTTCGAACAAATTCTTTTATCTCAGATTTAAATAATAAATTTAAAAAATCTTTCAAAAATGTCTTAATGTCAAATCAGCTGTATAAAAGTTTTTTATTAACTATGAATTAATAATGTTCGAAGGGCCAGTAGCTACGAAGCCACGCTACGCGCGTTCGCAAGCACGCGAGAACGTGCGAGCGTTTCAATTTGCGTGGGCGGCTGCGTGCGCGTTTCGTAAACTTCGACCCTCGACGATGGAGAACGAGGAATGAAGGGAAAAAAGGAGGGAGGAAAAAGAAAAGAATGCACTTTCAAGAGAAACGAGCGATTTTCATCGCGCTTCGTGGAATGCCGCGAGCAGAATATCCACAAAACGAAACGAGAGAGACGAGAAGGTCGCCGCGGTGGTTCACTCTACGTTTCGAAATCTTTTGACGTTTTTTTAACGCGACAGAGGAGCGCGGAGAGAGAAGCACTTTACGCGTGTATCTATGAAAAGCACAGAGGGAGGAAGAGGCAGAAAGAGAGAGAGAGAGAGGAAGCTTGCAAATGCAATGAGGCTTAAAAAAAAAAAAAATTTCGTGGAAGCGAGATGTCGACAGATCTCTTACATGCATATAATTAAATAGAGCCGCAAACGTATGAGAAATGCGATAAAAAATCAGATTTACTCACCTCGACACTGTCACTGTTTTAAACTCACTTGAGAATCGCACGAAGAGAGTTTTTCGATATTAAATATTAAATATTAATAATAAGTCACTTCAAATTATTCACACTCTAGAGATCCGCTCCGTCCAGCTACTTTGACTTAAGGAAAGAAGAAAAATATGCGCACTAAATTCTATTTCGTAGACTCACTTCAACGAGACGGAAACGCGACGAGATATAAAGCTGTCATCGTTATCTCGCGAGTTGTCAAAAGGATGACCGTATGATCGAATTCCGCGAGCGACTACACAACTTTTTCAGTTGTTCCGGCATTTATATAGACGGCGAGGAACGCTGTCCACGTGCGGTGCCGATGACGTTGACTTAACGTTTTTACGTTGACGGGCAACATATGTGTATATATCTATACGCCTACACTTGGCGCGAAAACGTCCCTGTCGGTAGGAAGCACACAGATCCGCGGAGAGATTATCCGGCCGAGTTATTGTTTGCCATTGTTGTTATTAATGAGCGACACTGCTGGTTGCGGTGATGTGGCCTTTTTCACGTGGCTCGGTTTTACTGTCACTATTTCTTTTATTATTACCGTCGGGGTATTTTTTAACTAGCTCGTAACTTTAAAACTTGTAAGCTTGGGAAGAAGGAACACACATATCGGTTGTAGTGAAAAATCTATATTTATTTTCTTTAGAAAGCCGATTTATCAATTAGTGTATCTTGATTACTTACCTCTTATCGAGATAACGTATTCTTTATTCATATCGCTTTTATCATTTTTTAACAATGACGAATTTATAACGAATAAATTCTATTTATTATTTTATATATGGCATATTGTTTATTTCATTTATCTTTTTCTAAAATTGTTCTTCTCAATATTAAATATAACTTTAACAATAAATAATAATAATTATTGTAGTAAAAAGAATTAATGTAAAATTACATTGGTCCCCTAAAAATTGACTTTTTAATCAATTGATTAAATTAAAAAATGACTAATTAAATTTAAAAATTGACTTAATTAAATTTAAAAAAATATACATAATCCTTAAATTTTTATTTTCAAAATATTTAAAAAATTTCTTACAAATTTCCTCACTTTTCTTAACCAAAAGTGTTAAAGGTGACATCACACCGATTCAATTTGAGTATATATTTGTTCAACATGCCGCATCACTGAAGAGAAGAATGAAATTCATCGAAAAGTTTATATACGTCGGTATTCTCTTATCGTTATCGATTAGCGCTCATTTTTCTGTTCAACAAGTGGTTA
The DNA here is from genome assembly GCF_021464435.1 of Cataglyphis hispanica. Lineage (NCBI taxonomy): Eukaryota > Metazoa > Arthropoda > Insecta > Hymenoptera > Formicidae > Cataglyphis > Cataglyphis hispanica. Next base: position 8,802,169 of record NC_065954.1, on the reverse strand, counting down.
ATCGATTAAAAAATGATAAGTAGTTAAATCAATAATCCTCTCTCGTTTGATAGGCTGATTGTATCGTAAATATTCTTAATATATCTGTTCGCTTTCACGGTTCGTTTATTTAAATGTATCATTAAAAAAAAAAAGACACGATTTACGGACTTGCTCGTATACCGAGCAACAAATGCTGTATTTGAATGTCAGAAAATAAACTTGACTTTCTACATCTAATACTTATTTTGCTCTCTGTTCCATAAGCACGAGTATATACATCTTATTTCGAGAACAAAAAGACGCGCGGTTAAAGAAACGGATCTGATGCGAAACACGCATCGCTAATAACGTTAAGTATAATGCTATTGTTATCTGAAACTAATTTGAAAAAAGTTCCACTTTATAATTGCAAAAAGACTCTTTCCAGTTGATCCGTTCAACTAATCGCATTTTTTATTTAAAACTATTTTTGCCCTAACACACACATTGCTCTCTTTTTCATCTTTATAAAAGCTCGGTTAAAATAAACTGGTATATGATCGCTTTAGCAAGCATGCAAAAATTTATGAAACGTGTCATTAAAATAGACAGACACATTTATGCGTTCGTGTGTATATCAATGGCGCGAAATTTATTAAAGGTATCTAAGACAAATGGTGTCATTTATTCTGTTACGTTAACGATAGTTTGTCGTGAGGTATGTGCGACTGATAATCAAATCTACGCCCGTGCACGAAATGCTATATAGCTACAGATGTGCCTTGCTTTAACGTCCTTTTAACGAGTTTAACGTTATAGCGCGAATGCTGCGGAAGTGCTGATTTCCTTAATAGAAACAGGTGAACTTAGCACGCCAGCTTTTACGTAAACCCTACTACTATTCGATATGACTTGCGTCAAGGCAAAAGTAAATTACGGAATAAAAAGTTTATACATCTTTTGTTTCTCTCAAAATGCCCCGCGACGATTGCGCGATGAGATCTGAAAGTAATTAAATAAGCAATAATTTAAAGAAGTATTTTTTATTTTTTATTTAATTATTATTATAATGTATCATCTTCCGATAAATATATTATTTATAATTTATTTATAATTATTTATTTATATTATTTATAATTTTAATAAATATTTATTTATAATTATATTATTTATAATTACTTAGAAATATGATAATTATTTATAAATATTTACTTAAAAATATGATTACTAAATTTGAGTAAAAAAACGTGCAATTTAATTTCCGAATGCTTGGTCGATGAAATTTTTACTTCCTAAAGCGAGTTAGAAATTTTTGAACAAACATTATTCCTTGCGTAAATAGAAACAGATTGATTACACGCGTCGAAAGATGTTCCGCGGCTAAATGACGTAGATCTGTCATGCAAACATTGTAGAGCACGATGGCTGTCAATCGATTCGCTGGCTGCTTAACGCATGGTTAACGAATGGACGAGCTTGTGAATTATGTTGCTTAAAGTCAAAAATGTGATAATGACAAATGTAATCGGAAATAATTGCACGAGATTCTGCACTAAATTTAGCAAAAGCAATATACAATGTACATGTGATACCAAAAAAACAGTGAGGAAGTAAAAAATATCTATTGCGCCATATATTTATAAGTATATTTATGAAATTCTGAGCTTTTTAATTCAGTAAGATTTTTTTTTAATTATATATTAGCATTTACACTCTCGATTAATGTCTCCATGGAACAAACAGACAGTTTGAAATTTTTTTTTTTTTTTTTTATAAAAGATGACAATATGCGACTTTGTGCGAATTTCTCTTATCTTAAGCACATTTTAATTTTAAATTTAAACTTGTATATGATGCAAGCCATTTGAGTCATTCCAGTAATTACCAGGCAAAAAATAGGAAAATTTAAGGGCAACGCGATACTTCTTTTATGTACACATATTCAGTAAAAATATATATTTGTAATATAATATTAAATTTACGCAAAATTAATTAAACTGATTTTAATTAATCCTTGTTTATGTCAGTAGAATATTTTATCGTGAAAATAAATGTATATATATTCTAATATAATTTAATAATAATAATTTGTGAAAGAAGACAATAAGTGATTTTCAAATTATACATTTTATACACACACACACACACACACACACACACACAAACATATATACATATATTCGTGTATATATAAAATTCTTATAGAAAGTAAGGCTAGTGCAAGTTTCCTTAGATAAAGAATCAGAACACGTTATTATTATCTGTCAATGATAATTCGAGTTAAAATTTTGCTGTGATAGATCAGAACCGAAGGAAACATGCTTGCTGAAGATTTTTTTCTCCCTCCGGCAAGAAATTAAATTCGTCATATAGTGTACATATCGACAAAGTTGGCAGAAATTTTTATCCAATAAGCAAGAGCACATTATTTTACCGTTACTTTGCTACTTCTGCAAAAACGCAAATCCACTAAAAAAAAAAAAAATTATAATTATTTATAATTATTTTTTAAAGATAAAAGTATCAAATTTTTATAAAAACTGGCAAAGAAATTCGAATTTAATACAAATTGTTTTGATAATTATTTTAAATCCTCCGCTTGCTACTTTCTTATGAAATTAATTTTTTATAACTTGCCCGTATCGGAATATTGCTCTTTATATTTCCGTATTCTAAACTATTCTGTATTCTAAACACTGTTATCTGTAATCATCTCCACTAACTTGACGTACGTTATTGCATTTCGCTTAACTGCTCATGTATATAATTACATCAGCGGAATTTCGATATCTATATCGATTGTGTGCTGTTTGATTATCGTACATTTATCATCTCACTGTGTTGTCAGATATGATGACGTATGCTCAAATACTTTACCGGATCAAACTGATTCCGGTAAGATACTTTACGGGCTAAAAATCATCGTCGATTCTGATACGGGCAAATTCCTTTCTGCTGGCTCGACTGATCTTATCCTATTCATGTATTTCCAGATATCAATCTTAATTCAGCAGCCAGCGGGACGGCTCAATTTAATCATCATACAGTTTCTAATGCAGTTTAATTGCGCGTAAATGACACCTAGAGCAATTGCGAGTGTATTATACATGTAACTTCCGCGTAATCTAAGAACGTATCAAGTATTATTACATGGTTATGGCAAAAATTATAAAATATAGCGTAGTTAAATAATTGTCCTGTTTCGCGAAATTAACAAAACTTAATAAAAGTATGCAATTAATACGCGACGTCTGTTTATGAGTTGAAAAATTGTTAATAATATCACACAGAAGTAACGAAAAAAAAAAAAGAAAAAAATTATAAATAGTTTAAATATATATAGTATAAATATACTGACGAAATAATAATATATAAAGATAATATTTAGAAACGCGCGCAAAAAAGGAACACGACATATGGGGTGTGTAAAGCATCTGAAAAATATCTTAAATTAGAAATGATATCAGCGTCTTTTCAAGAAAGGTTGTAATTACTTGGAAAATCAGTTAATGGAGTTCAAAGAGCATTTCGCATATTTGATGCAATTAATATTGATACAATTCCGGAAATATAATTACACACGTGCGGAGAAATTGAATCTAAAGGGAATGAGAAGAATTTGATAAATCGCCAATACTCAAAACTCCAGCACGCAGCTGGCACGATACAAATATTGGCTGGCGAATAGTTTTACATGTCATCTCGAAAATATATGGATGATTCACCGCATCGTTCCGTGTAAAAATCAAAACTACGGTCGCGTGTAGATAATTCGGCTTACGTTCGGCGAAAGATATCACGATGATTCACGAGGTGTCCATCAGATCTCGGGACTATTCGATAAAATTCTGTCACTCAAGGATCTTGTTATAAAATATTTATAAAATATTTATAAAAATATTTATAAAATATATTTTCTCCGGCTGCATATATTCCCGTTCCTTAGATTTATTTTAGGATTTATATTATATGTACATATCACGGATAATATAAGTACTTTTATCTTATATAAGGCCTGCCCAATCGATCGATGTATCGATCACATTTTAGTAAAGAGTAGGCAGACCTGACTTGTGTACGAAAAAATTTCGGAACTTGAAATATAAATCGTGAATGATGCCATTGATTCATCCATCATCATCCGTTGGAATTGTTTGCGTTAAAAACTCTGCAAAGCAAACTTTGTTGAAAAGAAATTTTGTTTCCTTATTTCTAATTAACTGTTTCATCAATCGATTATATCCCCTCTAAACTTTAATAGAGTCTTTGAGAGTGTGGAATTTAAAATTAAACGTCTAAAATCAAATCGTCCAACATTTTCCAATTAATATATGTTATAAGCAATTAGAAAATTTTATATTAAATCATAAATCCCAAGTTTTATTAAATTTTTGTGTGATTAATAATAGTGCATTGCGTGGGGGGGAAAAGCGTATAAGATGCTGCTTGTTAACATCGTTTGAAAATTTGGAGTACGAGCTCTGAGGCACGTGAGGTACCGAGAAGGCTAGTTATAGCTCGCGTGGAAAACCGAATTAACGATTCAGTTGCGAAATCGCACATTTTGTGCGTGTATGTGTATTCATTGACATCAAAGATTTTTCCTCGTGATTACTTTATTTTATTACGCAACAATCACGATTTATATAACAAAACAAAAGTGTCAATTTAACAAGCAGTCATTTTATATTAGAAAAACCTACATTTTCTAACATAACCTAACATTTCTTAAATATCTCTTTTAAAGAGACTAATTATATTAATAGCTTTATTTCTGGTTGCAGAACAATTGTTAGTTATGTTAAATTAATTTATAATATATATATTAGCTAAATATATTGGACACAAAAACATATAAGAATGTTATAATAATTATGTAAATCTGAAAGAATAGATAATTATATAAATTATTTTGTATATATAATTCTTTCTCTCTCTCTCTCTCTCTCTCTCTATCTGCAAATATGAGTGTTAGAATATTAGCAAAATTTCTGATTACGTATCACAAAGGGAGATATATAATCGAACAACGTTTATTCATTTATCGATCTCGTATCTCGTGCACTATATATCCCATAATTGCGTCGCCTTAATTCAAGCTAAATTGGCTGTCGTGCAATTACTAAATCGATAAGCTGCGACGTCAACACGAGAATAGGTGAAAGTGTAATTAATAATTAAGCATTTAAACTATCTCAAGCGATTGAAAAGGCCAATATGACAAATTAATTATTGCGACATTATCTTATTGATAATCAGCAATTCATAATTATAAATTATTCGTGTTGCATAAGATATAAATGCATGTTACGAAAAATGCATGTTACAAAAAGCAATGGATGTTAAAAAAAAAATATTTATAGAAAATATTTTCTATGTATTGTGATTTGTGAGCAGGAAGTTGATGATATAATGGATTTCTGTCTTATCTTTTTGTATCGTCATCATACCAAGCATATAGAAGTAACAGCTCACTCGCATTATATTACATCACATCTGTAACAATTAAGTCACAACAATGTCGCGTCGTTTACACGCAAATTGATATGTACTCTTATTTGTGTTGAAGATGATTTTCTTGCGATAATAAAATCATAATCCATTATTATAACAAACGCGGTTCTGGAATAAACTTGATTATTCTTCCTATAAATTTTAATTACTTCCCGTCCATACAATTTTCCGCAAAAATTACTATTGCTTTTGCTGCAACAAAAACACAAAACAATAATACGAAATAATTGTGTCGTATAATTAAAAAAAAAATTAAAAAAATTTTGCTTTAAATCTTTTAAAAATTATGAAAAATAATTTTTCAAATTTTAAAAGTCACTAATATGCAATGATTTTTCTAGTATACATATATACAGGGTATCTTGCAATGTGATGTCCATTTATTGAAATTGTGTATTCCTGATTTTATTCTGAATCAAAAAGTCTTAATAAATTTATAGAATCAATACTATTATGCGAAAGAAATCGGATTTATTTTACAAAAGAATTATCCAATTAATTTTTGGTTAACGACTCTTACTTCTATGCTCACGCGACACCAATAACTGACTTTCCTTTTTCTCTCGTTTCACTATCCTTTGTCTCTCATTTCATTCTGTCTCTCTCTTACACGTTATATATATTTGTAGATTCATAGTCGTCGACCATTTTCTTCAATTCTTCTCTTATGCGCGGTTCAGTAATATCCGACAATAATTCGTCCTTAGATTTATGATTCAAACCCAATGTTGACAGCCAATATTTCCTTCCAACCGACTGCTGTAGTTGTGCCATTTGAAGCAATCTCTTCTGTTTCATCTTTGATTTTGACAATAGTAGCCTGTCGTTTTTTAATGCGAATTTCAGCCATATCAGATAATTCGCCTCCCAATAACAAATCATGTGGTATATAATTATCAGGCAATGCATATATTCAAAAAGATTTTCGTCGATTTTAATATCTGCAATGAAGCTTCCTAATGTCACACCACCGCCTGTTCCAACGCTCTCAAATGGGATCTTCTTTGAATTCAGTGTGGGAGCACCCAATGCTACATATAGGCTAACACGTATCAAATGTAAATCGCTTCCGGTATTTAATATTGCATTTATGTCGGTACCTAAAATGTTTACTACCTTATACGTCTTCTTGTCGCCAATCTTCGTCAGATCACAACGTATTTTAGCTTCTTTTGCTTCTCCACTCGTCTTTTCTTTCGCTTGTTTTGTGCATTTAACAGCAATATGTCCCGCACTTGAAACACTTTGTTCTCTTTTCCTTCGATGGGCAATCATTACTCACATGTTTCTTGTTACCGCAATTATAGCATCGTTTTGCATGTACTTCATCCTTGAAGCGTAAGTGTCTTGTTTTGAGTTGTCTTTAGTTGCTAGCTTGGATTTAGACTTCTGATAAAGCTTCATACTGCGAAAATCTTTTACGTAATTCTTTAATTGAATTAGCGCCATATAAAATAGATTTATTATCGCTTTCGTCCTGAACTCCGTCTATGATGTACTGAATTTTAGCTTCTAGCTTAATGTCTGCATAACTCGCACTCTCCATCGTTCTATATATGTATTCTTGATACGATTCCCATGACTTCTCTCTGGCCGACTCAGTTCCTTGTGCACTTGTCTGCTATTTAAAGTTCTTCCAAACTCCTTCAACAATGCTTCTTTTAGTTATATCCATGATCTGGCGCAACTCTCCAAATTTACGAATAACTTAGCGGATCCACGCAACAATCTCTTAGCATAGATTATTTTCCGAATGTCCGTCCAGGCATATAATTCTCCATAGCAATCTCCTCGAAGTGGTCAATCCATCGTTTTACATTCTCTTTTCCATCACCATTGAAAGTCTCGAGGGAGTCCTCGATCTTTAAAGGTTAAAGCTTACTGCAAAACTCTCGAAGTATCATTAGCAACTGATTCATCTTCCTCCACATCATCATCTTCTAAACCAACCAGCAACTTTTAATCTGGTACAAAGTACATTTTTATTGCCACTAACCTTAAATCAAGGTTACGCAATCGAGGTTTTAGCTGTGTAATCGTTAACAAGTCTATATTCTTAGCTGTTTCATCATCATCACTGGGATTGTCTTCCTCCAATGCATCCCTTAACCGTTCTCGTATCGCTTTATCAGTCGTCGGGAGTCCGCGCTTTAAACTTCGTTCAAAGTTGGAAGAGCGCGTCTATCAATAGTTCGCCTATCAATAGTTGATCCACATTGATCTATCCTTCGTTTGCCATGATGTCCTTCATTATGTTGCTAAACTTCGGAAATTCGTCTTTTTTGTTTTTCTCGCGAATTCAGTCCTTCACCTTCTTGTCTTTTCTGCGTACGACGCGGTGTCTTCAATATGGCGGCGAAAAGAAAAAAAATGTTCTTGGCGCCTACTGTTTTTTTTTTTTGCGTGACACGGGACCAATATGGCGGCGAAACAGCGCCCCAAGCGTTCTTCTAGGCGTCTTTTTCCTTTCTTCGTCTATGCAATTGTGCACTCAGCTAATGCGCTTGATTTCTTCTTTGACATTCAGTCACTCAGCACTCAGTCTCTTCCAGACTGTTCGCTTTTCTTCACTTTCCACTGTGAATTTTAGTCTGCGTCTTTCTGACTTTTGGCGAGGCGCATGAAAAAATCTTGATCCTTCGGACCTTCGATCTCGAATCCTGAATCTTCGACTCTTGAGCCCGGCTGAGCCCCCAAATTTGTAGAATCAAGTAAAAACAATTTTGCTAATTGTTAATAGTTTTTAATGGACAATTAAACTATGAGAAAATGAGACTAGTTACTGAAAAAAAAATATTTATCAAGGATAAGAAGATTTTTTGAAAAAAGTCAAAACGCCCGGTTTTGCTCCACTAATAAGGTAACAAATCTCCAATTGAAAACATGTAGAACAATTGCAAAATCTAGATTTATTTTAATCAAAATGCAATACAAAGATGTATTCTATCGACAAAAATCACAAATAAAGATATTCTTTTGTTCTACACCGCAGGACTTTCTTATTTAATTTTTTAACTTTAAGGATCTCAAAAAGCTTTTTTTTAATAGTTTCTTTTCTAAATGATAGTTTTTGTTTTCAACTGCTTTTTGTAGGGAAACAAAGTCAGAATAACAGATTTTCCTCTTTTCATTGGTGTACAGGTACTTGGTTTTGAGCCAACACGAAGAAAATAACAAACACGGCGGCTGAATATTCCGGCCTACAAAGTGACGATCAAAACTAATGTGTATACTCTCTATTATGTTACAGAATATAATATTGTATTTACTAAAGCAAATGCTCTGTGCAGAAAAAGTTCATAACGACTTGATTATTGTCTCGATATTGATCTTTTTTGGCCCGAAAATTTTGAACTTCTTTCAAGAAAGAAATATCGTGTGCACGTGGGCACGATTCATCTCAAAATAATGATGGCATCAATCTACAATTAATAATCCGAGTTGGCCAAAGGTAGTAGCACTTATCAGGAAGAAACAGAGATCTACCCATCTACCTGGTTTTTTTCTATCACTTTTCTCTATGCCCTAAAGTCAAGTGTTTTAAAATTATAGCAAAAAAAAAAAAAAAATGCAAAAATAACAAAGTTTTATGATATTATAAATTAATCGATAAAATGATTGCTTTTTGGGAATTATTTTTTATAAGCGTACATGCAATCTCTAGTCTATGCAGATAAGTCAATCAATCAGTTATTGGCAGCAATTATTAAACAAAATAACAGACATTTGTAATAATATATGCAACGGTGCACAATTTTTTTTGCGTTTCATAACATCAATATCTCTAAAAGCAGAATTGTGTGTAGACCAAAACGGTGGTCATTTTGAACAATTTATAAAGTAGTTAATTATTGTTTAATATTAATATTATATTCAATAAATAATATTGTTTTTATTTTATGCAATTTTGTTTTTGCCTTATAACTTTAAAACAATTGGTTTTAGAGGATATATATATCAAGGATGTTTTGGCTGTCCAATAATAGCAAAAAACTGTCAAAATTAAAAAAAAGGACATTTTATATGTTCATACTGTTTGAAAAATTAAATAAATAAATCCAGATTACAAAAAAGAAATTAAAGTATCATAAAATAATATGGTTAATAATATTTTTGATGTCTTCGTAAAAGAAAATAGTTGTAATTAATATTTTTTTAATTTATAACAAAAACTTTTGATTGTGAATACCCCTGAAATCCACTTCAAGAAACAAAAAAAAACGAGTAATTTGCAGAAAGAGAGAAATAGACAAGAAAGAGACAAATAATATTTTTCTACAATTTTTAGTACAAATTTTATTTCATTTAAAAAAAATTTTTTTTATATTATTTTATTTTTGGCACAAATATTTATTAGATTTTTCTTAATATATGTAAAGGTTTTTATTTTGTTGACAATGTTTTTTCTCTGTTAAATTTGTCAATAAGTGCTATAATTCTTCCATTTTCCATAAGAATCAATAATAACTTTAAATTTAAATAATTTCCAAAATGTTAAGATAATCGTGCTCAGGTTTTGCACAGATATTCAGAAAAAATAATAGAACAATCTACGAAATTTTCATGCTTTTGTCAATGTTTTGACATATGACACATATTTACAAATCCTTAAAACATTTTGATGTAGAATGATCAAGAATACACAGTTTCAGTATGAGCATCATGTTGCTAGACACCCTGTATATCAATCGTGAAATGATTCGCTATTATAATTAATGATACATTAAATTTGGAAAATCCGAATAAAATACGAAGTTTCATGAGTAATCGCTATCAGACAGATTCAAAAATAATCTTTCTTGTAACTGCAACATGAAAAAAGATTTAATTGTAAAAAAACAAATAGCGCTCATACGGCATGTACAATTTGTAAAAAAAAAAAAATTATAATTTTTTTGGAAAACACAATTACATACACATACATTAATTTTCATTTAAAAGTATTGCTATATAGGCGCGATCGCAATTGGGACAGGAAGCAAACATTCATGAATCTCTTCAGCGGTATACATGTGGCCGCCGAGATATACTAACACATTTTATACGTTTTCGAGGGGATTCTAAATAAAGCGGGCGGAATTCATCAGGTCACTTCCTTCGTTTACGATCTACCAGATGGTAACACTCCCATGTGTACACTGATGATGCATAAATATTTATGCCTATATAACATACATTCTTTCAAATAATTCGTATTACATAGAGCTAATAAAGTATCTTATCTTAGCAATATTGTCTTGGCTGAACACAAAACAAAAAAAAAAACAAGAACATTAACTTGTGGCAATATTTTACTTTTCACTTAGAACAAATTTTCAGCATTTAAGTAACAGCTTTTTTTATTTGTTATATGTTAGATTGTTGGAATAAACATAACATTATGTCTGTGTGTGTATGAGTAGTTGTGTATGCATGTTTGATATGCGAGAATCTTGTGATGAGAATTTTTTTTCAAGAAATGCAAAATAATAAGTAAACAAAATATGTAAACAATATTTATCGAATTATTATACAGAATAATGCATAATAATTAAAAAATTTTATTTAATTAGAAAAAATTAATCAATAAATATTAGAGGAGTTAATTTATGTGCATTAAGTAAAATTATTATATATATAAAACATTAGTATAGTAATTAGTATTAAGAGCTCTCTGATACACTAGCCATTTTCCAATATTAATATTATTCTGATGTAAATTAAAACAGCATTTATAAAGTATAATTTCTAAATGTAAGGCTATTAATATATTTAAATATATTAATATAATTAAATGTACAATTAATATATTTAAATATATTAATATAATTAAATATACAATTAATATATTTAAATATATTAATATAATTAAATATACAATTAATATATTTAAATATATTAATATAATTAATATATTTAAAAAACATACGGAGACAAGTAAAATAAACCGTAGAATAAAATAAAATTTAATTAAATTATATTAGTTAATTTAAATAAAATGACAAATTGCTTTGCAATTATATGTTCTGGTTTAATCATATCCAATGGATTGAGTAATCCATCATTGTTTGACAGAATAACGAATTATCTAATGATACTCTCTCTCTTTCTATCTCTTTCTATCCCCCTTCATTTTAGCGTCTCGCTTCTAATTATTTATATATCGGTCATGCAATCGACGTATCATGTATTATTCCAAATGGCGTGTCTGATATTTCTCCGAATGTAACGCGTCTCTCGAGGTTGCAACTCATTAACTAAAACGTTGCGTACGCAACCAAGATAATGCAACACCTATTAGCACTCAATTTGTCGACTCGCATGTCATGCTGCACTCGTACTAGCAATTTTGTATACTGTAGTCCATAATTCCAATGACGCACACGTGAGGCATGTTAAAAAAGAATCGTGCGTTTTTTTTTCTTTCTTTCTTGTACCTTTTTTTCGTTTGTATATTGTATTTCGAAATAAATTTAATGAACCTGTAATAAAAGATGAATAAGAATATCAGAATAATTTTATTCGAGAATCGCGCGTGCGATTAATGTGATTTTTTTTTTTTTTTTTTCTCAGAAAAATGTAAAATTTAATTAAAGTTTTTTCCTCTCCGGTCTGCTTGACAGAAAAATATCAATTCTGTAACAACCTGAAAGGTATTCTTTCAAACTGATAAGTCAAGTCTTTCTGTATCAATCCCTCGGTCTCGCTCGAGTTTTATTACGCTAACACAATGTTTTCTTAATTTCGGCAAATGACTTTATTATCCCATTAATACGATGCTCAGCTATATACGATGCTTTAACTTAAATTTTATCAAGCTTCGCCTTTACGGGCTTTAATATCCCGATTTGTTTCTTTGCCCCAAATATTGATTCTTATCACGAATTGCGTTCTTATGGGAAAACCATCATGAGATAACATATGAAATCTATCTCGTATATATCTCGACAAGATCATTTATAAAATAAATAGAATAGTATACATGTAGAGAGAGACAATCTAGATTAAAGAAAAGGTCTCTGCAGCAATTTGATAACATTTTGCGTGACGATCCACGTGTGAACAGCTCGGCTGTATAAGTCTTAAATAAAACATACAGCTATACAATCCGTCTGGACATTATCCTGAATTCTGCTTATGATTGAGCGGAAATTGGATCCAGCGCGTTCTCTAAAGCGCTTATCATCCTTGACCTCGAGCACGTGTGTTAGTCATCTAAATTATTGTATCCCGTGGGAAATCTGTGATAAACCGTAAGAGAAGGCTTTGAGAAGAAGGTATACACGTGCTCGAGGCTCGTTTGTAGAGAATCGATTGACACACCTACGATTAAATAACAAAGGGGGTAATCTTTTCAATGAGGCCAAGTGCCATTCCGTCCCTTCCTTAGCTCTCGGTGGGTAGATATTGCGATCGATTCCACGAACTTCTGCCGGCAATTGATGTCCCCGCAATAAATATTCGTGCTTTTATCGTTGCTGTCTGAAATTCTGCGGAACGATAACGGTGACGTTACCAATGCGTAGCCCTTTTCTCTTGAAAGACCGTATTGGCTTTCATATGAGCATAAAATACGCCTAATTAAAATTTTATCTCACGCCCTGCAGAGTATATTCTTATTCGCAATTACAACATCATCCCTATTTTTCTATTAAATTATCGTTATCAGATTAAAAATGTTTTTATAAGAATTATATTGCATTATATGTATTTGTTCTGCTGTAATTTTTTCATATCAAAAGATAATATTCTTACGAGAAATTCTAAGAGAGAAAATATGAACAGAGAGAAGAGGGCAATTTAAGTTAAACAAAATAAATAAAAGGAGCACTCGCAATTCGCTCTAGACTGTCGTCCAGACGGCGCAATTATTCGAGAAGAAAAAAAATAATGATTTGCCAGAGAGCTGCTGTAACTACAGCGTAGTCAGTGTAGTCAGCGGTCAGGTGATCGATTCTGCATTCCGAGAAATCTTCATTTACGACAGGAAAACTCGCGAGTCTTCGTACACAAGCCTTCGTTTTCTTATTCTTCGCAAACAATGATTTCTCGAGTGTGCGCGACTGGCATAGACGCGAACAAGCCCGGACATCTCGAGATCCAACAGCCACGATCCAGTTAAAGCCAGTCGGATCCAACCGATCTGGTAGACCACCTGGAATGTCACACGGTTTCGAATTCTAAAGCACCTGCGCTCGTACAAAATACAGCATGCCAAGGATAACGGACTAAATGCGTTTAAAATAACAATAAAGAAAGAATTAAAATTAATCTCGGACGAGATTGCAGAAGAGAGAAAGATGTAAACTCTTCCGCATACATGAGAGAGTGATAATAAGAATTATGTTAAGTATAATGTATATGTGTGCGTGCAGACATTTCTTCAAATCTCTTTCAATCCAATATTTCAGTTGTCTTTCAAAATCATTTTATTCCTTCTCCTTTAATTATTAAAATAATTAAATGCATAATTAGTAAAATGTTTTCACAATATTTTCGACATATACATATAAGTGAAATATTTTCGAAATAATTTCTAAAACATTAAAATTAAAGGATGTTCTGGATGTACAATAGTAGCAAAAAATTGTCAAAATTAAAGAGAAAACATGTTTCTTATGTTTATACTATTTGAAAAATTAAAAAAATAAATTTGAGTTATGAAAAAAATTAAAATATCGCGAAATAATATGGATTTTGACGTCTTCGTAAAAGAAAATAGTATTAATTAATATTTTTCCTAATTTATTGCAAAACAGGCTTTTGATCGTGAATATCCCCTGAAATCAACTGCAAAAAACAATGATAAACGAGTAATTTGCAGGAAGAGAAAAAGAGACAGATAATATTTTTCTACAATTTTTAGTAAATAACTTTTAAACGAATTAGTAGATCTAAATCAAGTTTTGCACAAATATTTATTAGAATTTCCTTAATATATGTGAAAATTTTTATTTCATTGGTAATATTTTTTCTTTGTCAAATTTGTCAATAAGTGCTACAATAGGCGATTTTTTTATAAGAATCAATAGTACTTTAACTTTAAATAACTTCCAAACCATGAAGAGAATTGTGCTTAGTTTTTGCACAAATATTCAGAAGAAATAGTAAAACAATCTATGAAATTTTAATGCTGTTGTTAATATTTCGATATATGTCACATACATCCTTAATCAACATCAATTCATCATTTTCGCATCTCATACAATTAATTAAAAAATATTCTGAAAAAAATATTTTTCTCTCTTATATAATGATATTTTTAATAAAAAAATATAGCATCAATTATATAGGCTGTAGTATAAATATGGAAACAAAAGTTTTAGTTAACTTGATTCATCATTTAATGTAAATGTTTCGACACAATTAACGTTTCGATATCGATTCGATCTGTTTCGAGTGCTTCGTGGAATATCCTTTTCATATCTCTTGCACGTGTCGTATTCGCAATTCTTTTTTTTGCTGAAACATTTTAAGAAAAGAGGCGTGGAAGGTCTCTGATGTCACAAGGAGTATACCGAATGGGGCCAAACTCTGCTGCGAAGAAAGAATTATAGTCGATCGATAGAGCAACACGTGGTTCAAGCATACCAATGTTTACCATAGGGATAAAAAAGACGAAACCTAATCCCGTATTAGACTTAGACAATTGTCAGGCATATTGTCTGTAAACGTTTGTGTTACATGCATAAAATTATTACTGTCTATAATTCAAAATTTTTCTCCCTGACTTTTCACGCTTTAAAAATATAAATTTATCTGGAATTAAGTTTTGACAATAATATAGCTGCAACTGATTAAAAATTTGTAATAAATTTATGATAAAAAATCTTAAAAATTTATAATATATTATATATGTATATATAATTATTGTTTTTTTGCGATAGAGAATCTTAATTGATTTAACATTAATTTCAAATTTGAGATTTCAAGATCGACTTTTATTTTAGTTTCTTGAAAAATATGAATTATATTTTTCTCAAAAACGAAAAAAAATAGAAATATAATAAAAAAATATATTTTAATAATGAAAACAAATTATTGCCAATAATAGCAGCAACAGGCTCAGAATAAGAACGATCAAGTAAAAAAACTGGCAGGTAAAAGCCAAGAAGCGAGTTAGGTTGTTAGTGAGCGAACTTACCATATTAAATTTTATTAAGGATGTATGTGACATATGTCGAAATACTAACAAAAGCATTAAAATTTCATAGATTGTTCTACTATTTCTTCTGAATATTTGTGCAAAAACTAAGCACAATTCTCTTAACGGTTTGGCAGTTATTTAAATTTAAAGTTACTATTGATTCTTATGAAAAATCGCTTATTGTAGAACTTATACAAATTTGACAAAGAAAAAATATTACCAATGAAATAAAAATTTTCACATATATTAAGAAAATTCTAATAAATATTTGTGCAAAACTTGATTTAGATCCACTAATTTGTTTAAAAGTTATTCATTAAAAATTGTAGAAAAATATTATCTGTCTCTTTTTCTCTTTCTGCAAATTACTCGTTTTTCATTGTTTTTTGCAGTTAATTTCAGAGGATATTCACGATCAAAAGTTTTTGCCATAAATTAGGAAAAATATTAATTACAACTATATTCTTTTACGAAGACGTCAAAATTCCTATAATTTTGTGATACTTTGATCTTTTTCATAACCCGAATTTATTTTTTTAATTTTTCAAACAATATAAACGTAAAAAACATGTTTACTTTTTAATTTTGACAATTTTTCGCTACTATTATACATCCAGAACATCCTTAATTAATGTGCATTAAAAATGTACGTTTCGGATCATCTTTTGATCCAAAACACAATCATTACATATTGTAAATCACTGATGATATACGTATATCGATGACGCTGTCCACTTATTTGTACAGGTTTCATGTTTTAGTGAGCTTTCTTTTTGATTATTAATTTTAATTTCAAGTTTGACTGCAACTGCAAATGTTGTGTATGTTAAATTTTAAATTTTAAATTTTAAATTTCAATCTAATCTTTATATATTTATATCCATGCTGAAGGTGGACCAAAAGAAAGCAGCAAACACGAATTTATTTTTAATGTACATTAGTTAATAAAATTCAACAATAATAACTACCCGCACCATGGCTTTTATCTGCCAATCTCCCCCACTCGATTAAAATTATTGCCATTTTAATATACGAAGTTGATAATGTTGCATCAAGCTAAACTCTCGCATTAGCGACTCTATATATAAACGCCGAATGTACTTCACGCATTATCATCTTCTTCTACGTCGTTTTTGTACCTTCTCCCGTATCTGCAATAAATGCCAACTTGTATTTGGAATGTACATTATCGAGGTTAAAAATAATATGTTAACTGCTCACGACAAACGTTGAAAATACGGAAGTATATCGTCAGACATTTTCCATATATTATATATAGGAGAAAGTAGAGTAAAAACGAATACCTTTTTGGATTGGTCTTCCTACAAAAAATCAAAGAGTAAAAAAAACTTTGCTGACCGTTAGTAGTTCTTAGTGGATCTTAAACTCTGAAAATGTGACTAGTTGCTGAAAAAAAAATTTCGTTACCAAGCATAACAAGATTTTTGGAAAAAGTCAAAATATTCGCTTTTGCTCTACGATAGGGTAAAACTGAATATTTATTTAAAAACATGTAGCAACATTGTGCAATTAGAAAATCTAGATTTTATTTTAATTCAAAATGTAATACAAAGATGTATTCTATTGACAAAAATTATAAATGAAGATATCCTCTTGTTCTACATGGCTGCAGGACTTTCTTATTTAATTTTTTAAAAGCTTTTTGTTAGCGGTTCCTTTTCCTAAATAGTAGTTTTTATTTTCAACTGCTTTTTATAGGAAGACAAAGTCAAGATAATAATTTTTCCTCTTTTCATTACATGAAATGTGATACCCGGTTTTGCTCCAATACAAAAAAAAATAACAATTAAGACCCGCTATAGAGGAAAGTAAGGTAAAAACCGGGTTCTGGTTTTCCTATAAAAATAACAAAAATAAAAAATTATATAATATTTCAATATTTCGAAATTTTTTTACGCAACATAAAGAAATGCAATGAAGAAAGTATTTTAAATTAGTTATTTTCTTTCTGGAAAGAAGAAATAAATTTTGGGAAATAATCTCTGGGGCTTTGATATTTGAGAAATCTTCTTGAAATCTTTTTTCCAATAATCAATGAGATTTAATATGATCTTCATTATTTGCAACATATGCGATGATTTTATCATACAAAAACTTCAAAGGTAATTAACATTAAACCAATAATTTATGGCTAAATTAATCTCTCGGTATCAAATTTGATAATACAAAAACGATTGTTAAAAAATTATCTTTGGTTCATAGTCCGACATATATTCCGATTTAATAATAAAAAAGATATTATCTAATATAAGATAATAAGATTTATCTAAAATCTCTATAATAACATTTTATCTAACTATCAATCATTAATGAAACGCAATAAATTGCGCAATTGACATAAGCGCATATTATTTATATAATCCGATCAGAACATAAATAAAATTCTTTATTATACCTTGCTTTTACAAATTGACATTACTCACACAGATTTAAAATTTATAGTATTTTTTGGGATATATTCACAAGTACTTCAATAGGACCTTAAAATTGGAATTTTTTCACTTGTTACAAATTAATATAAAGCACTCTATGATTTATATAATCTTGAATCATATGTGTATATAAAAAGATTTGTTCGTGTTATTTCAAATCTGACGTATTACATATTCAGTAGATTATATGTCAAATGTATATGAAAAAATCATAATAAATGATTATATAATTTGAATCTAATGTATTATTATGTCAGGATCTCTCGTAAAATTTGTATTAAATACAAAGTAAAGGGAATCATAATAAATGTTCCTTTTTATCCATTTTCAACTCAAAATAATAGCGGATTAAAAAGTCGTCCCTTATTTCATCAAAGATTCAGCTTGACAAACTTTATGACTCAATTTGTATAACGTTGTTCAGAAGTTTGCTGTATTGTATATATACTTCAAAATCTTAAATCTTTATACATATATTCAACATGTATTTATTTATGTGCGCGTCCGCACGTGTGCGTATATATGTATAAAATAAAACATTACGTAGTTAGATATTATTATTATTAATTACTATTAATATTATTATTAAGATATAAGAATTATACCAGCATATATACAAGCTTATTAACTATGTATATTCGAAGAAATAAAAGCTTTTAAATTTGACTTACTGTTAGCTTCGTGTATATCAATAAATACCTCTTGTACACAAAAGATTGATTTTGACATTTTTTTCTACATAATATTATATTTATTATAATATATATAATATATCTTATGTATATATAATTGTGGTCCAAGATGCATATACTTAAAGATCGGCTATCAGGTAAGTAGTACTTGTAGGAATATCTTTTGTAATGTGTCTTTCGGTTGATAAATGTAACGTTACGTTAGCCTACATTTTTTTTTTATACTTCCATAATTCTAAAAATTCATCAATTAAAATGTTATAGTGGAGGTAGTACTATTTTCTACTTTAACATTCATCGTTAAAATTACAGTTGCAGATAACATCATCGCAGATACGGCCGTTATAAACGTAATTAACAATAGTATTTAATAGCAATTTTTATTATTCCGTAATGATAATGGAACAATCACGATTATATTATTTATACACAATTCGTCATTTAATGTAAAAGACGTAAAATACATCTCTAAAAATTTGACATACGACATTCCATCACGCTAGAAATTAACTGTGATGATTATAATATTAAAAATTATATTATGACGTTCCTTTTGAGGACATACACAGTGATCGATCAGGAAAACGTACAATATAGATAGACCTAAACACGCTCTACTATCCATAAAAGATACCCATCCATTAAATCAAATATTGGCATAGTAAAATTATAATTGCCTGTTTTCAGCATTTTTTTTTCTATAGATCTAATAAAACAAAAATAAAACTAATTGATAAATAAAACAAATCGACAAATAAAATTGATAGATCGTCAAAATTAGTTGCACAATAATTTACTTATATTTGGAAAGCACATAAAAATGAATTCTACCGTTTATTACAATTATTACGAAGGATCATAAAATCCAAATAAAGCTTTGTTATAAAAATATATAGTGACTAATATATAATTATATACTAACTACTTTAAATACACAATTGGTACATTGCACTTGTGGACGGACATTTTTATTTCCAGTCCGTACAATTAGGCTCGCAAAAAAACACTGGTACTTCTTGGCCTAAAAAAAAAAACAATGATTAACGAATATTTAATATATGTATAAATAAAATCTCTCAAGTGGATCAATTAACACAATTGTCGAAATAATCGTTGACACTCTACATATTTACAATTATAGAGAGCAACACATACACACACATACAGAACACGAATTGAAACATACTCTGTACAATAACAACAACAATAATAATAACAAAGAATACTTATTGGTTTGAAGAAGAAAATCAAAATCAACGCTCGCGATGTCTGAATATTATTATAAGAAAACAAATCAATTGTTAATAATTGTTATTAAATTTAGTTGTTATCGAAGATAATTATTATATAAGCGATATATCATGCCATATACACACGCATACGACTTTTCGCGCTTGATACATTACTGTAAAATATTCCCAAATTTTCTCTCATTACATTCAATCGCAATGCATCTATTATGTGAGATTATTAGAAAATAAGAAATATCATCAATATTAAAGTTCCAATCAAACTTATCTTTCCTTCAGTTTTGGTTCCCGATATTTCGCAAACATTGCGACTCACACACGAGTAAGTAATATAACGTAAAATTTTATCATAATCTTAGGAATATTAAAAAATATGGTCGTTACTTAAAAATCTGAGGAAGGATTCTCTTTTTGAACATTGAAATATGTTAAATATATTTAAATTTTTAACATTATATATTTAAATATTTAAATACAATATACAAATTCAATATATTTTAAATACATTTAGATTGCTTCACGTAAATTCATATAAATGATCATAAAAATCTCTGTTCTTTTTACAAGAACAGAGATATCTTTGGATATCCTTAAAATTGACAGAAATTTCGACAGAGTCAGCATTGAAACGAATTGCGCTGATATTAACAAACTTACAAGTAATCCACATATATCACAAATTAATTTCAAGTTAAGAAATTAATAAGGCTCAAAAGTGAAAATCACAAATTAATTTCACTTCGATATTTTAGGTAACATTTAGTTCTTTAATAAGTCCAGTTCGTCGCTACACATATAACAGTCATTATTCTAATAAAATACACATCCACCCTGTTTTACATATTTTTTTTTTTTTTTTTATTTCGGGCTCACTATTTCGTTTTATAGCTTACGCGCGTTTCACAAAGCCCTTGTTTTCTCCTTCGATGAGAGGTTTCGAGATATTAGGATGCTCCCTCTCATCTTAAATTAGGCGACATTTGGCAAATCTTGATACATATAATTTAACCAGCCGTCAATCTATGCACTTTTTTTTTTATTAGCGCAGGAGTTTTTTTTCCCAAAAAGTAAAATCTTTCGACTTCGCATATGCACATACATTATCCGCTAATCAGACAGTCTAACTGAAATCCAGTTTCATGGGTATCCTTGTAATACTTCACGTCGATTCCAGCACACCGCCGGCGAGTTTTGTCGCGTACAGATTTAGTGCCTTTGAAAAAAAAATTCCATTTTAAATTATAGCGACTACGTCATGAGAATTCTGATTATGCATATTTAACTCATCTTCTGACAATTAACGTATGTATGCTGAAGGTAACGAGAATATTTAATTTTAATAAACTTTGCATTTATTGGTATTTATCTGGAGTTTTTTAATTAATTTGCTTTTGCGCATTTATGTCATTTTTTTTCAAAAATATAATAAAGATAATTTTTTTAAATAAATTGTTGTATATTCTGGCATTCTTTTATCAGACTAGAAAATGTGAATAATCTAACTTTTTAAATAGAAATACTTTTCTTATCTTCTTTATTATATATTTTCTTTTATTATATATATTTTTTTTATTCACTTATTGTATATATTATATAATATATATATATATATATATATATATATATATATATATATATAATAAATTATTATTATATATATAATGTAAAATAGAAATAGAGTATTAAATAAATTCCTATACTTATTGTATTTGTGAACAAAATAACTTTTAATAAATAATATCTTGATGATTTTTAAAGATCGCTTAGAAAGGATCGCTGCTGATGAAAACTTTAACTTGCGCCCTCATAAATAAAATCGAACACGAACAATCACCTTGTATATGAAAGCGTATTGCTCCTTGGTTTGAACCGCACCGGCACGATCTCTCCTGATGGTGTAAACCACCCTTGGAACATCCACGGTCCTTGTAATCTCGTATTGTCTAATCCCTAGGTCGAGGGCTATTAGCGTGCCGGTGCGACCTGTGCCGGGACTGCAATGGACCACGATGGGCCCGGGGCCACCACGCTGGAGTGCTCTCGCTTCGAGAAGCACCGCTATTAGGCCTGCACCGTCCGATTGGACGCCATTCACCGGCCATAGGTACCAAATATGGAATACCTCTCGGAACGTATTGTTCTCCAGATTCTGCAATTTAATTAATTTCTCTATGTAGCTTGAATATTTGCAACCGCATTAATATTATCGATATTTGGACGCTATCATTTATATATAAATCTTTTCCAATATTATAAATTTAATTAATAAATAAATAATATATTAAATAATAAATTTTGTAAATAAATATTACAAATTAATTAATTTAATAATTTAATAATTAATTAATAATAATTATTTTAATAAATTTTAATTTTAAAATTTCATAATTCATTATGAAATTTCCTCTCGAAAAATGCTCTCGATGAAGATTAATTAAGTATCAAAAATATAAATATAATTATAATTGATACTTAATTAATCAGTCAATTGTAAATATACAATCAATTTAAAGAAAATAAATTTAATGAAGATATTATCGATTTCATTGGAATTATCCAAACATGTCCGAGAATGATCGAGCTTCAAACAATTATAATTGTCAAGCAACATAATTCGTATATAGTTTAAGAATAAATCTTTACCTTTAGGTGAAGCGTAGAGATAGCGTATTTCTCTTTGGTTTCCCGCTTCTTCAAGGTAACTTGAAAGTCACCGTAAAGCCGGTGACAGTCGGTCACCTCCGACGGTGGAATGTACTCCGTGCATTTTTCCACTCCGTTCTCGACGAGATCGGTCAGCATGATGATTACCTTGCACTGCTGCTCCCAGATCATCCGCCAAAAGTCGGTAACGGTCGACTCTATTGGCGCTTGGCACGCGATATAATACTTTGTGGCGTTTTTAGGTCCCTGAAACACCGATATGCGCTTTTAATTCGCATTCTACACAAGTATCCTCACATACTTTCTATCTTGAAATGGACATTGCTATTCGTTTTTTTTCACCATGTCTGGAAATGAGAAAGTGGATTCACTAATTTATGAATTAGTTCAATTATGTTTCAACTAATTCAATTTTACTCTTTAATAATCTAAATATTATTAATATATGATAAATTAGTTTATGCATATATTAATATATTATATATGATATAATATATATAATATATGATGTATGATATATGATATATGATATATAATATATGATATATGATATATGATATATGATATATGATATATGATATATGATATATGATATATAATATATGATATATGATATATGATATATGATTTATGATATATGATATATCATTTATGATATATGATATATCATTTATGATATATGATATATGATATATGATATATGATATATGATATATGATATATGATATATGATATATGATATATGATATATGATATATGATATATGATATATGATATATGATTTATGATATATGATATATCATTTATGATATATGATATATCATTTATGATATATGATACATGATATATGATATATGATATATGATATATGATATATGATATATGATATATAATATATAATATATAATATATATGATATATGATATATGATATATAATATATCATATATAATACATATAATAGATAATATATAATATATATAATATATGATATATATGATATAATATATTATATATAATATATAATATATAATATATATAATAGATAATATATAATATATATAATATATGATATATATGATATAATATATTATATATAATATATGATATATGATATATGATATATGATATATGATATATGATATATGATATATTAATATATGATATATTAATAAAAATCTAAAAAAATTAAACAATGCAATTAAACTTGTATTTTTTATCTATCTTTATGTTTTAGAATGATATTAATTTATTTATTAATTACTGTCACAATTAATTTAATCGTGTGAGATGCGTGCACGCATTCGTGTATTCTCATCCTCTCCTCCGTCTTAATATTAATTAATAATATTACATCTCTAAGGATAATTATATATCGCAGCATCTTGTTTGATTTTCCTTGGCATAATCTGTCTTGTTAGCACACCTACTTTCCATCTGTTTACGGATAATTGTCAAGTCGCTCGTAACGCGTTTCATTTAGATGCGCAATCGTGTCTTCGGGAGAGATATTACGCGATCTTATTAAGTGTCGAGAGAAATTAATTGCACGTCAGACAGTATTCCATTTGACGCGCACGCTACGTAATTGCGTAGCACACAATACACGTTACGTATACATACAAAGTAGAGGCATTGCGAATGCCGAGGGTCGATTGTATCGGCGATGTGAAGCAATCCCGGACTTCCGATAGATGCGTTTATCGATCAGTCGATTCGTTCCTAATGGAAGTCTCGTCTGTTTCCGTCGGGTTTCACGCGCGAAAGAGAGTCTTAATACCACGTACACGAGATACGAGATATAAACGAGCTTACTGTAGCTTTAGAACGTCAGGCGTTCTAAGGAACTTTTTGTATATACGTGGACAAAGTCAAATATAAACCGGATTTTTTTCTGAAACATTT
The DNA here is from genome assembly GCF_021464435.1 of Cataglyphis hispanica. Lineage (NCBI taxonomy): Eukaryota > Metazoa > Arthropoda > Insecta > Hymenoptera > Formicidae > Cataglyphis > Cataglyphis hispanica. The sequence continues at coordinate 8,777,605 of NC_065954.1, read as the reverse complement.
TGTTCGATCAAAATATTTTCAACGCACACTCAAGTCATTTTTCTACAGTCTAATTTCCACTAACATCTAAGTATTTTTGTCGCCGGATTGGCAGTTTTTTATGATATGAGAATAAAAAAACTGCCAATCCAGATGACAGAAATGCCTTAGATTTTAATGGAAACTATGTAGAAAAGTGACTCGGGTATGCGCTAAAAATATTTTGATCGAATAAAATGTTTTGGAAAAAGTCTGGTTTATATTTGACTTGTCCACGTATTTTGTATAATTTTCAAATTTTTATCATATTTCGAAAATAAAAAAATTATCTTTAAATTAAATAAAAGTTGAACAGTTGCCGTGTCTTATTCTACGAATATATTTGATAATCATTATGTAAATCGCGTTACGAGACATGCACATGTAACACATATTTCTGCATTATTCGCAATATTTCTTCATTATTTATGCAACGGAAATTCCGAATACAGTTTTTTTTTTTTTTTAATTACTACTAGTATTATAAATTGCCACTGTCCAAGCAACATTTTATACTTTATTATGCAATTTTATAAACCACATACTCAATAATACATACTCGCAATATTCTTTTACACAAACTACTGAAAACTTTGAAATAAAGCTACAGCATTATTAAAAAAAAAATAATAATAGTAATAATACTGAAAACAAAGATACTTAAAAAGAGAGTAGTCTTTTAGTAAGATTATATGATTTATAAAAGCAACTTTTTATTTTTTATTTTTAGGAATTAATATAAGTTATATTAAATCATTTTGAAGCTTTTTTTAACAATTTTAATATTTAATATTTAAATATTCAATATTTAATATTTAATATTTAAATCCACTTTAAACAAACCATAATTTGTAATAAAAAACAAAAAAGGAAAATATAAAATTTTTGCTTAATATCCTGTCATCCTGTCATAATTCATATCCTGTCATAATTTATGTATCATCTAAACTTGAAGAAACTTTTGAACGCGTATATTGCGTCGCTATCTTTTATTTTTTATATAATATTATATAATATATAATATATTTATATAATATTATATGTTTTCATTGATATATTATTTTCAATAATAAAAAGAAGAAAGGGCTGAATAAAAGTGTCATTCTTATTTTTCGATTCTAAAGAAATCCACTTCTAAATACGAGTGCAATCTTTCTCACTCCTTAGAGATTTCTGATTTCCTTAAAATATACATATTCCCGGACAAGTGTATTTTCCGTAATGTATGCAAACAATTAACCTTTGCACCTCTTTGACCCCGTTTTGTGAAACTGTTGCGAAAAGGCGAACTAGTTATTTCGCGAACAATTCCCGACGCTTCCGCGTCTGGATTCCCAGTAATTTACACGCAATATAATGCACTCACTTTCCCGGCGCGATGTATTACACAACATTCCTTTCCCACGCGTTACAGAAAAACGCTTTGCTAGTTTTTAACACACGTTAGCATTCACCATAACGTGGCTGACATAATCCGATCTCGCGTACGAATGCTATTATCCTAATGACATCAAAATAATTACGTATAAAGTTCTCCTCTGGTCTGCGTATTAAAACGTGTTTTATCTCGCGTCCGATGTTCACTCTTGCACCATTGTTTAAAAAATTAAGTCACGTTACGTGAAAATAGATTTGTCATATCTTTAAGGATGTACGTGACATATCTCGAAATACTAATAAAAGCATTAAAATTTCGTAGATTCTTCTACTATTTCTTCTGAATATTTGTGTAAAAACTAAGAAACAATTCTCTTAACGGTTTGGAAGTTATTTAAATTTAAAGTTATTTAAATTTTACTATTGCTTCTTAGAAAATCGTCTATTGTAGCACTTATTGACAAATTTGACAAAGAAAAAATATTACCAATGAAATAAAAATTTTCACATATATTAAGAAAATTCTAATAAATATTTGTGCAAAACTTGATTTAGATCCGGAAGTGATGACGATAAATCCGACGCAAATCAACCGTGCTTTGCCGCGGGCGCTCATCATCGATTTTGAGTTACGATGCACACGCAATTTCATCAAGTTTTTCATTTTATTGAATTATAATTATGTACACTGGCATCGAATCATGAAAATTGCACAATCATACAAATTCTACGAAATCTTTCCCAGAATAGTAATATTCGTCTCGTTATAGAAATTCTCTTTTTCATCTTTTTAGGCTTCTTTTCCTTTCATCTCTTTATTCAATATTCTTCTATCCTTTTTTCTTGCAAACAGAACTCGGCAAATGACTTAAACTTGTCAAATTTTTTCTTTTTTTTTTTAAATGCTATATAGCTATACAAAGTAAAAGATTGGTAGGATAAAATCGATTTTATTCAAATTTACAAAAAAAAAATAATTTTTTTAAGGATGTATGTGACATATATCGAAATACTAATAAAAGCATTAAAATTTTATAGATTGTTCTACTATTTCTTCTGAATATTTGTGCAAAAATTAAGCACAATTCTCTTAATGGTTTGGAAGTTATTTAAATTTAAAGTTACTATTGATTCTTATGGAAAATCGCTTATTATAGAACTTATTGACAAATTTGACAAAGAAAAAATATTACCAATGAAATAAAAATTTTCACATATATTAAGGAAATTCTAATAAATATTTGTGCAAAACTTGATTTAGATCCACTAATTCGTTTAAAAGTTATTCACTAAAAATTGTAGAAAAATATTATCTGTCTCTTTTTCTCTTTCTGCAAATTACTCGTTTTTCATTGTTTTTTGCAGTTGACTTCGAGAGAATATTCACGATCAAAAGTTTTTGCCATTAATTAGAAAGAATATTAATTACAACTATTTTCTTTTACGAAGACGTCAAAATCCATATTATTTTGCAATACTTTAATTTTTTTCACAACCCGAATTTATTTTTTTAATTATTCAAACAGTATAAACGTAAGAAACATGTTTTCTTTTTAATTTTGACAATTTTTTGCTACTATTGTACATCTAGAACATCCTTAATGATAATACATAGTTGCAATGCAATGGTAAAAGCTTCTTTATGAATCACGTGACAAGTGAAATATCCGAAATTTTGCTTATATTTTCAGCCGTTTGTGTTTACTATAGTGTTTACTAATATTTTTTATATCAGTGTTTACTAATATCTTGATATCTAATTTATATAGGAATGAAACTCCTACTTTGTATTTCAAATATAGGTAGTCAAAAGTTTTCCATTTGCAGATTTCAAAGAAGAACTTTTGATAAAAAGTTGTCGATTAGTTTCAAAAGAGAGTGATCTAAGATTGTTTAAAGTGTCAAAGTAGATATCGGATTGAAAATTGACAGTGAAAGTGAGAGAAAAATGTCAACTGGACTCCTCAAAATCCACTTTCAACCAAGAGATCTTACCCTCACGTAACTGGCGTTGATGTACTCAGTCAAGGAATCGTTGTTCAGCTTCTGTAACTGCACCCTCGTCTCCGGAAGTGGTATCACGTTAGCGTATCTATTCTTCACTTCCGCGCCCGGCGGCAACTCGTCTATCTTTCCTGAAACTTGGGGTATACCCGCGAACTCTTCATTGATTGCATTAACGTCGTTACAGAAAGATGAAAGCCCGGCGAAGTTCAGGGGATGGGAGGGAATGGCGCTCTGAAATAAGAAAATATCTTTCGTGAAGGCTTTGCTCGCGTCGTAGAGGAGAGCGCAGCCTCGCTTTCTTTGATCAAGCGCTACGGGAAGATCGCTCGATATATCGATCGTGAAAGATATTTACAGACAAAATTTAATTAAATGGAAAAATACATACGATCTCAATGGAAATTATGAGGCGATTTTTTAGTAGATTCTGATAACTCTGCGTTCAAAAATTCAAAAATCAAAATAAATTCTATTTTAAATATTAATAACCATAATATATATGTCATATAATTATTGTATTTTGTATATAATATTGTACTCTTATAATATTAATAAAATAATGTCAATAAAAATCATAAATATTTTCGAAAGATTATATAAGCTAGCCAAATAATTTCTTGTATAATTAAAAGACAAACATGATTATTATTACCACAAATGTCAATAAATTAATATTTTCAATAATAATTTATCGATGCATATAATTTTATGGTATATAAATACATAAAAAAGATCTAGCTATCTTTGTCGAGGACAGAGTTTGAAGTCTAACAAATAAAATTTACGCAGTATCTATTATAAATTCAATAATGTTGACAAAAATTTTAATCAAGCAGTCAATGTGTTGGCAATGAAAAACTAATAAGAGCTTATTACAGAAACTATGTAGCTAAATTTATTTTATAAGTACTAATCAAACTATTTATATGCTTCTATCATATATTTAGCTATTTAAATATGAGGAATATATTATTACTTAGCAATTCTTTTACCTGAATGCGTTTTACTTAGATCTATACTTTCGTAACACGTATTAGCTACAAAAAAGAAAATTAATGCTGTAATTTAATGTAAAATATATAATATATATGCATTAAAAAATCATCCGCTTGAAAATATATGTATTATATTCAATTAAAGTGACAAAAAATATTCTCCCTCAATTCTTTTCCTTATTATTATAACAATTTATATTTTTTATTATATAATTATTATATATATATATATATATATATATATATATATATATTATTAAATATATATATTTATTTCTATGTAATATAATATTTATATAATAAAATTATTTAATAATTATAATTATATATATATATATATATATATATATATATAAATAATTATATAATAAAAAATATAAATTGTTATAATAATAAGAAAAAGAATTGAGGGAGAATATTTTTTGTCACTTTAATTATTATATAATTTTATTATATAAATATTATATTACATTGAAATAAATATCTTTAAATAAATATCTTTAAATAATAAAAGTGTCTCTATTAGAAAAATGTCTGTGACAAATGCCACAGTATATTACAATCAATAGACATAGAATTGTATTTCTATGGCAAAATTGAAATGTAATCATAAATTAATCCTTTCTCAAACTCACCGAATCTTCGAAGGTCGGATTGCCGTAGCTTCTCTTGGAGGCCCTCACCACACCTTTGCGCCTTACACTATTGTAAGCTGAAACACTATCGAGGCTGTAGGCATCCAAGGATACCGGTCGACACCGTTCTCCGTAGTTGAATCTCGTTTGCCTCTTTCTCATTATAAACTGAAAATGATTACAGCTGAGATTAGCGAGCGTTGTGTTCAAGCTAAACGAATGCTTGGAGCGCATCTAGCAGTTTTACTGCGTTTGCAGCTTCATATTTTCGCCGTAATAGCCCAAGCTCATCTACGAATACTCACAATGTCTCGAAACACGGTGACGGTTAATTTCGTCGCCATGCATTGAACCGAAAACTGCAGTTTTCGCGCCAGCGTGCAAAATATACTTATATACAAACGATAAAGGTGCGTCGCGAATTCTTATTAATCCTCGATTTTAATTAATATTTTTATAAAATATACTGCCTTTCTCCTTCTTATCTTAATCTATAATCTATACTTGCTTTTCTGATATTCAATCTCTGGCAAAAGATGATTATGATAAAAGAATGAATCTTGAAATTTGACGTAAGCAGTTTTGCTTATAATTCATATTTTTTTTTTATTTATTCATAAAAAGAAAAAATATAATTTAAATGCAAATCATAATGTCAATGATGTATTAATTATAATTGTATTGTACGCGTTCCTTCTTGTTACGATTGAGAACAATGGCACAGTTTTATTATCAATTACGTCATATCTGAAAAGAAAATGATGGAAATCTGGCAGCGAAATGAAGTAACGAGTTCGTGAAATGTGTGGCAGATTGGCTATTTCAACATTCATCATTTGCATGCACAACAAATACGATCGCAAAAAACGACACGACGCAGTAACGCTGATGAAGCGTAGAACGCCGATTGCTGGTCAATCAACTATTCAAGGCTGGATAACCACATGCGCAAACAATATTTTATTTCTCTTCTCTGGAAAGACGATGTCAGCCAAGTCTTTTATTATTAATTATGTGCTATCATGATGCCATAAATATAATATTTTATATTTCACGGTAATTTTCCTATACGATCGCACATTTAACGAGCTGTCTTCGTAATAAATCGCATCGATTACAATATTCTTTGTCATTATTGGCTATCATTATTTTTAGTATTTTATATGATATTATATTATCGATATTTGCAGATATAAATTTGTAAAAGAATTAAATCTCTTATATATTTTTAGTGGAAAAAAATATTTTTTACGCTTAATTGCTAGCTTAACAGAATTGACTGGTCGATTCATTATGAATAATTGCTTTTCCAACAATAAAGAATACAGTTTCGAAAATGGGACGATACCGTTGGATTTCCTGGAACGGAGTAGTAATTTTCTTTCTCTTCTTTATTAATTGATTCGTTCAGTTTTGTTCAGTTCGTTTAGATTTCGCTCGATGTTCTACGAGTATATTACGTGTTCATTAAAATTAATTGTTGCACGCTGCGCGAGCATTAATATCACCGATGAAAATGCTACGCGATTGATCTCGTTGTATCATTATCACAAAAATGATAATAAAAATGTAGCATCAAAGTGTAAAAAAATATTATAGCAATAAAGTATATACATATAACACGAGCAAGCGTTATTGCTAGCGTTATTTTCACGATCAATTTTGCAATTTTTTGCGTTTTTATTAATATTCAAAGATTTGCAAAAAAATCTTTCTCCGTTATAAAGCTTACGTAAACAAAATATCAATTACAGAAATATAATCTGTACGCAAGTTTCTAATTTCTCGCGAAATGATTAACTTGCATTCGTGTATACAGGGTGTCCTAGACTACCCGTACCCCTTTTCGTTCAAAAACTAAGCATTTTAGAGAAAAACGTTTTGAACAAAAATTGTATAGTTTTGAGGGAAATATTATATAAGATGGTGTCATTGGTTTGACCTTGGATAGCATCGTTAAGGTCAAGTCAAGGACACCTATAATTTCTTAAATGGAATCCCCTATTTTTTATTGCAGAGTTTATGTCGAGAGTTTTCCAAAACACTATAACAAAGTATTTTTTCATTAAGAATTTTTTGAGTTATTTTGTATCTTAATCTGACATATTTTAGTATAAAGTATAAAATATCTCGAAAATTATTTAGTGTTCAATAATTGTATTGTGATACTTTTATGTACAGAATAATAAGATGACTCAAATGGTGTAAAGAAAAAATAATTGTTATAGAAAAATATATTGCAAATAATTGCACACTTTTTTTTAAAAACAATTATTTTCTTTACACCATTTGATTCATCTTATTATTCTGTACATAAAAGTATTACGATACAATTATCAAAAACTAAATAATTTTCGAGATATTTTACATTTTATATTAAAATATGTCAGATTAAGATACAAAATAACTCAAAAATTTCTTAATGAAAAAATACTTTATTATAGTGTTTTGGAAAGCTCTTGACATAAGCTATAAGAATATATAATAAAAAATAGGAGATTCCATTTAAGAAATTAAAGGTGTCCTTGACTTGACCTTAACGATGCCATCCAAGGTCAAACCAATGACACCATCTTATGTTCCCCTCAAAATCATATAATTTTTGTTCATAACGTTTTTCTCTAAAATGCTTAATTTTTGAAAGAAAAGGGGTATACGGGTCTAGGACATCCTATATATACGCATTATTCACATAAATAGAAGTGATTAAAAAAAGAAAAAATTATATAATAAGCCGCAATTATTTCATAAAAGTAAAAAAGCAGTCTCTCGTGTAAAACATTATGCATTATGCATTTACTCTCGCATCATCCGCGCGACGAAGAAGAGAATATTGTCTTTCATCTCTTAGGTGACAACTCATATAACACACACATAGACATATTATCATGAATTATTACGTACGTTGAAAGAAAATTATGGACAGACGAATGGACGGACGGACGGACGGACGGATGGACGGAGACATCGACATGTAACATCTCGCGAATGCAGATTTATCGCCATGCAAGCGCGACGCAGCAGGCTACGTCAACGAGCATAAATTTTCGCGGACCTGCGCAGCTATATCACGGCATGGAAAAAAAATGATACGCATGCATTCACATTCAGAATTCTAAGATGAGACAAAGAAAGTCACCTTTATATGAACGATTTAAGCTTTTGAGATTTCTCTCGTTACATGCAAATCAATTTCTAAAAGTGAAGTATCTTTTTTTTTTGCATTGAAAGATGAATAACTCAATGTCACGTCAATACGATAGAAAACGTCAATCAATATATTCAAAAGTTAAATACAATACCAGTAGATATCACTATTTTGAAAGCTATTAAAAATAAATAAGTGACATACCAAGAGTCCGGCTAGAAGTAGAAGACAAATAAAGGCCACAGAAGAGACCACGACGACAGCTATTGCACTTCCGGAATTCGCTTCCGGTACCAGAAGAAACTTGTGTATCTGAAAGGGATCAATGATCTGATAAAATTTAATAAAAAAGTTTCATCGATTATACTGTTATCTCCGACCGAGTATGATTTCAACAGGGTTGAGTAAGTCAATTTTTTTTTTTTTTTTTAACTAAGTTAAGTTTAAAGCTGATGGCCCAAAAATTAACTAAGTTTACGTTAAAAGTTAAATAAAAATTAACGCCATTAAAGTTAAAAAATTATTAACTTGTTAAAAAATTAAAAATTAATTATGCGAAGCTATATGTTTCTTTTGCATAATTAATCTTTTAATTGTACATTTCAAATTAAACTTTTTAAATTTAGGTAATATAATTAAAAACTAGTCTCTCTTTTTTATAAGAGAGGTAATGTATTTTTCTAATTAATAATATACATTATTTAAATATACTATAGTTGTGTAATGGAGATATTATAGTGTTTAAAAATAAAACAATTAATAAGAATTTCGGTTAAGAGAATTTTCTTATTTAATTTGAATCACTTTATCTCTACATGTGCGTTTTATTTTTATGTTTAATTGTTATGACACTTTAACAATAAGTTAAAACGATTTAAAAATATTTATTGAATTTTAATAAAAGTGTCAAAATTATGATCCGTTATTTTTTTTCTTAAGTCATTATACACTAAACTATTTTATGAACGCACGGTTTTAATGGTATTAAATACTTATGTTATTATGATTATTATAATTATTATAATTACTAGTAAATAGATAATGTTTGACTGTCAAAGGTGGAAAATTTTAATTTGTATAAAAAAAAGTTTATAAGTTAATGTTAATGCATGAAAAAGTAACTAGTTTAAGTTAACGTGTTGAAAATTAACTAAGTTATAATAAGTTAAAAGTTATTAAGTTTTTAACTTTTTAACTAATTACTACCCAACCCTGGATTTCCATAACTTTCATATCGACGCAACGTCAATTAATCATGATGCAACAGAGAAGGAGCGCTTCGTAGAGAAACATTTAACGATAACCGAGAATTATTCCTGAGTTGATGAAAGATTCTCGGCTGATGAACGGAAATGTTTAATTTTAACAAGACGTGTCAAAACACATGGGTTATAATAAACTTTCACTGATATTCGACAGGCACACAATTACTACATATATTCTAATCCGCGCCCGATCTCCTCCGCCGTTTTCAACTTACTCTCACTGGGAAGTTGGGAGACACCTTGTATAAACTTGGTAGAATCTTTGTCATGGCTGCGTCAAATTTGCCGTCTTCATCAACGACGTAAACCAGAATCGAAGTTAGGGAACCGTCCGTGGGTGTCGGAGACGAATTTGCCGGTTCGTGACAAGGATTTTTATAAATGATGATTTGCTTCGGCAATACGAATCTGCAGGACAAAATATTACATAACATATAACGAGCGCAAAATATGTTGGTTAAATTCATTTTTTTTTTTTTTTAATTAAATATATTTCATCTAAAATTTTCAAGCTTCGATATAAACAAAATAATATTCTTTATGTTTTACAGAGAGTCATTTTATGTCAAAATAAATTTTTCCAAATTCTCTATAAATGCGGAATGTAAATGTGTAATTTTATCATTGCCGGATATTTACATTTATAAAAAATAATACTGCTATTATAATAAATAATACATATATTAAAAGAGATTTATATACGGAGTGTCTCAGATCCATCTGCTAATGGCAGATTCTTGAAATTATTTTAAGATGACTTTTCCTCAGCAAAAATCGAAGCATCAATAATTGCCATGTTAAGAAAAAAAAGCTTTTTAAACTTTTTTAAACTTTTTTATAGAGCTTTTTTAAACTTTTTTATAGTAAATTAAACTTTTTTTATAGAGAGAGTAAAAATTACATTTTTAATTCAGATGGAGTTTACTTTAATAAAGAAAAAGAATTTTAATTTAAGATTTAGTTACAAAGACATATGCTTAAAAAAAATGGAAATTTGCAAAAAATAATGACCTCTCTCGACAATTTCGATGAGGAAAAATCATCTCCAAATGATCTCAAAAATCTGCTATCTGCAAATGATGCGGTAGGTCTGGAACACCTTGTATATTACAAGCAAACAATGATACTTAAATTTATCCATCGCGTCAATTCAATTCAAATATCCAAATGTGTGGAAAAGTTTTATTAAAAAATTTTAATTATATTTTCAAAATATAAAATTAAATGTTATACAAATTAAAATATTTTTAATAATTAAAACATCTCTTAAAATATTTTTAATAATTAAAACATTTCTTAAAATATTTTTAATAATTAAAACATCTCCTAAATCATAAGTATATATTTAATTAGGCGATATAAATAACATCTAATAAAAAAAAAGAAAATTCGCAACGCTCGGAATAAAGAAAAATTTCTCGAGACACTTACTTGTCCATGCCATTTGTGAGAATATCTGCGAGCGTCTTTTTTAAGTCCTCTAGCCGAGGACATACCTCGGGCAAAGTACCCTCGATGACAATTTTAAGCATCGTGATCTCATCCGGCGATGGAATATTTTCCGTTGTCTCTTCGTCAGGTAGCTCCGTGAAATTAGGCGTATTCCAGAGAATTCTCGTTTCCACGGTACTTGTGGCGAACGGAACTGAAGGGCTCTTCGTGGCGTTCGTCGTGACGCCTGAATCCGGCGTAAGTTCTATCGCGCCTGGGGCGGACGTCTCAGTGATGTTCGCGTCGAAACTCGAGTCCTTAGACGAATCCTCTGAAGGATCCTCGGTAACGCCGGAGACTCCTGCGGTATCAGCGCCTGCGGTGATGCTCATGAGATCGATGACGCTTACAGTAACTTCGGAGTACTTGGTGAACTCCGTGCGATTGCTTTGGTCCTCAGAAGCGGAGTGAGTAACTGAAGGAGGATCTCTGGTTTCGATAGTTTCGTTGTTGCGCTGGACGATCGATATCTGATTCGTCGTTGACGAACCGTCTTCGGTGGTCATCGGGAGTTCGGTGAACTCCTCAGATTTCGTCATGGTGATCGCCTCGTCTGTTGAATTATTGGATAAATCCCGTATTGCCGTGATATTCGAAGGCACTGTCTGTTCCTCGAAGGTTCGCCCTTCTGTTTCTCCGGTCGCGTTATTCGCCAAAAGAACTGCCTCCGTCAAACTGACAAATTCAAATTCGACGGACGTAGTTGTCGGAATTCGCGACTCGTCAGGATTTAATGTGGTAGATGGGGATTCGGTGGTCTGATTGACGTTCAAGGAAGACTGCGGGGGAAAAACGGTGACGTTTGTCTTCGTCGTTGTCGATTCTGTGAAATTTTCGGAAACCGGCGCGACGGTCGCTGTGCTAATCTCCATTGTTGACGTCATCGAAGTTGTGGACTTGTTCGCTTCCGTCGCCACGTCTTTATCCAAAGGAATCAATGTGGATTCGGTAATGACGAGAGTTGATCGTATCATCATAGCTTCTTCCGGTTCCATCTGAATATCCGTATTCAGAGAAAGTGTCTTCGATGTGTTCGACACGTTCGTGGAAAGCAACGATGATTCTGTCGTTTCTCCGGGATGTGATTTTACTTCCTTTACGTCCGGAGTCAAACTGACTTCCGTTATTCCGTTTCCAGTCACATCATAACCCTCGCCTCTAATTGCAGTCGCTTTCTCTGCCTCTTTTGCATCTAACACGTCATTGTCGTTTGATCCCGAGCCTTTCACCTTCGAGGTCTCATTTACGCTGTTGTTAAATCTCTCCAGAAAAGTTTTGTTTGTTGGTCCAACAACTGAAACAATCGGGATCACTGTCACCGGTATCAAAGAGGAGAGGGTTTCCATCGTGGAATTCGCAGATTTGTTAATATTATTTTTATCCACTTTTTGCTGTTGAATACTGTTTTCAATCACAACCGAAGCTTCCGTGACGACAAATTTTTTCTCGGGTTCTCCTCTTCCAATTGTGTTTTCGTAAGCTGATGTTTCTTCGGTAACGCTTCCAGTCTCCAACTTCGAACTGGCCTCTGTTGTCATATGTAACGATTCTCCGCTGGATTTCAGATAAGGATAAGGTTTCTGATCTATTCTTTCCGTGCTGGAAATGTCACGCAAATTCGGAGTGACCAATGACGCTTCGACTCTTCCGTCGATTTTTATTGAGGCTGTAGATTTCACTTCAATGCTAGAGAACTCGTTAACTCTGGAAAAACCGATAGTTCGGCCTTGTGGAACAGGACTAGGAGTGGCTTCATCAATGAATGAAGCATGCTCTTCAAGTTGGACGCTCTGAGTCGTTGTTTCGGGCAGTTTTATCTGACTCTCAGGTTTCCCTATTAATTTTCGTTCTTCCGTACCATCTGTACTCTCAGTGGTCGTATTGACAGCAGAAGAGTTTTGTTCGTGGCGCTTTTCGTTTCCGGCGTTAGTCTCTTCTTTCCCCTTGATGTAAACGGCTTCTTCTTGATTGTCCAATTCATTAAAGTGCGAATCGTTTTTTGCGGAATTATTTGCGGATACGATTCTCAATGTCGATTGTTGACTCACATTCTTAACGACTTCTACCTCTTCCTTTGGATTATTTTTCCCGCGTGATTCACTGGCGTCGATGGAATTGTTGCTCGAGTTATCTTTAGGATTCTTCTCCGATGACGTTCTATAAACATGATCGTAGTTCACGTACGTGTCATGAATCAACGAAATGGTTTTCTCGTGTCCCTTTTCATCGATTTTTTCCAGATCAAGCGTTTCGGACGCCGTTGTCCCTAAATCATTCGCATTTATTTTGGATCCTGAAGAATCTTCGCGCTGAATACCGTGCACTGTAGTCGATTCTCGATCACGACTCTCTAATTCATGATCCTCTATCTTCAAATCAGCCGAGATTATATCTTTGTTCTTTTTTGATTCGCTTTTCGAAACAATCTCCTTGTCAGATTTTATAGGTTTGTCCTTTTTCTCGTCGGATTTAATATCTTCGATTACCGATTTCGAAGACATCGAGGAGAGACCTTCTCTGACAGATTTAACAGTCGTTATTTCTTGTTTACTTGTAGTTACATTTCTTTTCTCTTCGTACTTGGCAGAGGATTGCCCTTCTACGTGTTTAGATGCCGACGTCTTCGTAAGATTTGCGCTTAATTTCTCGTCGACAATTTTTCCTTCCGTACTTGGAGAGATGATTATATCGGATATTCCTTCATTATTGGAAAATTCCTGAAGTGTGACGTTCCCAGAGTTCTTCTTACTGTCCTGCTTAGAGTCGTTGAAAGTCAGCTTCGTGGTCGTTACAGTCAATTCGTTCGTGCTAGAGAATCTGAGAGCGTCTTCCGAGATGACCTTTGTGCTGGTGCTTTTCCCGGAACTTTCAGCGGCAATATCTTCATATCTTGGCTTTCTGCTCCCATCTGACGACGACGAATCCGAAGATTCGTCGTTTGATTTTGTCGAATTTGCATGTGTCGTTTCGCTTGCGTTACGCGACACATTGTTTTCCTCTACGTTCTTACTCGCATCATTACCGTTGACACTGTCATGCGATCCATCATCATCATTATGAGTTTTCCGATTCGCCAAATCAGTATTATGTCCATTTTTTTCCGCGACTGATTGATTCTGATGGATCGAAGAAGTCCTTGTTACGATTGTCGTGGATTCTTGAAGAATCGATGCTTTTTGAGAATCCAATTTCTCTGACACCACAGTGGATGACGCTTCCGTAACCTCCGCGATCGCATTGCCAAAAAGCAGCAGAAATGTTCCTGGAGATAACGTATATTAGTTCACTTTAGTTAACTTTAGAATTATATTTTTGAGAGAAGAAAATTATATTTTTGCTACGTTTTATTTTCCCAATATTACTTTATATTTGTAATCGTCTTTCACTCCAATTGTATGTATTATATTAATCGTTTATTTTACTTTATTACTTTTTATCATTATTTAAATAATTTATATTATAATTTTTGTAAAACACATTTACACTTTCAAGATAGAAGAGAGAGAAAAAATTTCCATTAACAAGCTGCCTCCGACGCTTTTGTATTCTTATCTATATTTCTTAATGATACATTGACAATAAAATAGTTATTTATGGTAATGATCGTCGCAATAAACGCGATCGCTAACGCAAAAAAAAAACAAAAATCAACAACTGGTTTCATCTGGCAAGATTTGCAATGTAACAAATAGATGAAATATTTAATAGATTTAAAAACCTGTTATTGTCGTGGCATTGCCAGCAGATTTTTTCGAAATTATTCATGCAGATCTCTACGATGCAGTTTTATGAGAAATTGAAAACTTGCGCGGCAAGTATGCATGTGAATATTAAGTAGATCTCGAAATTATGCAGGCTTCGACTGTGGGTCCTCATGTCTCGCTGATTTATTTTAATTTAATCTGCACCAAATAATGTTATTTTAAATTATTAAAAACAAAAATTTATGAAAATATTTTAATTAGAAAAAGATGTATAAATATATTCTACAAAAATAATGATATCAAAAATAATGATATCAAAAAATTATGTCAACTAAAAATAAAAAATTATACAATCATTTTAACCGAAAATAGAAGTACAAAATAGCTGTTTTAATTGCTTACAAAAATAATGACATAAAGTTGTGCTAACTAAATAAAAATTTATGCTGCGCATATATATAAAATTTATTTTCTATATTAAAAGAAAGAATATATTCAATAATGCAAAACACAAGAAACAAAAATAAAAATTAATAAAAAAGTTAAAACTTAGTAATTAATACAAAAAAATTGAAACTTAGTAATTAATACAAAAAATTAAAAATTTAAACAAAAATTAAAAATAAATATAAGTAGAAAAAAAAATAAAGAAATTTTAATTAGAAAAACTGGTCCTGCTAAACTAAACAATATGCTAAAATTAATGTATTTTTTAATACATTTAGTCCTGTATCCTGTATTCTCCTCTAAAACGCTTCAAAAAGAAGTTATTATTGAATAAAGTCTGGCTAATCAGCGCCGATTTTTAGCCAGACACATATCAATGAGCCGTGCGCCTGGTAGTGATGCGCCGCTGCAACAGCTGAGAATGCTCACGCACTTATCAGGCGTGCGGCTCACAAACATGCGCTTCACTAAAGATTGGCGATAATTGGCCAGACTTTCTCAATAATAACTCTTTTAAGCATTATACAAAAGAATGGTACAGGACTTTTCGACTCAATTTGGCCCAATCAATCTTCACACATCAGGTGTGTCAAAAGTTTCGGGACACCCTGTATATATATATATATATATATATATATATATATATATACAGGATATCCCTAATCTCTCCAACGTTTTTTTTTGCAACTTAATCCCTCTAACCATGCCCTTTTGTGTCCCACGCGTTTTTCAGTATATTAATAGCTGTGAAAAATTCCTTAAAAATTATTATAATATCTTTATACCTTCGACTAAAAATCAATGTAAAGAAAATTTGGAAATTATTTATTTAAATATTTTTTTACAACAATTATTTGTTGAAAAACGCACGTTATGACTTGTTTTATTTAAAACGCGTGGAACACAAAGGGCATAGTTGGAGAGATTAAGTATATATATATACATATATATATATATATATATATATATATATCCTTGCGTTTTTCATATAATTGTTGTAAAAAAATATTTAAATAAATAATTTCCAAATTTTCTTTACATTGATTTTTAGTCGAAGGTATAAAGATATTATAATAATTTTTAGGGAATTTTTCAAAGCTATTAACATACTGAATATATATATATATATATATATATATATATATATATATATATATAATTCGTAACTTGTATATTTCGGAAGCAACAAATTCAGACAATATATTAGTATTAAATTTAAACGAACAACAAATTTTTTTCTAATACTTTACTCTTGTACGGCCTGCACGCTGAGCGGTTTTCCAGCATTATTTAATCTTATTTTGCAAGCAACAAATTTGTAACTTGTATATTTCGAGAGCAACAAATTAGCAACAAATTCTTATATTATTTTTATGTATAGTTTTGTTGCTTTATATATATTGTTCCGCTAACTTAATCTTTCTTTAGCGGAACATCATTTTTTTTTTTAACTTACAAAGCAACACATTTTTTTCTTTGGCAACTTTTTAGCAACAAATGAGCAACAAATGAAAATATTAATTAGAATTGATTCTGCTGATTTTGTTCCGCTAACTTATAAGACGTAAACTTTTTCGTTGCCGTGCGACGCTACGAAGCTCGCTGCTGGCACGCCTAGAGCGAAACGCGTGCTCATTT
Source organism: Cataglyphis hispanica (assembly GCF_021464435.1). NCBI lineage: Eukaryota > Metazoa > Arthropoda > Insecta > Hymenoptera > Formicidae > Cataglyphis > Cataglyphis hispanica. The sequence goes on along the minus strand of NC_065954.1, from coordinate 8,760,880 downwards.
GCCAAAACTTTTTAATTAATATTTTAATAATTATTGCGAAAATTGCAAAATGATAAAGGACTTTTCTGTTCAGTTTACTGTCCTCTACCCGCTCACGAGCGTTGGCACAATCTTTGCAGGACACCCTGTATATACATATCTATATATTTGTTGATTTTGTATGATATATTCTTTGTATGCTTTAAAAGTTATAAGATTATTATTAATATTATTATTAATATTAAAATTAATTAAAGATTAATTAAAATTATAAGACTATAAGCTAAATCTAGTAAGAACTCGATAGCACGCGCTTTATCGAAATCTAAAAGGTGAAGTCTTTTACTGAAGTCTTAGGTACTTTCAACCAGCTGACTTCCTTATAAATACACGGAATGCCTTGCTGAATGTAATTTGGCGCGAGATACTACCGTGCCTCTTGATATTAGTTTGAAAGAGGTGTGAGCCAATTGACTGACATTTAATGCAAATTATTTGGGCTTGTGAAAAAAAAAGTAGGAGAAATATCTCCCCTCCCTGTAATAATTATTGAGAAATTAATTAAAAAAGATCAATCAACTCGCGTGAATATAAGCGCGCAATATTGATGTGTAGTATTGTTATTAAGTATTGTTATTTGTAGAACACTCTTTCCAAAATTTCATCGCGCGCCTAGCGACCGCAAACTTTTAGGTTGTCTCTGGGCCGTTCTTTTTCGTCGCACGTTTATATTCATATGAATTGGTCAATCTTCTTTAATTTTGTCAATAATTACAAAAAACGCAAAAGGACTTTTCTGCTCGGTTTCGTTTGCTTTACCTTTACCTGCGTACGAAAGGTAATACCTGTTATGGGATACCTGTATATACAGGGCGTCCGGAGTCAATTGCATCGTGTGTAAATAAAGCGGGTTAAATTGAGTAGAAGAGTCCCTTATCATTTTGCAATTTTCATAATAATTATTGAGAAATTAATTAAAAAAGATCGATCAATTCGCGTGAATGTAAGCGCGCAATAAAAAGGGACACCCCATTGATGTGTAGTTATTAGAACGCAAGAATCCATCGTTATCGTGTATCGCTCATAGTCGTAGCCTTTGTCATTTGTAAAGCGCTCGTCCCAACATTTCCTAGCGACCACAAACCCTTGGATTTTTTTTGGGCCGTCCTTTCTCGTCACGCGTTTATACAGGATGATCATTAAGATTGTGTCAAAAATAAATGATTATTACCGCGCAACACGTAGGACGAACAAAATGAATAAAACGCGATTTTGTAGATGAGACTTGTCAAATTTTATTACTTTAGATATGAAACAAATATATGATATTTTAATAATTTAAAAATACATTATTAAAGAAATGACGAAAATTAATTTGCGCGCAAGAACTAATGTTTTCAAACTGTTTTTTCATCGGAATCAGCATAAAATTGCAACTGTTTTCGAAAACTTTCAAATACGTTGTCCAATATTGCTATTGGAATCAATTCATCAATTACTTTATCTATTGTAACAGTAAGAGATGAATCGGATAAATGATGTCTACGATTATTCAAAGTGCTACACATACGAAAATCATCAATAATCCTGCGAAAAAATATCAAAAACTAAATAAAATCTCAGATTACCAACAAAATGTTTAGGTTAAATTGAGTTATAGCGTGATTTCAGGAAGGAAATATAGTTGAGTTTTGAGTACAGTTTTGCTTGAAACTTTCTTTAGATCTATATTTACTATGGAATTCATATGTTTCAACATAGTTTTTATCTCTATTCTAAAAGCACGATAAGAAGATCTTCTCTTCGATGCATAACGTATTCATTCTGATATTTTCGGTCGGTCTTTTTTAATTACTTTCTCAATAATTATTACGAAAATCGCAAAATGGTAAAGGACTTTCTTACTCAGTTTAATCCGTTCTATCTGCACACGACGGGTGATGCGATTGACTCCGGACACTCTGTATATATTCTAAGTCTAAGAAAAAATAAATAAAATAAATAAAACGCTGTATATCTCCGGCTGGGTTCGGGGAGCACATTTTGTCGCTATAAACGTGCTCTATCTTTGTTCAACTTTCAATAAATAAAAATAGAGCACGCTCATAGCGTGCTCCCCGAACCCAGCCTCCAAGGCCAAACTGTGTCTCGCCGCCGCCATATTACTTAAGCCATGTCCTATCAGAGACTGCCAAAATGATCCGTGGAGGGGATAAACACAGAAAAAAACCGCGTTCATATACACGGTACTTCCATTGTATGTCCTCCATTGTGTATCCTCTCTATCATGATTGGGCATGATGCGCGTCCCTAATCTGGCATCACTATGGGCTCACTCACATAGGACCTATAAATGTCTGCCAGTCGTGAAGTACTAACAGGAGTGTTTAACTAACCAAATTCCTTCAAAGATAAAAAGTGATTGTGGCTTTCGGGATTAAAGTATAATCTATATTTAATAGGCTCTGTATATATATATATAATCTCAAATTTTAATTGTCAGTTGGCAAAGATTTGTTTTACTGGCATGTATCTGCTTGAGGATATTTACAATTCCATTTTAAACATTTGAATAGTGTTTCAATTCAATGATCGTCGCATCAGGTAAATTTCTTAGATAAACGGCAGTATAAAATAAAAATTTTATTGCAAAATCTAAACAGTATTTAATAATATCACAATGAGTATGAACGCGTTATTTTTATACAAAGTTTTATGCAAGTTTTCTCAAATACAGCGAGTTTTTAGCTTGGCAATTGTTATAATTTTATTAAATGTACATTAATCTTATTAAATGTATATTTTTACAGAGACTTTTAACAATTAAATAAACAACAATAATAAAAATAGGCTTTTGTAACGCGTATTCAAGGATCAATAAGCTAAAAAGAATCAATCTTAATTAAACGATCAAGAGTATCATCAAGAAGCAATGTTTGACATTATATTCTTAATGTTATTATTCGTGTTTATTTTATTGATATATTATTATTACGTACATCATGGAAAAAACAGGCGACTCCTTAATCTTATACCGGGACCACCGGGTGATCCGATTATTGGCCATGCATTTCAGTTTCATGTTTCAGCAGGCAAGTATAAAATTTCTAATACATTTCTATATACATTAATTGATAGACGCCCTATCATTCATATCCTAAGTTAAATTTGATTAGATTCATTCCCCTTGGTGTTACGATCTCTTACAATTTTACATCTAATTTAATTCTAACTTAACAATTATTCTATCTTAAAAATTATCTTATCTCTAACTTAACCTAACTTACTTTCTACCTATTTCTACCTATCCACACACACACACACACACATCTCTATATGCCTTACTTTAATCTGAGACCTCCGCTTCCGGTTCATATCACGTTTCTTCTCCTTTCACATACCTTCATTCACACATCCCACATCAATCTCTCTCCCTCTCTCTCTCTCTCTATCTATCTCTCTTCCTCTTGAATCTTATTAAATGTATATTTTTACAGAGACTTTTAACAATTAAATAAACAACAATAATAAAAATAGGCTTTTGTAACGCGTATTCAAGGATCAATAAGCTAAAAAGAATCAATCTTAATTAAACGATCAAGAGTATCACATCAAGAAGCAATGTTTGACATTATATTCTTATCGAATCCTTTACCTAGTTCCCACTTCGACTATTTCTCCCTTCTTCATTCTCTCCCCCGCGTCTTAATTCCTCTAATTCCCTCAACCACCCCTCTCCCTCGCCCTTTTCCTCCAACACCTTTCCCAACATGTCTTGCCAGCCCTTCTCCACCCCCCAATTCACATATCTTTCCCAAACATGCTCCCATGTTTCCTCCTCCTTTCCACCTACAGCTTTTGCTCTCTTCATCCTACCAATTCCCTATTCTAAGTTAAATTCATAAGACCAGGTGTCTAAAACGTATACCTAACGAAAATATCCCCATGCAGATTACTAAACTTCAGATTATATGCAAATTGCATAGTTTACTTTTTGCATATTTAAAAAAAAAAACCTTAGCATTACTAATATGGACAAATTATAATATTTATAACTAATTAATGTTAATTAATTTTTGCATATTTTGCATATTTACATAAATTTTGCATATTTTATTGCATATATTATAATTAAATATATTTCCAAATTTTGCTTAAAATATTTATTATTTAAAAATTATTTAAAAAGTACGAAATTAAACAACAGCTTAAATTTATTAAAAACAATTATAGTTTTATGGTAAAAATAATTGAGAAATTGGTAAAAGAAAGCATGAATCTATTAGAATTAAAGATAAATTCTGTGCGGCAATTTTTAAAAAATTAAAAAATATTCTGAAAAAATATGTTACATGCTATTAACTAAAGTCAACAAAATTTGTAGGCGGAATTGCTAATCATGATAATAACATTAATTTTCTTATTCCTGAATTAATTAGTAAACTTAAAAATGCCCCAATAACATGTGTAGATGTTGAACTTTCTTTTTCTATTTTTTAAATATTTATTTTCAGGTAGGAAGCATAGATTTCTTCCAAAAAATTTTGAAAAGGTTTTTATAATATATTGTTTTGAATCTTAATAAAAGATTATATATTTAGCTTCCTTAAGAGTATAAATTCAGTTTCAAAATGTAAATATATACAAATAAAGTTCGTGTTTTTAAATATAGTGATTATTTTATATTTGTAAGATATACATATTATTTGATCAAAGCTTATTTTATTTTGTATCTGTCCCTGAAGATTTAAAATATTATAAAAAAATTAATATTTGTAAATATATATCTGCGTATTCTTTGCAAATTTATACAAATTTTTGCATATTTTTACATATTTATTGCATATTTTTGCAAAAATCTGTGCATATACATATCTGCGCATATTTTCTAAACTTTTTTTATAATCCGAAGTCTACAGATTACATATTTTAGCTCCTCTCTTGACAATATCCATTTACAGATCATTATCATAATTATTATTTTGTCTATTTTTAATTTCTGATTACTTAGACCGACAACAAAAATTTTTGTCAAGTAACTATAATCAGAGTAGGTGTCTCTTATAAATTTTCGCCCACAAAAAACAATGTCTGCCTCTAAATTGTTCCATCACGTCAGGTTTTAAAGTTATTTTAGTGATGAAAAATCAGAAGTTTCTCATTTTAAAATTCAAAATCGATATTTACAATATATTTTTCAGAGGAACAATGGAAATTTTTTTGTAGCTTATCCGATAAGTATTATCCCATTTCTAAAATATGGATGTTCTGCACGTATATTGTGTCTATTCGTCATCCAGATGATATAAAGGTAATTGAGAGCGAAAGTTATAGGGAGCGTGCGAGCGAGCGTGCTCCAAAAGAGATAAGCGCGAAATGAGACGGCCAACGGACGACACCCGCGAGTATCGAGACGCGCTCGATTCTAAGATGCATAGAATCTTAACACTTTGCTATATTAATCATACGCGAGATACGATTATAATTCGCACGCGGCGGGTAAACAGCGATAAATCGTCTGTCTCGGAATAACTCCGGTAGTCACACAACGGCACTGAAATATGTCTATTTCAATAAACGAGACCGACTCTTTATCTCACTCGAGTAGCGTACACGCGTCAAAGTACTCTGATCGGAATGCGCCGCGCTCGGTTGGCGGCTTACCTTTATACTGTCGTCGCCTTCTCGAAGGATCCAGAAGGTCCCCGAAATTTAGTCATTTCCGCCGACAGTTTTTAGGTGACTTGTTTGTCGCGATTTTACCTTAGATCCTTCGAGAAGGGCGACGATGTTTGTTGTTGCCGCGCGTTTTCGCTCGATCGCAGAAAACGCTATCTCGCATCGCGCGCGCGGCGATGACGCGGTCGCGCGACAACAAAAATGCGAAGTTCGAGATCGTTGCAATCTCGAACAGTAATCAAAAAAATTCAATTTTTTATAAACATTGCAATTTAGTTAAATTTAAAAATCTTGCGTTTTATAAAAAGATTTTTGCTTAGAAAAAGATTACTTAAAAAGATGAATAGAGAAAATATCGACATATGTATATATATATATATATATGTCGATATTTTCTATTCATCTTTTAAGTAATCTTTTCTAAGCAAAAATCTTTTATCGATTATATCGACATATATATATATATATATATATATATGTCGATATTTTCTCTATTCATCTTTTTAAGTAATCTTTTTCTAAGCAAAAATCTTTTTATAAAACGCAAGATTTTTAAATTTAACTAAATTGCAATGTTTATAGAAAACTTATATATATATATATATATATATATATATATATATATATATATATACTCGATCGAGACTAGATAAAAATTTGAGATATGATTAATAAATTATTTATGTACCTTAGATTGAGTGATATAATAAATTGATATTTCTTAATATATTTTCGATAATTTCAGACGATATTAAGCTCCGACAGTAAAACAAGTCGACGATATAACTTGTTGCATCCTTGGATCGGCACAGGTCTTTTCACTAGCACAGGTAACATAATGACATCAATCTAGTAATATATATACTTTACTATTACAATTTGTTTTCCATTTGTCCCCATCATAGAAAATCAAATAAAATGTTATAGGATTAAAATTGAACATTATTTTTAACGATGAACTCTTACATACTCCTTTCAGTTGTGAGAAATAATAAATTTGAAAGAAATTCACAAGTGATTTCGCTGTGATATATGTATTCCCCAGTAAATAGAAATAATAAATATTTTAAATAAAAAAGATTTGTTTTGATGATTTTCAATTAAATCAAACACGTAATAGATGTTCCAATTAAGATTTTCAATCAAACATCATCACATAACAGACTTTTTAATGAATTACACAGGCCTGCGAATTTAGGCTGTTAAAAGTTTAAGATTTATAGCTAGCTTTCTACGTAATTTTGTGCGCTGAATACAAATCTAGTAGAAATTTCCTATCACGTCAGATTTTTGAAACAAATCAGGTAAAATGAATTGTATCAGAATTGTTTCAAAATAGACGGAACTTTTGAAAATCAATCGGCGCCTCACCTTTATATTCAAAAATACGTTTTTAAGGCAAAATAATTGTTTCAAAAAATATCTGATTGTTTTGATCATTAGAATTCTTTGGAAAAGCAATGTACATGCCTAGAACGATATGAGAACTGTTTTAGAATAAGCAGAACTCTTGAAAATCGAACGGCGTCTCACCCGCATATTCCAAAATAGGCATTTTTGAGGCAAAATAATTGTTTACAAAAATTTATATTTGTTTTCAGAACTCTTTAGAAAATGCATTAATACATATAGAATACATATCAGAACTTTGCTTTAAAATTGCTCTTAATTATTTATTAATTTTCACGAAATGATACGTCAGCTTCACACATACTATATAATATTTGTATTTTATATCGCGTAATGCATTATTTTGGTTTTGTTTTAGGCGCTAAATGGCGTGCGCGACGAAAGATATTAACACCTGCGTTCCATTTCAATATATTGAATCAATTTGCTGATATTTTGATCAAAGAGGGCAATTGTATGACAAAATCTTTGAAAGATATCGGAGGAGTAGTTGTAAAAGATTTAGTACCATTTATTAGTGAACATACACTAAACGCCATATGCGGTAAGATTTCCGTAAATTTCTGTGCTTGTCCTGTATTATGTACGGGGATTTCATTCTAAATGATATCATAGCTTAAGATAGTTAAGGTAATTTGTTTTCATAGAAAGAAAAGAATCGATGTTGCACAAAAGATAGGTAATATTCGATTTTTTATACTCAAAGTTATTTATAAAATAATCAGTTGCAATCATCTTTAATTGTATATCATTATATCTTATAGTTGTAATACATGTACTTGCAGAAACTGCCATGGGCATCTCTCTGCAAAAACTCAGCGAGTTTCAGCAACCGTATCGAAATGCCGCTCACGACATAATCGAAATGTTATTTTACAGGTAATTTATACATATAATCAATAATTGTGTAACATATTTATTTTTCTTTAAGCTATGATTGTGTGCAACATATATTTTCTATATATATATACAGGGTGTCCTAAACCAGCCTTCCCCCCCTTTTCTTTCAAAAACTAAGCATTTTAGAGAAAAACGTTTTGAACAAAAATTGTATGGTTTTGAGGGGAACATAAGATGGTGTCATTGGTTTGACTTTGGATAGCATCGTTAAGGTCAAGTCAAGAACACCTTTAATTTCTTAAATGGAATCTCCTATTTTTTATTGCATATTCTTATAGGTTATGTCGAGAGCTTTCCAAAACACTATAATAAAGTATTTCTTCATTAAGAATTTTTTGAGTTATTTTGTATCTTAATCTGACATATTTTAGTATAAAATATAAAATATCTCGAAAATTATTTAGTGTTCGATAGAATGATCTAGAACACTCTGTATATTTTAAATAACGAATATTGAATAATCATGTAAAGGTGAACAATTAATTCGATTTGTTTAAAGCGACAATTAGGAATCAAAATCTATTGTATGTGCTCCGTTAAATATTTTATTTCAAAATAAAAGTTGTTTCCAATCTTCAAAATGTTGGAAATATTGTAAATGTTAGAATATTGAAATATTAAGTAAAATGAATTGTGTTATAAAATTTGATTTGAAAAATTATCTTTGATCAAGAAATCTATAGTTGAAACAAAAGTAAATAATGTTTTCAGAAGATTCTAACTATCTCTTTTTGTAACATATATTTTAAATTTATTCTTTTACCTTAAGTTTATTATTCTCTCTACAATCAATGAAATTACTTAAAGATTACTATAAGATTTTATAGCAATAAGAAATAAGACTTTTACAAAATTACATCATTATTGATATTACATAGTTTTCTTTAATTATGATTTAGAGCATTCAGGCCTTGGTATTATAACGAGTTGTTATTCTCATTATCGCCACAAGGAAGAAAGCAAAAACAGATCTTGAAAATATTGCATGGATTTACGGAAAAAGTACGTTATAAATCATGTTATTTTAAAACCGTTAAACTCTATTTTTTTATATAAAATTACAATAAATTTCGTAATCTTTGTACCACAAGGTTACGTGAGATAATAAATAAATATTAATAATATATTATGCTATTAATATTTATGATACAGTACGATGTGCTATTGTTATTTAATACAAAAAATAATTTTAATAATTTTAAAATAATAATTTTAAAATTATAATTTTAAAAAATTTAATATTGTATTCGTGTGTAGGTCATCGCGGAGAGAAAACTTTATCACAAAAACACCAATTATCGGTATTTGGAAAACCTTGAAAATGACAACAAGATGGAGACAGATAATATCGAAGTATTTGGAAGTATGTAATAAATATGTAACCGCAACTTCTATTCTAGTTTGATTACGCAATCTAATACTTTAAATCATGCCTGTAATATTTATACTAAACACATAATAATGCAACATCTGCCGTAAAATTAAATCATTATTATTTCTAATACGTATAGAAAATGTAGATTTTTTAAACGAGACTAATGTTGTACAAAGTGGCCAAAAGTGACCATCTTTTTTTATTTATGTTTTAAACTAAAAGAAATAGATCGTAACAAATATATATCAAATTAAATGTTCAAACTAAATTCTATTGTTAGCATAACGGTTGCTTCCAAAAGCTATCTGTATTAACGAACAGAGAGATATGCATAGTTTTTTTATAATAATGTAAATATTTTGACGTGAAAAAAGTTATAGCGCTGTTTGAAACGAATACAATGATGTATGATATAATATAAATATTTTACATATTGTTGCATCCCTGGATTATGCCCGGGAGAGATCATCTCCAAACGCGTTGCCGGGGACGTTGTTAATAAACAAAATACTAGACTGCTGCAATGTGACAGGTAACAGGTTCTGGATGTACAATAGTAGCAAAAAATTGTCAAAATTAAAAAGAAAACATGTTTCTTACGTTTACACTGTTTGAAAAATTAAAAAAATAAATTCGGATTATGAAAAAGATTAAAGTATCACAAAATAATATGGATTTTGACGTCTTCGTAAAAGAAAATAGTATTAATTAATATTTTTCCTAATTTATTGCAAAAAAGGCTTTTGATCGTGAATATCCTCTGAAATCAACTGCAAAAAATAATGAAAAACGAGTAACTTGCAGAAAGAGAAAAAGAGACAGATAATATTTTTTTACAATTTTTAGTAAATAACTTTTAAACGAATTAGTGGATCTAAATCAAGTTTTGCACAAATATTTATTAGAATTTCCTTAATATATGTGAAAATTTTTATTTCATTGGTAATATCTTTGTCAAATTTGTCAATAAGTGCTACAATAGGCGATTTTCCATAAAAATCAACAGTACTTTAACTTTAAATAACTTCCAAACTGTTAAGAGAATTGTGCTTAGTTTTTGCACAAATATTTAGAAGAAATAGTAAAACAATGTATGAAATTTTAATGTTTCTGTTAATATTTCGATATATGTCACATACATCTTTAAAGAGTAAGCTGCAGTATTACAGTTTTGTATATATTTAATATAAAAATTATATTAAATATTGAAACTTTTCCTTCAAAAATAAATATCAATTGACAACCTGGTTATATTCTGCCCAACTGTAAATGGCTGCCTGTCACATCGCTGTTAGCAGTTTAGTATATACGTGGATCATTTTCAAAAGTAATACACATTGTAGTAACGCCGCGGACTGGATGGTGCAATCACAATGAAACTTTTGGACAGTTGTAGTGGAGAACTTGAGAAAGCAATACGTAGTCAAAAAAACTTTTTAGTGCGTGTCATTATAAATTGACAAGTGTTAGAAATGGCCTCTGCAAATGCTTCAGGTATTGTGATGAATGAAGATCAACGATCGTAGATTAAGATTGAAATTTTATGTAATCAAAAATCCAACAGACATCTAAAGTGCTGTAGTGAAGTTCGTGATGCTCAGATAGTATAGAATTCATATATGTAATAAAATATTTTAAATATATGTATATGTGTGCGAAAGTTATGTATGAACGTGCGAGCGAGATCTCGAACATCTCGACCGCCTCGCCGGGATTCCGGCGAAGAAACGCCCTTGATTAGCCAAGATTGCTCCCGCGATGCGCTGGTTTGTCGTCTTGCTCGTCGGAGCGGCTCTCCTGCAAGAGGACGATTTTGGTGATAGGGCGCGTCAGCTCTGAAGTGGCAGTGCGGATGGTGACCATGATGTGATGGACTCGCCCGTCGTCTCCCGGATGCACGCTGGTGATCTGTGCGAGAGGCCATCGTGTTGGCGGCGGGTTGTCGGATGAGACAGAGCCGCCCGATGCGGACCTCGTCCAGGAACATGCCCTTTTTGGGGTGAGATAAGCTTCCTCGGTTAGCGTGTCCTTCTTGACGTAGACGGTCTCGCGTAGAGCCTCCCAGAACGTGCCGAGTTTATCATCGAATTTCGCCTAGTTGGCTTCCAAGGCTTGGAGTCGTGCCTCCACCAGCCCGATAGAGATATTGGCGGACCCCGACTTCCGCAAGTTCTCGTACGAGCGTGCAATGCGCCCGTACAGCTCCAACTGCGTCCGTATGGTTGAGTCCTTGTCCTTACTCATCTTTTTGTCTTTTAGGATGTGATGACCGAAGAAGCTCCGACGAAAGTCACCACAGGCACTGCACTCACTGCACCCACAGGCACCGGACAGCGATATCCGGCTCGAAGGACCAGCAATAGTTATGTGTGAACGTGAGCGCGAAATGAGACGGACAAGCATACCCGCGAGTATCGAAACGCGATTAATTCTACGACGAATATGACACTGCTTATAAGATTAATTATACGTATCATACGACTGTAATTCGCGGCGGACGAACAGCGATAAATCTCGGAATAACTCCGGTAATCACACTAAAATATGCGAATATTTCTCCACGAAAACGAATTTCTGTTATCACTAGGATAGCGTGTACGCGTCGATTGTTTTTAGCGGACTGAGCCAAGCTCGGTTGTCGGCTCGCTTTTATACGGTCGTCGCCTTCTCGAAGAATCCAGAAGGTTCCCGAAATTCGCTCATTTCCGTCGACAGTTTTTCTGTGACTTGTTTGTCACAATTTCATCTTCGGGATCCTTCGAGAAGAGCGACGGTGTTTGTTGATGCCGCGCGTTTTCGCTCGGTCGCAGAAACGCCGCCTCGCATCGCGCGCGCGGCAACAACAAATGCTAAGTTCGAGATTGCTGCAATCTCGAACAGTATAAAATATTTACATTATATCATACATTGCTGTATTCGTTTCAAACAGCGTTAGAACTTATCGAAATATTCACATTATTAGAAAAAAAATTGTATACCTTTCCGTTCGTTAATACACTGAGAAAAAAAAGTTGTTGATTTGACTAAATGTGTTCAACTGATTATTATTTCTTTAATTGAAATATTTAAGTATTTAAGTTAAATACGACATATTAAATTTATAACATGACGTATTTGACTTAAATACTTAAATATTTCAATTAAAAAAATAATAATCAGTTGAACACATTTAGTCAAATTAACAACTTTTTTTTTCTCAGTGTATAGATAGCTTTTAAAAGCAATCACTATGCTCACAATAGAATTCAGTTTAAATCATTTTAATTTAATATAATTTGTTATAATCTATCTCTTTTAGTTTAGAAGATAAAAGGAGATGGCTATTTTTCGCAGGATCTTGTATAATTAAAGCGCGACTTGCAAAAATGAGATTGACGCTAATGTGCTTTTCCATTTCTAGTTAAAAAAAAGCGGCTTGCCATGTTGGATCTCTTAATAGCGGTATCTCGAAACAATTTTTTGTCGGATTTGGACATCAGAGAAGAAGTCGATACCTTTATGTTTGGGGTATGTATCTGTAATCTTTTTTCAAATTTTTTGTACACATCATCTAAACATATTTAATGATGTGACGATATGCATATGATTACAGGGTCACGATACTACAGCGATGGCTATGACTTTTGCTTTATTACTATTAGCTGAACACAAAGATGTCCAGGTAACCTGTTTCTCAATATATTGCGATATATTATTTAAATAATAATTTAAATAATTATTATTTGTTGCGATATTACTTCCTCATATAGAGGAAACTTTGTTTTCGCGATAAAAATTCTTTTTTCTAATTTCCAATGTATTTAGAATGTTTCACAGCGTCGAAAAGTGATATTTTTAAATCTCTAACTTGCGCAATTTTTGAGATATCAAGTTAAATTTTTTTTTTAATGAATAAAGTATCATTAAAAGATGGTTGATATTGAATTTAGTGAGAATCGGTAAGAAAGTTCATTTTTTATAAAATTTTGAATTTTTTGAGAAATGTCTGTATGCGCTCTAACTTTCGCAAATTTTGAGAGATCGTTAAATTTTTTTTATATGAATACAATATTATTAAAGAAGTTGATAAATTTGAGGATTAGTGGAAGGATTCATTTTTTATAAAATTTTAAATTTTTTGAGAAATGTTTAGATACGCTGTAACTTTCGCAAATATTGAGGTATCTTCCTTTATAAAGAAGCCAAAATTAAAAAACTCACTTGCTTTAAGGAGCTTGAGTTTCGTGAGCGAAATAAAATGATAAGGAAGCAATATGCAAGGTTCTAATCTGCACAATTCTTTTTTCATTTATTAAAAATTTATTAGTATCTATACGAATAGAAAACAAAATATTAAGAAATATACTTTAATTATTATCGATGACGCAGGAATGTGTGAGGCTTGAAGTCGATACCGTGATGCAAGAGAACACAGGAAAACTTACCATGAAATCCTTGCAAAATTTATCATATTTAGACAGATGTTTAAAGGAAACGTTACGCTTATATACCGTCGCGCCTTTTGTCATACGAAGACTTGAGGAGGACGTGAAATTACGTAATTAATCACTTTTTTTTGGCTGCATATATCTATGAATGTCACAATTTGTAGAATATATATTATTGATATATATTATTGTAAAATAAGGTTAATTGCTTTAACACTTTAAAAATACAATATTATGTTCAAGTTATTTCTCAAAAAAAATTCTTTTAATTTCATAAACTTTTACACTTTGTGTAAAAAGTGTACAACTTGTACACTTTTTACACTTTGTGATTTTATAATACATACATATAATACACTTTTCAGATTCATATGTTATACCTGCTGGAACAAACTTACATGTTAATATCTACGGAGTACACAGAGATCCCAATTTTTGGCCAAATCCAGAAGTGTTTGATCCAGATAGATTTTTGCCCGAAAGAATGCGTAATTATCATCCTTATTCCTATGTACCCTTCAGTGCAGGACCGAGAAATTGCATAGGTGAATTGCTCGTGATTTCTTTTTCTCTACATTTTGATAAGACTTTAAATTGTAGGTCAAAAATTCGGTCTACTGGAGTTGAAAGCTATGATAGCTCCTTTGGTGCACAATTTTTACTTGGAGCTCATAGATCAATTAAAAGATATTCGGTTGAAGGCCAATATCATAGTTCATCCTTCTCATCCGGTTCGTATAAAATTCATCAGTCGCAAACAACCGTTGCAGAAGAATTAACACGGATACTATACAAGTGTAAGAAATTGATGAACAATAAAATTGATAACAATAAAAACAAAGACAGAAACGCTTTTAAGCAATCGCGATAATTATATAATTTGTATGCTATATGTACATCTTTTTGGCTGCATATATCTATGAATATGTCACAATTTGTAGAATATATATTATTGATATATATTATGGTAAAATAAGTTTAATTGCTTTAACACTTTAAAAATACAATATTATGTTCAAGTTATTTCTCAAAAAAATTCATTTAATTTCAATTCATTTTTTAAATCCATCGCTTCGTCCCCTTTCATTTACAAGGAATATTGCCGATAAACATGCTCTGATCTAAATTTAATTCTTCACACACACACATCGGCTAGACTGTATAATATTGTATAGCCTAGGAAGAAATTTAAAATAAACATTCCCTCCCCTCACACAGATTAAATCTCTCATATATATTTATTTATAGAAAAATTTATTTATTTATTGATTACAAAAAGTGCCGACGTGTGTTTAAAAGAACGTTTGTGAATTTTAGTCAATAAATTAAAGTCTGATGATGATAGAAACTTCATAAAGTTAGTTAACTAGGTAATTTGTAAGATAAGCACTTCTTAGCAACTGGTGATGCAATAAATAATGATACAAGTGATTATTTTAATGACGTTTCCAAGTAATTAAATGCGAATACTTTGTACAAGTACTTGTCAATTATGTGAAGGAATTTATATATCTTATCCTTTTTAAATATTGTATTGTACTTTAATAATGAAGACGTTAATAATCATACACGCACATGTCACTTTATATACATTAAAACTAATTTAGCTCTCTAACTTTTCACTTAGATCATTGAGCAAGACTCGTTGTAATTATATGGATAACAATGTGAAAATTCTCAGTAATTATGTTAAAAGTGTTGTGTGTGTGAAAATGGAAGAGTTAGGAAGCATTTATTATTTAAATACTAAACAAATAATCTCATAATTAACTAAATTTTTATTTTAACTTTATTACATATTTTTATGTGAAAGAACGTGCAAATATATTTAATTATTTTATTCTTTTTTTGTTTAATACAATTTTTTATATAATAGAATTGAAAAACAAACATTTTAAATGTCAAACAATGCGAACCTGAGCAAGAATAAATGAAAATATATATTCTATAAAACGTGTAGGAGATGTGAATATTACAAATTAAATGGAGATTTATCTGTGCAGGAAACAAACTCGGTTTCTCTATAAAAAATCGATATTTCATCATAAAATCTTTAACGCCGTACATGCGAATGTAATATCGAGAATATCATAGTCTGGTGAAAAATTTATGCCTCGAATTTCTGTGCGTGATATAAATAAAATTTCTAAAATTTTACCTTTTTAAAAAAATATTAAAAAAGGTATTAAATACACGCACCAGTTTTGAAAAACTATTATATGTATTATATGATATTATGTATTATATAATAATGTATATGTATTATAATACTGCATATGTGTTATAGAATATGTATTATATATATATATATATATATATATATATATATATATATATATATATAATAAAATTGATAACAATAAAAACAAAGACAGAAACGCTTTTAAGCAATCGTGATAATTATATAATTTGTATGCTATATAAAAATACAGCATAATAAAGTAATAATAATTTTGATAAAAATCAAATAAAAATTTTAAAATTATTCTTCATATATTTACAAATGCTTAATTAAATAGCTGCTTATTATAATGCAACACTTGTATCTTTGCATAACAATAAAAGTATATTTATAGATTTATGATACAAATTTATTCAGAATTTTTATAATTATATACTAAATAAAATTATAACAACGCTAAAAATAACTTGTATGTTGAATAAGATAATTAATATAAGAATAAACCAAAATAGTTATTTTAAATTAATGAAAATAAAAACTTAAAAAATATAATTTAATCAATAAAATTGTACAAATATAACCTATAAAAATCATGATATCAAAAATTGCACCAACTAAAAATAGAATTTATAAAAATATTTTAACCGAAAAGAATTATACAAAATAGATGTTTTAATTTCTTACAAAAATAATGATATTAAAAAGTTGTGCTAACTAAATAAAAATTTATGCTACACATATAAATTTTATTTTTTTTTTTTAACGTGAAAAGAAAGAATATGTTCAATGAAACAAAACACAAAAAGCAAAATAAAAAATTAAGAAAAATATTTTTATAAGTTTTCATTTCCAATAATTTAAAATTATATATATATGTATATATATATATATATATATATATATATATATAATTATTATATATATATATAATTTTTTTCTTCTTCCTTTATAAAGAAGCCAAAATTAAAAAACTCACTTGCTTTAAGGAGCTTGAGTTTCGTGAGCGAAATAAAATGATAAGGAAGCAATATGCAAGGTTCTAATCTGCACAATTCTTTTTTCATTTATTAAAAATTTATTTGTATCTATACGAATAGAAAACAAAATATTAAGAAATATACTTTAATTATTATCGATGACGCAGGAATGTGTGAGGCTTGAAGTCGATACCGTGATGCAAGAGAACACAGGAAAACTTACCATGAAATCCTTGCAAAATTTATCATATTTAGACAGATGTTTAAAGGAAACGTTACGCTTATATACCGTCGCGCCTTTTGTCATACGAAGACTTGAGGAGGACGTGAAATTACGTAATTAATCACTTTTTTTTGGCTGCATATATCTATGAATGTCACAATTTGTAGAATATATATTATTGATATATATTATTGTAAAATAAGGTTAATTGCTTTAACACTTTAAAAATACAATATTATGTTCAAGTTATTTCTCAAAAAAAATTCTTTTAATTTCATAAACTTTTACACTTTGTGTAAAAAGTGTACAACTTGTACACTTTTTACACTTTGTGATTTTATAATACATACATATAATACACTTTTCAGATTCATATGTTATACCTGCTGGAACAAACTTACATGTTAATATCTACGGAGTACACAGAGATCCCAATTTTTGGCCAAATCCAGAAGTGTTTGATCCAGATAGATTTTTGCCCGGAAGAATGCGTAATTATCATCCTTATTCCTATGTACCCTTCAGTGCAGGACCGAGAAATTGCATAGGTGAATTGCTCGTGATTTCTTTTTCTCTACATTTTGATAAGACTTTAAATTGTAGGTCAAAAATTCGGTCTACTGGAGTTGAAAGCTATGATAGCTCCTTTGGTGCACAATTTTTACTTGGAGCTCATAGATCAATTAAAAGATATTCGGTTGAAGGCCAATATCATAGTTCATCCTTCTCATCCGGTTCGTATAAAATTCATCAGTCGCAAACAACCGTTGCAGAAGAATTAACACGGATACTATACAAGTGTAAGAAATTAATGAACAATAAAATTGATAACAATAAAAACAAAGACAGAAACGCTTTTAAGCAATCGCGATAATTATATAATTTGTATGCTATATAAAAATACAACATAATAAAGTAATAATAATTTTGATAAAAATCAAATAAAAATTTTAAAAATTATTCTTCATATATTTACAAATGCTTAATTAAATAGCTGCTTATTATAATGCAACTATTATAATGCAACACTTGTATCTTTGCATAACAATAAAAGTATATTTATAGATTTATGATACAAATTTATTCAGAATTTTTATAATTATATACTAAATAAAATTATAACAACGCTAAAAATAACTTGTATGTTGAATAAGATAATTAATATAAGAATAATCCAAAATAGTTATTTTAAATTAATGAAAATAAAAACTTAAAAAAATATAATTTAATCAATAAAATTGTACAAATATAACCTATAAAAATCATGATATCAAAAAATTGCACCAACTAAAAATAGAATTTATAAAAATATTTTAACCGAAAAGAATTATACAAAATAGATGTTTTAATTTCTTACAAAAATAATGATATTAAAAGTTGTGCTAACTAAATAAAAATTTATGCTACACATATAAATTTTATTTTTTTTTAACGTGAAAAGAAAGAATATGTTCAATGAAACAAAACACAAAAAGCAAAATAAAAATTAAGAAAAATATTTTTATAAGTTTTCATTTCCAATAATTTAAAATTATATATATATGTATATATATATATATATATATATATATATATATATGTATAATTATTATATATATATATATATAATTTTTTTCTTCTTCCTTTATAAAGAAGCCAAAATTGAAAAACTCACTTGCTTTAAGGAGCTTGAGTTTCGTGAGCGAAATAAAATGATAAGGAAGCAATATGCAAGGTTCTAATCTGCACAATTCTTTTTTCATTTATTAAAAATTTATTTGTATCTATACGAATAGAAAACAAAATATTAAGAAATATACTTTAATTATTATCGATGACGCAGGAATGTGTGAGGCTTGAAGTCGATACCGTGATGCAAGAGAACAGAGGAAAACTTACCATGAAATCCTTGCAAAATTTATCATATTTAGACAGATGTTTAAAGGAAACGTTACGCTTATATACCGTCGCGCCTTTTGTCATACGAAGACTTGAGGAGGACGTGAAATTACGTAATTAATAATTTTTTTTTGGCTGCATATATCTATGATGCGGTGGGAGTCGCCGAACATGGTCGCTGGCGCACTGGCGGCCATCGATCTCGCCGGGGTGGCAGCGGCCTCGGGCGAGGGTCGGTGCCTCGCGGCGTGGTCGGGGTTGCCGGAGTTGATCGTCGGCGGGCCTGCGTCCCCGGTGGTCCTCGACTTCGCCGGGGTGGTGGCGGCGGTGTCTCCAACATAATTGCCCTCCTGCGCCGCTGTTCCCGGTCCGATCTCTGGATGCTGGTCCCCACGCGTGGTGGCTGCGCTCGTATTCCTGTCGGTTGGCTTTCTTCCTCGAGGTTGGATGAGTCCGACCCGAAGAGCTCGCAAATTGCTTCCCGTGGGGTAGTCATCTCGCAATAATCGACCAGCGGGCGGGCTGCCCGGCCCTTTATACTACGGTTCTTGCGTGGTGGGGGGCCTGGGAAAAAATCTTTGGGGATCCCCCGCGCCTGCAGACGAGTTCATACGTCTGCTATAACAATCCTAGGACCGGTATGTTCCCGTGGAGTGTCGGGTGGCTTCGGTGATTGGAAAGCAGCTGCAATATGCCCGCGGACGTTGCGGCGTTCTTTTGCCGGTATGGTCCCGCGGCCGCTGCTCGGGGTCAGGGCCCAAAGGGCAACCTCCCGTACATGTCTCTCGAGATCTTCGCCGTTCCTCAGGCATTTTTAGAAAGAAAGGGGTGGGGCTGGATAATGTTTCCAGCTCGGTCCTCAGTACTTTCATCTTCTTTCGGTGGGTCGTCGGCGATTTGCGGTCTCGGCTTCACGTCCTGTACATGCACCTGTCGATGCCATCGGCCTCGTTCGTCTTTTAGGTCTATTATGATCGGTGAGATAATGCGTCTCACGGTCATAGGCCCGGTGTATTTGGGCGCGAGTTTGGCATTGAAGCCTTGGGCTTTGTTAGAAAGCGGATGATCCCGTTTCCACACGCGGTCGCCTATCCTGGGGCGCCAATTGCGTCTGCGTAAGTCGTAGTGGTGTTGTTGATGTTGGAACGCCCGAGCCAAGTTGATGCGAACGACTTCGTGGGCATCCTCCAAAGCGCGTGGAACGTTTTCCGGTGTATCGGCAGGTGCCGTATTAGGTTGGTCCTCGAGATGGGAAAGCCGCAGTTCTCGGCCGTGAACGAGAAACGCTGGGGTGTACCCGGTAGCTGCTTGTCTCGCGGTGTTATACGCAAACTGGAGTTGAGGGATATACTCATCCCACCGGCGGTGTTTCTTCCCTACGTACTGGGAGATCATTGTTTTCAACGTTCGATTAGCACGCTCGACGGGATTACACTGGGGGGTGTAGGCTGGAGAAGTTTGGTGCTTGATCCCGAACGACCGGAAAGCGTTTTCGATTTGATGCGACGTAAGCTGAGTCCCGTTGTCGGAAATTACGAGGTCGGGACACCCGTGTCGGTATATGATGCGTCTCGCGAATTCGCGGGTCACACCCACGGCGGTGGCGCGCTTCAACGGGGCCATCTCCACTCACTTGGAGAAGCGGTGTTCTGCATGGTCAGGAGCCATGCGTTTCCCTGTGTCGAACGCGGCAGTGGCCCGACCAAATCGATCGCAACCTGTTGTCACGGGGCCGAGACGTGGTGTGTCGCGCAGAGTCTACCAGCAGGGCGCTGTTGGGAGGCCTTATGCGCTAGGCAATTTTCGCAAGCGCGAACGTACCGAGCGATATCCCTGAACATCCCAGGCCAATAATAAACGCGAGCTACGCGAGCAATCGTCTTCGCGACGCCTAGATGCCCAGCCGTTAGGTCATTGTGTAACCGACAAAGTACATCGAGTCGTTGCGGGGTGGGGGCACAAATCTTTCACTGGTCTTCGGCTGGGATATCCTGAAAGTCCAGGCTGTGCAGGACATGACGGAACAGCTTTCCTTCCTGCATCCGGTAGTCCGGGAAATCGGTGGGTCGAACCTTCAAAGCTCGGCGGACTCGATTGTACCACGCGCACTCTTTCCCTTCCCGGATGGCACAGACCTCTGGTTGTCGGGATAGGGCATCCGCCACCTTATTTAGAGCTCCCCTCCGATACCGTACGTCAAAGTCGAATTGTTGGAGCTCAAACAACCACCGCCCAAGGCGGCCGGTGGGATTCTCTATTTGCTGCAGCCATCGGAGAGATTGATGGTCCGTGACGACCGTGAATTTATAGCCCTCCAGGTAGTCTCTCATCCGCCTGATTCCCCAGACTACGGCGAGGCATTCCAGTTCTGTGGCGCTGTAATTCCGCTCCGCATTATTCAACGTCCGACTGGCATACGCAATCACGCGCTCTCCCTCCGGGAATTCTTGAGTAAGGACGGCACCCAACCCGTACGAGCTGGCGTCGGTCTGCAGGACGAACGGCTTATTGAAATCGGGGCAGGCCAGTATGGGCGCGGTTGTTAGTGCCTCCTTTAGCCGTTGGAACGATCTTTCCTCTTCCGACGACCAAGTGAACCGGACGCCCTTTCGGGTCAAGCGCGTTAACGGGGCAGCAACTGTCGAGAAATCTGGTACAAAACGTCGATACCAAGATGCCATGCCCACAAACTGGGGTATTTGTCGAACGTTCGTGGGCGCAGGCCAACTAGTGACGGCGCTGACCTTATCTGGATCGGTCCGAATGCCCTCACGGTCCACGATATGCCCGAGGTATTTTAGCTGGTCCTGGCAAAAGTGGCACTTCTGGGTATTTAGGCGAAGTCGGGCCCCTCGTAAGCGGCAGAACACTTCTCTTAAGTGTGCGAGGTGGTCTTCGAACGTCCGGCTGACGACGATAATGTCGTCCAGGTATACCAATACATGGGGTTCTAACTCTGGCCCCAGTATACTATCTAGTAGCCGCTGAAAAGTGGCTGGAGCGGAATGGAGCTCGAATGTCATGACCCGAAATTGTAAGAGTCTCCTGCCCGGTATGGTGAAGGCAGTGGCAGGGCGGCTCCCCGGGTCAAGTGATATTTGCCAGTAACCTTCCTTCAGATCCAATGTAGACAAGTACCGGGCTCCTCGCAGTTTATCGAGGGTAGCGATTATGTGCGGCAGAGGATATGCGTCTTTTTCTGAGGCCTGGTTCAGCTTTCGGTAATCTATGCAGAACCGGTAGGTGCCGTCTTTCTTTTTTACTAACACCACTGGGGAGCTCCACGCACTTACGGACGGCTCGATTACTCCGGCTTCGAGCATACTGTCCACCTCGGCGTTGATCACTGCCTGCATGGCGGGATTCCGCGGCCGGTACCTCTGCTTAATAGGGCTCCCCGGTTTCAATCGGATCTGGTGCGTAATCCGATTGGTCGGCCCGCGCACCGCATCAAACTTTTGCAGTTCGTGGCGCAAAAATTCCCGGAGACTTTGGTCTTCTTCCGGCGATCGGGGATTAATTCCCTGTGATATCTCGCCCTCTATGGTGGCCGTTTGGTTCCGTTTACCAGATACAGCGGCACGGGATGGCAGTGGCATCGTGATCTGTAATTCGGCCCACAAATCGGTGCCGATAAGAACCGGGCTACCGAGGTCTGGCAGGACCTGGAAAGTGTGTTTCACGGTTCGCCCCCCAATGGTAAATAGTAACTCCAATTCCTCGGTGACCGGTGTTCGGATACCGTTGGCTAGGCGAATGTGTCCGTCGGTTGGTTGGGGCGATTGGCCCGCTCTCCTGGCCAGCTCATCCGTGTTGGTGCTAACGAAGGACACTTCGGATCCCGAATCAAGCAAAGCCCAGAGGGCCCGCCCCAAGGAATGTATCTGTTCGTGTGGCCGGGGAGTGTAGATTAACTCGAAGCGACGGGTCGGTCGGTGGCCGGCTTCGTTTCCGACCCGTTCGCCGTTTCCCGACTGTGGGTGGCAGTCTCGGGTCAACACCCCGTCTTTCCCACAGCGAGAGCAGAATTTCCTGGCGGGTCGTTTACACTCGAGGCGCGTGTGTCCGCGTTGTTTGCAGCGCCAGCAACAGGTGGCGGCTGCCAAAGTCATCGTGTCGGTTGACCGACGGCCTCGGTCCCGTCTTTGATCTATGTCTTCAAAAACAGCGGCACGACTGCAAAGATCGCTTACGCTCACGACGTCCTCGTAACGGACATGCAGCTGGATCTCCGGGTCCGCGTTAATATATAATTGGTCTACTTTCTCTTGGGTAGTGTATCCCCCAGCGCGTCGCATCATCGTGAGCACGGACGTGGCGTACTTATTGAAAGTTTCTCCGGGTTTCTGGCGGCGGCCATGGATCTCCTGCCGCATTCGTAGCTGATAGCCGCGTGGCAAATAATGCGTTCTGAAATCCCGGCAAAACTCTGCCCAGGTGGTCCAGTCACCCCGGCTATTCCGATACCATAGCAGGGCGTCCCCTTTTAGAAGCTCGGGTAGCCTTAACAGTAAGTATCTTTCCTCTATCTCATATGACGCACTCAACTCCTCTAACTGTTCGAGGAAAGCCAAGGGGTCCTTGCCATCAAAGTGGCATCCCCATTTTCTAATCTGGTTGAGCGCTTTGGAAGGGCTCCCTTCTGGAGATTCAGGCGTGGTGCTAGCGCTGGTAAATCGGTCCTCGCCGACCTTCGGTATTTCCTTCATCGTCATCGCGGCCCGGCTGATAATGTGGTCTCGCAGCCTTCGGCGTAACACGTCTAGGGTTCCGGCGGGGTTGAGACCGCGATCAGTTAATTGCGCGATTATTTGAACCTTACTTAAGTCGTAAATCCAAGACAATATGGATCAAGGTGCGACCTGCGAGCGGAGTCTACAAAAGTCTGGTCCCTGTTCGGGCGCCATGTAACGAACTACCCTTCCCGACGCCACGGATCGGCTCGCCGGTTCCAGGATTCGGGAGAAGGAAGAGATTCGGGCTCGCAAATCACACACTCGATTTGGCCAACAAATAATAAAGATTTATTTGTGCGAATACATGGTACAATAGAATTGGCCGACATACATAGGACTCGCGAATACAATTAAGGCACGGAGCCCGGGTTTCTAACGCTAGAATATGGCGGACTTAACTTAGGGAACAAACAAATGGGATCGGCCCATAATAACAGAAGCGGTAAAATTAATATAAGAGGAATCGCTATACGAGAAAATAAGAGAACGGGATCGGCTAACAAAATCGGGGACGACCGCGGCGAATCCGTACTCTTAACGGAAAACCGTGCCAGGGCGTGACGTCCGAATCCGAGGATTTGCACCGCTCGGCGTCTATCCTAAAAAGGACTAGGGACCCGCCGGCGCGCTTGGCGACTTATCCTGAGAAGGACTGAGCGCCGGAGATGCTGTTCCTGGCGTCACGAGCGGGCACCGGCTCTCTGCTTAATATAGATGGTTTACGAACTACGCGCGATATTTACAAAAGGCGCGGACGCGATGTAAATCGGACAAAGCTTAAGGCTCCCGGTCGCGGACCATCGGTGGTCGTCGTACGGTGGGCGAAGTCGCCGGTATCGCGAGGAGGCGACGAAAAGAGCACTCTTCGTCACGGACAGCGCCGGTCGTCGAGAGCACTCGACAGGGTACGAGAGCACTCGTCCCCCGGGCCGGAGGTGGTTGGTGTGAGGGAGAGCACTCCCTCGCACCGACAGGACTGGACGCCGAGAGCACTCGGCCGGAGACGAGAGCACTCGTCTTCTAGACCAGAAAGGAACGGGATAAGGATCGGTCAACTGGAGACTCAGAGAGCGCTCTGAGGCTTCGAGTGTCCCGAGGATCGGGACCAGGGAATGGTGCCGAGAGCCGTGTCGAGCCGGCTTATATACCCGGCCGGCTTCCCTTACTTAGGCTCGCGGCGCCCTAGTGGGGGATCGCATGGCCCAGCGGCGGCTCATACGATGGGCTCGCTGCCTCGCAACGGCGTGGCTATGTGAAATTTTGTGGAGCGCTAAGCGCCGGCCTCTTCTGCGGACGGGTGGACGGTCCGCGAGGCTCTCGTAACGACACAGGTCGTTACAATAGATGTTTTAATTTCTTACAAAAATAATGATATTAAAAAGTTGTGCTAACTAAATAAAAATTTATGCTACACATATAAAATTTATTTTTTTTTTAACGTGAAAAGAAAGAATATGTTCAATGAAACAAAACACAAAAAGCAAAATAAAAAATTAAGAAAAATATTTTTATAAGTTTTCATTTCCAATAATTTAAAATTATATGTATATGTATATATATATATATATATATATATATATATTATTATTATATATATATATATATATATATATATATAATTTTTCTTCTTCCTTTATAAAGAAGCCAAAATTAAAAAACTCACTTGCTTTAAGGAGCTTGAGTTTCGTGAGCGAAATAAAATGATAAGGAAGCAATATGCAAGGTTCTAATCTGCACAATTCTTTTTTCATTTATTAAAAATTTATTTGTATCTATACGAATAGAAAACAAAATATTAAGAAATATACTTTAATTATTTTATACGAACCGGATGAACTATGATATTGGCCTTCAACCGAATATCTTTTAATCGATCTATGGGCTCCAAGTAAAAATTGTGCACCAAAGGAGCTATCATAGCTTTCAACTCCAGTAGACCGAATTTTTGACCTACAATTTAAAGTCTTATCAAAATGTAGAGAAAAAGAAATCACGAGCAATTCACCTATGCAATTTCTCGGTCCTGCACTGAAGGGTACATAGGAATAAGGATGATAATTACGCATTCTTTCGGGCAAAAATCTATCTGGATCAAACACTTCTGGATTTGGCCAAAAATTGGGATCTCTGTGTACTCCGTAGATATTAACATGTAAGTTTGTTCCAGCAGGTATAACATATGAATCTGAAAAGTGTATTATATGTATGTATTATAAAATTACAAAGTGTAAAAAGTGTACAAGTTGTACACTTTTTACACAAAGTGTAAAAGTTTATGAAATTAAAAGAATTTTTTTTGAGAAATAACTTGAACATAATATTGTATTTTTAAAGTGTTAAAGCAATTAACCTTATTTTACAATAATATATATCAATAATATATATTCTACAAATTGTGACATTCATAGATATATGCAGCCAAAAAAAAGTGATTAATTACGTAATTTCACGTCCTCCTCAAGTCTTCGTATGACAAAAGGCGCGACGGTATATAAGCGTAACGTTTCCTTTAAACATCTGTCTAAATATGATAAATTTTGCAAGGATTTCATGGTAAGTTTTCCTCTGTTCTCTTGCATCACGGTATCGACTTCAAGCCTCACACATTCCTGCGTCATCGATAATAATTAAAGTATATTTCTTAATATTTTGTTTTCTATTCGTATAGATACAAATAAATTTTTAATAAATGAAAAAAGAATTGTGCAGATTAGAACCTTGCATATTGCTTCCTTATCATTTTATTTCGCTCACGAAACTCAAGCTCCTTAAAGCAAGTGAGTTTTTCAATTTTGGCTTCTTTATAAAGGAAGAAGAAAAAATTATATATATATATATATATATATATATATATATATATATACATATATATATATAATTTTAAATTATTGGAAATGAAAACTTATAAAAATATTTTTCTTAATTTTTATTTTGCTTTTTGTGTTTTGTTTCATTGAACATATTCTTTCTTTTCATCGTTAAAAAAAATAAAATTTATATGTGTAGCATAAATTTTTATTTAGTTAGCACAACTTTTTAATATCATTATTTTTGTAAGAAATTAAAACATCTATTTTGTATAATTCTTTTCGGTTAAAATATTTTTATAAATTCTATTTTTAGTTGGTGCAATTTTTTGATATCATGATTTTTATAGGTTATATTTGTACAATTTTATTGATTAAATTATATTTTTTTAAGTTTTTATTTTCATTAATTTAAAACAACTATTTTGGTTTATTCTTATATTAATTATCTTATTCAACATACAAGTTATTTTTAGCGTTGTTATAATTTTATTTAGTATATAATTATAAAAATTCTGAATAAATTTGTATCATAAATCTATAAATATACTTTTATTGTTATGCAAAGATACAAGTGTTGCATTATAATAAGCAGCTATTTAATTAAGCATTTGTAAATATATGAAGAATAATTTTAAAATTTTTATTTGATTTTTATCAAAATTATTATTACTTTATTATGTTGTATTTTTATATAGCATACAAATTATATAATTATCACGATTGCTTAAAAGCGTTTCTGTCTTTGTTTTTATTGTTATCAATTTTATTATATATATATATATATATATATATATATATATATATATATATATATAATACATATTCTATAACACATATGCAGTATTATAATACATATACATTATTATATAATACATAATATCATATAATACATATAATAGTTTTTCAAAACTGGTGCGTGTATTTAATACCTTTTTAATATTTTTTAAAAGGTAAAATTTTAGAAATTTTATTTATATCACGCACAGAAATTCGAGGCATAAATTTTTCACCAGACTATGATATTCTCGATATTACATTCGCATGTACGGCGTTAAAGATTTTATGATGAAATATCGATTTTTATAGAGAAACCGAGTTTGTTTCCTGCACAGATAAATCTCCATTTAATTTGTAATATTTACATCTCCTACACGTTTTCTAGAATATATATTTTCATTTATTCTTGCTCAGGTTCGCATTGTTTGACATTTAAAATGTTTGTTTTTCAATTCTATTATATAAAAATTGTATTAAACAAAAGAATAAAATAATTAAATATATTTGCACGTTCTTTCACATAAAAATATGTAATAAAGTTAAAATAAAAATTTAGTTAATTATGAGATTATTTGTTTAGTATTTAAATAATAAATGCTTCCTAACTCTTCCATTTTACACACACAACACTTTTAACATAATTACTGAGAATTTTCACATTGTTATCCATATAATTACAACGAGTCTTGCTCAATGATCTAAGTGAAAAGTTAGAGAGCTAAATTAGTTTTAATGTATATAAAGTGACATGTGCGTGTATGATTATTAACGTCTTCATTATTAAAGTACAATACAATATTTAAAAAGGATAAGATATATAAATTCCTTCACATAATTGACAAGTACTTGTACAAAGTATTCGCATTTAATTACTTGGAAACGTCATTAAAATAATCACTTGTATCATTATTTATTGCATCACCAGTTGCTAAGAAGTGCTTATCTTACAAATTACCTAGTTAACTAACTTTATGAAGTTTCTATCATCATCAGACTTTAATTTATTGACTAAAATTCACAAACGTTCTTTTAAACACACGTCGGCACTTTTTGTAATCAATAAATAAATAAATTTTTCTATAAATAAATATATATGAGAGATTTAATCTGTGTGAGGGGAGGGAATGTTTATTTTAAATTTCTTCCTAGGCTATACAATATTATACAGTCTAGCCGATGTGTGTGTGTGAAGAATTAAATTTAGATCAGAGCATGTTTATCGGCAATATTCCTTGTAAATGAAAGGGGGACGAAGCGATGGATTGTGCGATAGCACAATCGGCGGGATTGGAAGATTTTGTTGTTAAGCTGCGAATTACAGTTAACTTGCAGGTGGGCGCGCGCTGCACTAAAGCTAACAGTACATGGTGCAGTCACCTCGATTGGCAGGCTTTATATCACGAGTTCACAATGTAACAGGATGCAACCGAGAGACGCTCGCCCATTCTCTTTGACGACGACAATGCCGCCGCAGCGCGCCCGCACAATGCGACGTAAAGAAAAAATTGCGTGCATAATCCGCTTAGACGCAGATCCGCGTCGTAACATTTTTCCGAGATAACGAGCGTTATTTCGAATGCAACCCCTGTTATTTCTCTGGCGCAAATATTGCAAAAAATAAAGGAAGGGATTTAATGGGGGTCTTTTGACGACAACCAACTCACCTATGCATCCCAATATGAGGATAGACGTTCTTCCGCGAGTCATTTCTGTCCGTTAGATCTCCTCGCTCGTTCTGCAACAAATATTATTTTACATATTATTATAATAAATATTATTATAATATAAATATTTTACATATTTTAAATATTATTATTGTGTTTGCATATTACTCATTCCATCTGGAAATGTATCTAGAAATATATGTTACCGATATTATAAATATGTAACGTTTTGATTATACATATTTTCAACTGTCAAATATTACTTGCATGATGTCAATCATGTTAAGTACATTTGTATAAGAATAAACTAGCGTAAAGAAAATTTTTGTACGATTATATATAAAGCCATATCTTATAATAATATTTTTCGATAAATATTGATAATAATTCGCTCTTTACATATATAACATTTAATAAAAATAATTTTAAATATATTTATATATTAAAATATAAAATTATCAAACACATATGCAAGTTCTTAATAATAATACACGTAAAAACAGAATTATAATAAATATGAAGGTCCCCTCTTACATAAATATTTTATCTTGTCGAATGTGTGTAGAATTAGCAGTATCAGTATGCGCGTGACGTATGCGCTGCTGATTAAAATTCAAGAGAAAGATGTCGATCAAGAGTTCGTAAATAGATGCAATTCGCTATATAATCAGGCGCAATTTTCAACATTGTATGTATGACCTCGTTTACGAGTCTGCTTACCTTAGGGAGTATAACATAAAACTTCAAACCGCAATGCAGCGCGCAAGCTTTATTAAAAGTTTTCATCCCGCGTTTGCAACGATGTTGTAGGAAGATGCAGCGTTTCAAGGATACACATCTTTCAATACTCTTTTAAATTAAAATACTCCTTTACGTTAAAATAGTTTAATATTGTTCAAATTCAATTTCGTAATAATAAATTGAAAATTAAATTTAAATACAATATATGTACGTGTATATACATATTAATTGTACAATATATAGATTATATAATATTTATATAATGTAGAAAGATAGCATATTTTTCGACAAAAATTCACAGAAAGAGAATTTAGATGTTTAATCAATAATGTAAGAGAAATAAAATATTATACTAAGCTCAAAAATCGAAATTATCCAATTTTCATAATATATAGGTTGAGAAACATTCCTCTATTCAACGCCTCGTTTGCTGCACGAAGGCGCTCATGCAAGTATTATACATATCTGACTTTAATTGTAGAAAGTAATCGTAGAAAGTACAAAATTAGGTACCCCTGCAAATGTATTTAAAGAGTACACACCAATTATAATTACCAAAAAAAAATTAATTTTGTCGTATATTTCTAGAATTAACCGTATAAATTTGTTTTAATTATGCTAGAATCAAGAAATCGGTTAGTATTTATTTATAATTACTATTTATATAATAAAATCATTAATAGTTGAGAAAATAAAAGACAAAATATTATAATTGAAATATATATTTGAAACGTCGGTTATTTATTTCAGAAAATATAACTTTAACATTCGAGTATCTGTCAAAAAGATTTCATGTAAAATCTTTTTTCTCTTCATTTCTATAATTTTATTCTAGATGACATAATTTAAAATGTATCATGCTAATGGAAATTGCGAAAGAGCTCTCTCTGCATGTAATGTATATAAAAATTTTATTTCTACTTATTTTTTACTACGAATCGTGTAAGGTGCATCATTATTTCATCCAACCAACTAAATTACTCTAATAAACTGAGATATCTTTGCCTCATGAGACCATATTCCATTTTATCGCTCTTGTTTCAAGGTACATCGTGGCTTGTACCGCATTTCCTTATTAATTCAGCAGCGAAGTACCCGGGAGAGCGTGTCCAAAGCATCCATTAAATCTCATAGGTAGCTTTGTGATGACTGTGTCGAGAATGGTTCGCGTAAGAGATGCATCATAAAACGGCGCCGACAGTCGTAAAATCATTGCATGAAGACGTAATGTGGGCGAGTCTCAAGAGTTTCTTGACAGAATCTGTCTACTCGCGCAATTAACGGTGCGTGCGATTGGCTAACGTATCGCCTAAATACTTACGTATTTCGAGTAAATACATGTCTCAATTGATTACAGCGTATACGCACATTGTATGGGAAAGTAGCTGCAAGATATGTCAGAGCGCATTCCTAGCTAAGGCAGGCGAGCGAAGCGCATGTGTCTGTAATTATATTTCGATCGACTTAATTACATCGTTTAGCTAATAGCTCGCGCGTGACCAACAAAAATGAGAAATTGGGCTGTTTTTATTATGTAAATCACTTTACGTATCTTGAATAAACTATGATTGTTTCAAGAAGCTTCAATTTTATAATTCTTTCTTTTGTTTTTTATAAAGAATCGCAGTTTAAGGGGATCCTTAAGGTCTGTTTTACCGATCAAAACGCGAATATTAAGTTAAAGTGCATAATCTTTTTGTTTATTATAAATATCGATAAATCCTTTTCCATAATTAAAATATATATAATAACGTACTCGGGTAGATATGATTTCATAAAAAAAGTGAAAAAAAATTACAAAATTACAGTTTAGTTATCGGCTTCTGCCGTCAACATTTATTTAATACAAAAAATTTGTAATCTGCACGTGCCTAATCAGTAACAATCCGACTTGGCATTTCATCAAAGAGTATCAGTGAACTTAGAGAAATGAGTTTAGAAGCTTTATAAAAAAGTTAATGCAATCTAAAATTTTTGTGCATATGTGTGTGTGTGCGAGATCGAGGCTGAAGAGTAAAACAGAGCAGTAGATTAGTTGCGTGATGTCGCGATAGACAGAGCTGCAATCTTACATGACAAAGACAGATATATTCGTACTATCTTCGTCTCTTTCATGTGTGTAGAGCAAAATACATGTTTGCAGAGTATGTATACACTAACATTACTCCAGTTTCTTTATCTTTCTTTTTCAATCATACACTTTGTCTCTTTCTAATCGCTCGCTCACTACGTATCATTTCAAGCTTCTCGCATATTTACTTATACGCTCACTTGAGTTTCTCTCTCTCTCTCTCTCTCTCTCTCTCTCACTCTCTCTCTTTCTCTGCTTGTTCTTTACTGTATTCATTTATACTCATTATTATATTCTTTTATTTGTTTGATTTTTATTCTTTTTCTTTTTATTTTTCTACAAGATAATAAATTAATTATTCTTTATTTTATAGAGTATAAATGAAATATTGTGTATTTTAAAAAAAAAAAAGTATTATATGTATGTATGTGTGTTTTTGTGTATATTATATATACAAAAGCAGACCTAATCGTACTATCTTCGTCTCTTTTATGTGTGTAGAGCAAAATTCATATATGTAGAGTACGCATACATTAACATTATTGCAGTTTCTCTATCTTTCTTTTTCAATCATACTCTGTCTCTTTCTAATCGCTCGCTCACTATGTACGTATCGTTTTATGCTTTTCGCATATTCACTTATACGTTCACTTACGCTTCTCTCTCTCTCTCTCTCTCTCTCTCTTCTTTTGTTCATTTATTATTCTTTCATTCCCATTATTATACTTTTATATTTGTTCAACATTTATTCTTCTATTTTATTCTTATTTTTCTACACGTAAATAAATAAATAAATTTATGTATTTTTATTTTATACAACATAAATGAGATATACAATACAAGTTATTTTCTTTTTTTATTTTATTATAGTTAAGTTATAGTTATTTAGTTATTATTATAGTTATTATTATAGTTATAGTTATTATTATAGTTGTTATATATAGTTATTATAGTTTTTTATTTTATTATCAATTATTAGATGCACGAATCACAAGCGATCTAAATCTAAAGCGATATAAATCGTAAGTTATAAAGTAAAAGCTATTAAATTTTAGAAAATACTGCTAAAAAATTGATAAAAATTTTTATTATTTAATATTTCCAGAATTATTCCTTTGCAAAATATATTATAAATTATACGATTTATATCGTAAGTTAAATACAACAAATGTTTATACAAAAACACACACATGTATAATACTTTTATTTATACAAATATACAATGTTTCATTTATGCTCTATAAAATAAAGATGAATAAATTAATTTATTATTATGTAGGAAAACAAAAATACAACCAATAAAAATAAAACAAATAAAAGAATATAATAATGGCAATGAATACAAGAAAGAATAAGCAGAGAAAAAAGAGAGAAAGAGAGAAAAGAAAAGAGAGAGAAAAAGAACAAAGAGAGAGACAGAGAGAGAGAGAGAGAGAGAGAAGCAGTATGACTAACATATAAACAAATAATCGAAAAGTGATATATAATTTTGGTGACAATATTATAAAATAAGGATAAGAATGTTAGGATGAAAATAAGGAATTAAGAAAAATTATAATTAAAATAGAGATATTTAAAAAAAAACTAATTTATTTCTATTTCATTATATGTGTGTGCATGTGCTTGAGCGTGTGCGTGTTTGGATACATATGCTAGACGATAAATAAAGCAGTAAAAATATATTGTAATATTCTCATTTGAATATATGGAACACAATGCAAAAATTGCATCTTCTATTATGCATGTTTAAATTAATTGAATACTATCGATAATAGCGGAACTACAAATGCCGGTATTATCGGCAATTTTAGTTACGTTTAGATGAGGGCGCTAACCCATCGGAGTTCGCCAGTCACTTAAGGATCCCCTTAACAAAAAAATTTTTTTGTTCCTCATAAAAACATTATATATAACTAAATATATAGACTGACATAAATTTAAATTTAAATAATAAAATAAAAATAAATAAATTAAAAAATAAATTTAAATAAAAATATTAAATATTTAAATATTAAATATTTCTATTAAATTATAAAATATTTATTATAATAAATAATAAATTTAAATTTAAATAATAAAATAAAAATAAATTTAAATTTAGATAATAGATAATAAAATTTTAAATAATAAAAATAAATAAATTAAAAATAAATTTAAATAAAATATTTAATATTTAATAATTAAATATTTCTATTAAATTATAAATATTTCTATTAAATTATAAAATATTTATTACAATAAATAATAAATTTAAATAAAAATATTAAATAATAAAATAAAAATAAATAAAATTAAATAATAAAATAAAAATATTAAATAATAAAATAAAAATAAAAATAAATTTAAATTTAAATAATAATTAATTAAACATATAGATTGGCATAAATTTAAATATGTAGTAAAAAAGATAGATTGAAATTTTCTAGAAAACTAACAGAAACCGTGTACTTCTCTCAAAGAAAATTATATTGCGCAGAAAAAATGCGGAAAAAGAAAACCGTGCCGTTCTTATACTGGATGAGAAAAAACCAATATTTCACATTTTATATTTTATAAAATAAACAAAATAATATGAAGTATATATCTTTTATAAAAAGACATGTAAGGAGGTTGTGAATGATAAATCCAATGCGCATGAGAGACGAAGTTAACGAGATATATTGCTTAATTAATTAACGCGAAAGGATCACATCATCAAATGAGAACGACATCAAAATACGACGTATACCTTGCGCTCTTAATCATGCGAACATATGCTTGTTCGTATGAGATATTCGTACGTTACGATGCAGGGATCATCGTTCAGCCAGGGCAACGGTACCAAAGCAGGTCGACTTCAAGGCTCGTCAATTAGATTAGTACAAGTTAGGCTGTCGCCCTAAGGAACATATAACGTAATCCACAGTTCCTCGTCCTCTAACAATTTCGTACATAATCATTCGCCGAATTCGATCTCTCTATGCACGATAAATAGAGGTATCGACTTTGTCGAGTGCTGATTCTGGATGTTTGTCTAGAACTTCGGATCTCACTGTTTATCGTGACCCAAATGGATCGAATGTCGCGTTTGTACGGTTGTTGTAACTCAACGATGTGTTATATACGCGCATTCGGATATTGGTATTTGGATTGTGTTTACATTTCGTGTCGTATATAGGGATTTGTAAAATCAATGCTACTATTTTTAAAATTCGACAATTATATTTGTTTTCAGAAAAATTATTTATATTATATTATTGAATTTAAATTTCGATTAAATATCGTTGATCAATTGACCTAGTCAAATGCATGAATTATTATCGAGATTGTGAGTTATTAAAAATAAATAATATTTCATGCAATAAGAACAAAACAACCTTGCTATAAATAATACATATAGTAATATAGCGTAAAAATGGAAAATAATTAATAAATTTAAAACAATAATAATTAGATTTAATAAGTGTATTTAAAAATTAAAATAAGTATATTTAAAGTTTAAAAAAATTTTTTAAACTTTAAATTACGTTGTAAATAGCAACAACTTTTTCTTTTTCTATCAATTGCATTGTAATAAATACTGTCACTGTTTTAGCTTATGTCACTGCTAAATTAGGCCATCGTAAAGCAGTACGCTTACAATGCATGCACGGTTCAATGACAGCCACTTGGCGAAAAGAGGGAATACATAAAGAGACGCATTTTTCAGCACCGATCTTGCATCCTTTGTCTCCGTTGATTGAAGCACTTTTTCATTTTCCGCTACAAAAAATCTTTTTTCATCCCGAATTGGGCCACGTCATTCACGTTTCTCCGGAACGTGAAACGGGAGATAGTAGAAAGTTTGCTATAATTCTTTTAAATACCGAGCTCTGTGTAAATCACGGCAGCGAATATTCTCCGTGTCGCGCAAAACGCATCCATTGCAATATTTCTTTAAATTGAATAAATCTGTTACATAGAGGAGCGTCCGCCCATAAATGTCCGAGCAAATATCTCACGAGTGATTGAACTTACAAAAAAGTTTAATAAGAGAAATTAGCACAGTTTTTAGTCCGCAATAAAACGCGTGTGAAAAATATTTTATTACTCGTAACTTCTTCAAGTTATGAAGATCACCATCTTTTTTTTTTTTTTTAAATAAAACTCTATTTCTTTTCGCGTATTCATAGCCCTCATAGTATCTCATAGCCCTTACTGAGACTTTTTCAAAATACTGTAATAAAGTATTATTTCATTAACAATAAGTATTTTTCGAGTTTTTTTATATCTTAATCTGATATATTTCGATATAAAATATATATTTTAGTTGTGAGATATTTATGAACAGACACTCTGCATATAACGATAAATAATTTGTTTTTAATTTTCAAATTTTATATTTTTTGTACATTTATAAAATAACAAAGAAACAAAAAAATCCTTATACTTATGATGAGTTTTTTTCAATCAAATTACATTTTTATTTATTATCATATTTATTTATTTATTATATTTTTTAATTTTAAAGATAAAAATTTAATTAATTAATTATCAAGAAACACGCAAAGTGTGGCATTTAATATTTGTCACAAATGTTTTGTACACAGACACACACATACACACATATATATATATATATATATATATATATATATATATATATATATATATATATATATATATATATATATAAGATTAAATCGTGAATAAAAATAAGGCCCTACGGCTTAGATGTAGAATTTTTATTAGTGAAAAGAGCGGGAGAGGAAAACGCTGCACTTTCTCTCAGTTGCACGGATGCGTTGAACGAAAAGCAGCGAAAACACGAAGAGCTATAATATATATACCGGCGTTGAACTGATCCATCGTCATCACTGAAACACATTTCTCTTGACGATCCAACATATAAACTACTTCTCGTCCCGTCTTCTCGTTCCTTCACACAGATGCAATGCGTCCCAAAAGTGCATGCATACATGAGTCTGCGAATTCGCGCGTTGCTCAACTTCCTTCATTTACATGCTAATAGGACTGCTAGCAACTCACGGATAGTTAAGGACTCATTGTTGCATGAAGGAATACTCGGGTGTAATTTGTCCGTTGCAAATTTTTGCGACGTATACTCTCGCGTCGCGAAAACTTG
The DNA here is from genome assembly GCF_021464435.1 of Cataglyphis hispanica. Lineage (NCBI taxonomy): Eukaryota > Metazoa > Arthropoda > Insecta > Hymenoptera > Formicidae > Cataglyphis > Cataglyphis hispanica. The sequence continues at coordinate 8,723,947 of NC_065954.1, read as the reverse complement.
CACGAATGTCGTAAATTTGCGTAAAATCGCGTTTTAATTTCGCGAGACTCTGACATAAAATCGATTGTAACAAGATTTGATGCATAGGTGAAGTTTTCCAATAATTCTCATCAATTTTTCGGTCCGCAAACACCTTACGTTCTGCGTTTTTTTAAACTAGAACAATATAAGCGCGCGCTTTTATTTTGTGTATATATGTATGTATGTATTTTATATAATTATATAATATGTATTTATATATATATATATATATATATATAATTACCTACATGTATTAATTCTAGTTCTTCGTTTTTTCAAAATCAATTAAATAAAAATTGCACACTTAATATTTGAACTTTCAAATGTGTCGCTCAGTCATGACAGGCTTTTATTGATATGAAGTGATGCACAGCGCAATCGGAATAACCAATCAGCATCGCGGAAATGAGATAACAATACTTGCGAGTATCGATTTAACATGCCTTTTTAAAAGTGGATATCTCGATGAGACCTGCTCACGGCATATTACAAAGTATATGCGCGCGCGTGTGTGTATTAAAAATATTATAAAATGCACTATTTAGTTTTTATAAATAATAATAGATAAAAATGATAAAAAAATCCCGATACCTTTTACGATATGAGTTTAAGTATAAAAACTTTCAAAGTTTTTTTTCTATTTCGTGAGGTACTATCGAAAATTTTAAATAAAAAAAATTAAAAAATGCAAAAAAGTTTGCTTTTAAAATGTTTAAAATTAATTAAAAATTTAGTATTTTAGTAGTATTAAATTTATTTAGTAGTATTAAATTTATATAAAATTTAATACTTCGTGTGTATATACATATATACACAATATGTCATAATACATAAAATATTTTGGCAGCAAATTATCAATAACGTAGTGGTATTCGACCTTGACGGCGCAAATTTTTTTTTGGCGCCCTGTCATTTATGTACCTCGATTCTCTTATCATTCGTGCGTCGAATGACGACACTCAAGCAGGAAAATAGTCGTGCTCCGCCGAATTCCTTTTGTAAACGCAATCGCGACCAGTATCGGGAAATTATTTGCTATTATAATATAATTAATAATTATATAACATTTATAAATATTATATATATATATATATATATATATATATATATATATATATTTATATACAGGATGTCCGGCGTCAATAGCATCACCCGTCGTGTGCAAATAGAGCAAATAAAACTGAGAAGAAAAGTCCTGTATCATTTTTTTCGATAACGCTTAATAAAAGAGTTATTATTAAATGAAGTCTGACAATTCAGCGCCGATCTTTAGTTGGATGCACGTCAATGAGCCGCGCACCTGGCATGTGTGCGTGAGCGCTCAGCTGTTACAGCGCCTCACTGACGTGCGCCCGGCTAAAGATCGGCGATGATTGGCCAGACTTTACTCAATAATAACTCTCTTATTAAACGTTATAGAAAAAAATGGTACAGGACTTTTCTCCTCAGTTTTGCGTGCTCTATCTGCACACGACGGCTGATGCGGTTGACGCCGGACACCCTGTATGTATGTATATATATGTACATCACGACGGTAGATATCGAGTCGAATATTTCATAATTCATTCATTTAATCAAATAAGAATTAAAGCAATAGGAAATCAAATTATCGTTTCATTACGATCTTTTCGGACAATAATTATTTTTTTAACAACATATAGAGAATATATTTTGTCTACGATGCTATACCATTTGATTTTTCGACGATCTAAATATAATTTGGATTAACAACATGCTGTAAACTATAAAACCATCGAATCGCAAAATTAAATAATTAAATCGTACATAAAATATTTCGCCAGCAAATTAACACAATACCTAGCATGAGCCTTGACAATGTAAACAATTGACGCGTTATTCTATTTACGTATCACGGCTTTGTTATCATTCATATCACGATACTTGAATAGAACTGTAGTGGGGCAAGATGTTCAAATTCCTTTTCTACGTGTTATCATTCGCACGGCGATACTCGAGCGAGAAAGTAGCACTGCGAGACACTCCGTCAAAATCTTTTTCTAAACTCGATAGCGATAAGTATCCTGAAATAGTTTGATAAGATTTAATGATTAATTATTTTTTTTTACATATCTTAAATAATAATTATAATTTATTATAACTAAACTTGTAAGATAACTAAAGATATTATATCGCTATGATAATTTTTAAAACGCGTACTTCGAGTGATACATATACACATGTTATTAAGATTCGAAATGACAGGTGTCAAAATTATGAATTATCGTTTTGTTGCGATGCTTATAAGCAATAATTATTCAAAAATTACTTAAAATTAAATATATTTCATCCGACACTTTATCGGTCGTCTTTCAACAGCATGTAAATATTCAGATTAAGATCGCACAATTAACCAATCGAATCACAAACTCGAGTATTAATATAAATTAATATAACGAAAAGATTTGTGATACATCAATCGTTTATTAATAATTAATTAATCATAATTTAAAATATAATTTATACTCTTTAATATTCCGTGTATACATATAATATGATAGTACATAAAATATTTTGGAAACGATTTTTCAATAATACAAGCCTTAATTTTATTGTTTATATGTATGATCTTCTGATCATTCGTACAGCAACACTTAAGTAATAACGTAGTGGTACAAAACGCTTTGTATATTCTTAAATTATATTCCTAAACGCGATCGTGACTAGTATCGCAATGAAAATCGCTATAATTAACGATTAATTTACTTTTATTAAACGACATTGCGAGCATGTAATCGCAAATATAAATCTTTATCAAATTGTCAATTGCAAATCATTCATTATTGCGTGTAAAAATCGAATTAACAATGATAAAATTTATAAATTTATCGATTCTTACGATTCTTTATTTTCATTATTTTCATTTGTATTAATTCTAAGGTAGACATATTGCTCGTCCTTTTTTTAAATTTTCTCAATGATGCGATTTATTTGATATTATCGTGCAATATAATGCATATATAAAATATACCAAATTTTATTTTAAGCGTAATGACAGGAATCTTTAAAATAATAAATTATCGTGTCGTTGCGATCTTTACGAATAACAATTACTTCTTTAACAACACATATCGAATTAAGTATTTTGCGCAATTTATTCATTTAAAATCAAAGCAAAATTGAAAATTATTAAAATTATTTTAATGATTCTCATCTACATTTCTTATATTTAAATATAATCTCACATATATTACAAGTAACAACCTATTGAATGATTAATAATTAATTTCTGATGCATTGATCATTTTATGTATTTGACATTTATATAGTATAATAATTTTATAATTTTATAATTTTACAATGTCTATCTTATAATTTATTTTTGAATTAAAAAAGTGAATTCGATACTTGTAATGCTTTTTTTTTAAACATATCTATATTTCTTTTAATCGAGGAAAAAATGAATATATGCGATATAGATAATCTCCCCTTATTAAGGATGTATGTGACATATATCGAAATACTAACAAAAGCATTAAAATTTCATTTTAAGATTTTAATTTTAATTTTCAGATTATTCTATTTCTTCTGAATATTTGTACAAAAACTAAGCACAATTCTCTTAACGGTTTGGAAGTTATTTAAATTTAAAGTTACTATTGATTCTTATGGAAAATCGCCTATTGTAGCACTTATTGACAAATTTGACAAAGAAAAAATATTACCAATGAAATAAAAATTTTCACATATATTAAGGAAATTCTAATAAATATTTGTGCAAAACTTAATTTAGATCCACTAATTCGTTTAAAAGTTATTTACTAAAAATTGTAAAAAAATATTATCTGTCTCTTTTTCTCTTTCTGCAAATTACTCGTTTTTCTTTCTTTTTTGCAGTTGATTTCAGAGGATATTCACGATCAAAAGTTTTTGTCATAAATTAGGAAAAATATTAATTACAACTATTTACTTTTACGAAGACGTCAAAATCCATATTATTTTGTGATACTTAAATTTTTTTCATTACCCAAATTTATTTTTTTAATTTTCAAACAGTATAAACATGTTTTCTTTTTAATTTTGAAAATTTTTTGCTACTATTGTACATCCAGAACAGCCTTAAATACATTTCCTCCCTTAAAGTTATATATATCATATTAAAATTATATACATATAATATAATATAATCCACTCGCGACACACTTTGGCATGATGAGAAGACTCAATATCTGAATGGTGTCTTAAGATTCTAAGCATCCTAAAGATTTACTGTGAAGGAGAAGCTAAGCACTCAGCTCGTTGTTGCTGCGGACGGCTCGTTGCGTCATTGATATTGTCTTTGTGCCGCGGACGGTTTGTCACATGTTGTCATCGGTGTCAACACAACATTATCATGAGATGCATAATGGCTCAACATGTGGTACGCGCGTTTAAACGCATTTAATGCGTTAAACGCACATTAGCGCGTCGTCGTTGTCATCGTGCCGCATAGCAATGATGCGTCGCGTTATCGTATTGGACTTTTATTTCGTTTACACGATTATCATCGAGGATCATACTTCATTGCCAGCTGGGATGCTCTGCATTGCAATCATTAATTTATTAATACCTATTAATATAATTAATTTTATGTTAATATTAACTAATAATAAGATTAATATTATATTAATATTATCTTAGTTAATATTAAGAAATTTAATATATTAATGCAGGGAATATGTTAAAATTCTCCCATTTTCTAAGTGATCTAGATTGTTAGCATTTAAGAAATGGGTGTCTTCATTCTTGACGCGTCTCTCAGCCTTATGATAAGCCGGTTTCAGTCTATATGATGGAAACTTGGTAGTTTGTATGAAATTATTCCTAATGAAGTTCGAGTCGACCCTCGATGCGGACAGGCGCGGACAAGAGTGAAGCGAATCCCATTCGCGTCGAACCCATCAATCGATTTCGTCTTCTTCCGCTTCAGCCTTAACCCTTGCTGGAAGTAATCGGTGAATTGCCAACTTGTCGGCATGAAGTGTCATTCTCGAGTAAAACGAGGATCGTACAAAAATTCGAAAATGCGAGAGTATCACTCAAAGTACCGTGCGTACAAGTGCAGAAATAATATACTTTAATAAAAATGCGGGAATGTCGTTTAAAGTATCGTGCGTATAAATCAATCTAAGACGGAGAAGATGCATCGGGCATCGGTGGACTTATCATAAGTAATTTTTTATTTGTATATTAATTATTTTTTAATTGTGTACGTAGTGTAATTTAAATTAAGCAATTAATCGCATAATCGTAATTTGATTTTTTATTTATATGAGTTAAACAAGAGAGAATGTAGAGAAAGAGATTTTTATGTGTACAAAAGCTGTAATCTTATAAAAGTTTCTTTAGATTATGGCTTTACGTCAGATTATGGATTTACTTTTAGATTATGGAATTATTAGTTTATATGAAATTATTAGTTGTACATTTGTAAAAATTTTTTTTTTAATTTATAAAATTTATAAAATTGTATGAAATAATAATATCTTATTTTTATTGCAATTCTATTCTAATTTTTCATAGCCCATTTATGTCATATCAATTAAATTAATTAAAATCAATTAAATTAAAACTTTGCTTTAATTGATATAAAGCCAAATTATCGATCTATTAAATTATATAAAATATAAATGTTTTACTAATTTTATTTTAATAAAAATTATATATTATTATAAGTAAAACATATTAGTATAAAAATTTTAATTAATTAATTTTGATTGATAACATGGCATTAAATTAATTAAAGTAATTTATATTAAAACGATGCATGACAAACAGTCATAATGTCTCATGACTGTAAACGAGTGTAAAATTACGCTCATGCTCATGCACCGGCGATAATTAGCCGGATACGGAAGGAATTTCTCTCTTTTAATGACTTCTCTCTGATAAAGGTCGATTATGAAAAGCGCTCCAAGTGTCCGTCAAAACAACGTATGAGTATTATTATATCGTTCGCATAGCTATGATTCTTTAAAAAATTATATGTACATTGGAATTGAGTATTAGGATTATCGTCGATTTATTTATTCGTTGCATTTTGGCCACAAATTTTAAATCGCGGTTTATCTCGTTATCTAATCATTGATTTATATCAAAGTTTTATATATCTTTTTTCGGATATTTTCTTTGAAAGTCTACGCAAACTGCACCAGTAGTTCAAATATTTTTTTTACAATTAGAAAATGATCGATAATTTTATTAACGATTTATTTAATCATAATTGTTTGCATTATATATTTGCTTTTTTAATTGCATGCTGATCCTCATAAATATTTATCGTTTCTTATCAGCTATATTGATCTAAAAATTTCTAATAAATTTTGCATCATATGAATATTTCGTGTAACATTTTCGTGCAAATTGTTGTAATTCTGTGTAATAAATAATTTTGGGTTAAATTCTAAATTATATTTTATCTTAAACTTTGTATTATATTTTGTAATATAATTAAATATTTATCGTTTCTTATCAGCTATATTTGATCTAAAAATCTCTATAAATTTTGCATTATATGAATATTTCGTGTAACATTTTCGTGCAAATTGTTGTAATTCTGTGTAATAAATAATTTTGTGTTAAATTTTAAATTATATTTTATCTTAAACTTTGTATTATATTTTGTAATATAATTAAATATTTATCGTTTCTTATCAGCTATATTTGATCTAAAAATTTCTAATAAATTTTGCGATAAGGGAGTGACGCGGTTCGCGAATGTTGGGCGGTTGCGAGACGCGATACTTTAAAGTATATCGAAATCGGCCAATGGACCCAACAATATTAATTTTTTTTAAATAAAATAGAAGTAAAAGAGACAGTAATAGAGAGAAAATCGAAAGAATAGAGAGAGAAATGGGCTCCAAAATATTTTCAAACCCTCGAAACTTAGAATCTTGATATGTGACATGCGAAAATTCAAGTTCTGAGAAACAGAAGTTTATTCCATTATAATTTTCCTATAGTTTTGAATCTTTTATTTTTTTTATAAAGTTTTAATCATTAGCAGCATTAATTAATTCTTTCACGTACATATGATCGCCCGGTAATAGGTATATTCAGTCAGATTTTCGCAAAATATTATACAAAAAATCGAGATATCTCTTTAAAGTATAAAAGTTAAAAGTAGAAGTTAAGAGTGTTTTTTATATTTCGTCACGTGCTAATTAAAAAGCCGGAAATACAAAAAAATATATAATAATTGGATATATCTTTATAAAAAAAAAATATGATATCCAAAACGCAAAGATTTCTATTCTATAATAATTATTATATTTTCCTATAGTTTTAACCGTGTTCTTTCAAATCCATAGAATTTTAATCATTAACAGCGTTAATTAATTTTTTTCACACACACACACACATATTTATAAAATTACTTACATATTAACCTTAGTTAATCACCCCATTTTTTTAAATCAATTAAATCATAATTATACAAATTAATTTAATATTTGAACTGTCAAATACGCGGCTCAACCATGACAGAAAAAATTTAATTGATATATTATATAAAGTAATACACAGTGCAGAAAAGAGACAACAATATTTGCGAGTATCGATTTAACATGTCTTTTTTTAAGAGTGGAAGAAAATGATTCTGCGAGAAAAAAGAACAGAAGATGCTTATATCTCGAGTATGTTTTTTCACTATCTCGTTGCGGGCTTCTTATAAACGCATACTTCTTTTCCTTAAGAATCATAAAAGTCGTTTCTAGATAGTAAAATTTAAAGACTCAAATGCAAAAAAAAAACCGCGAAGAGTGTGTACAGAAAGTTAAAGATGAAAAGTTCCGCCTTTAACGACATTCCGTGTAACTTCAAGAAACATTAAATTTTCTTCTTCTTTATCCGCGACACTTCCTAGATTTTGCAAGTTTAAATAAGAGATGCATCCTTTATAAAGAGAATTACAGTTTTATGATGAACGATACGATTTTTGCATTTGGAGTTATTATTTTAAATATAAGAATTCACACTCAGCAAAGTTCTTCAAAAGATATTAAAAAATGCAAATAATACACTTTATACTAACAAATAAATCTATCCAAGTGATACCCTCCAATTCCTTTTAAATTCGGCATAAATGTAAAACTACAAAAAATATTTCACCATGTGTTTCCATTTTTGCTCATAACATTTATGGATAGTTAATATTCCTTCAATTTTCACTCTCCTGTCATCAATAAATTTAACAAAAATAAACAAAATTTAATGCAAGATATAGGAGCTTTTTTAAATCGTTTATGAATGTAACGCCAGATTTGCGAAATTATTTATTTAAATAATAAAAAGTTTAAAGAAATTAGCAAAGTTGAAAAAATACAGTATGGTGACATAAAAATTATAAAAATTATTCGGATAAGTGATTCTACGTATGGTATCAAATTTGTAAGGTGCATTGCTCCAAATTATTCGAACAATAAACAGTTCAAACAAATCAGCAAGAAGATTTTAAAAAGTTGAAATATTTTGTAGTAGCTTAAATTGTAAAGAATTTTTTAACCTTATTGTTAGTTTGTTTTATTGTTCAAATAATTTTAAACAATGCATTTTATAAATTTGATGCCATATTTAGAATTATTTATCCAAATAACTCTCGAAACATGTGTCATTGTATTGCATTTTTTTCAACTCCGTTGCTAATTTTATTGAAAAATTTTATTATTTAAACAAATAATTTTGCAAATCTGACTTTACATTCATAATCGGCAATCCAAAAACACTCCTTTTTCCTATGCATTTTTGTTGTAATTATTGATGATAGGCGAGTGAAAGGATATTGACTTCGTAAAATCACTTATGGGCAAAAATGAAAAGGCAGAAAGATAAAATATTTTTCATACTTTTATATTTGTGCCAAATTTGAAAGAAGTCGGAGGTGTATCACTTGGATAGGTTTACTTAGATATTCGGATACATATTCATTTTCTCTTTTTCACAATTTTTTTACGACGAGACCAATTTGTCGTGCTTCTAATATGTTTGTTTTTCTCTCACGATGAAAAAGTTGTGTTAAAAGTCATTCTTCTCTCTCTCTCTCTCTCTCTCTCTCTCTCTCTCTCTCTCTCTCTCTTTGTGCTCGGTAAATTTACATTCTTGCACCGGGGGTGCTTGACCGGGCGCGTCTCTGAGAAAAAACCATCAGTCTCAAGCATGGCGAGTTAGCGATGCGTGACCACGTGTTCCTCCCTCTTGGTGCTTCATTGTCGGCCGTTCGCTTCGTGATGTTTCGCCGGATACGACGCGCGGCTGTATGCTCCACTAACTTCAAAATCCGTCGCGATGCCTTCGTGTATCGCGGAGCGAGTGCTAGGGCGAGGGAAAACCAGTTTCATCGAACGGAGCTTGCGGTTTTTTCGTATTGCAATTAATATTCGCGAGATATAACGTAAGATAAAGGAGATGCCTCGAGATGTCTCGAGAGAACAACACAACAATTGTTTCCCTGATTTATTCTTGTACTTTCAAATTTTTTAGATATAATCTTCAGGAATAATCCAATATATGTAAATAGTTAGTTATTTTAATTTCGCATAAAAAAGTTATTAGGAAGTTACTAGGAAAAATAGCTTCGTATATTTCTATCCCAATCGATTTGCAATATTTGTATGTTTTAACGCGATATAAAATGCGAGAGATAGATCAGAACGAATACGCGAGTGAATCGTTCATGAAGCTTTATGAAATTTTAATTTCAATCAATTCACCGTGTAATCCAATTAGCTGAAATCTCGAGGGAAAATATTTCTCGCTTAAATGAATTACTGAAAAAACGATTAATCAAAACGCATGGCTCGCAGAATCCGTGATCGAGTGCCGATATATAAATGCATTGAATATAATTACACTCTATTATTAAGGATGTACGTGACATATATTGAAATATTAACAAAAGCATTAAAATTTCATAGATTCTTCTACTATTTCTTTTGAATATTTGTGCAAAAACTAAGCACAATTCTCTTAACGGTTTGGAAGTTATTTAAATTTAAAGCTACTATTGATTCTTATGGAAAATCGCCTATTGTAGAATTTATTGACAAATTTGACAAAGAAAAAATATTACCAATGAAATAAAAATTTTCACATATATTAAGGAAATTCTAATAAATATTTGTGCAAAACTTGATTCAGATCCACTAATTCGTTTAAAAGTTATTTATCAAAAATTGTAGAATAATATTATCTGTCTCTTTTTCTCTTCCTGCAAATTACTCATTTTTCATTGTTTTTTGTAGTTAATTTCAGAGGATATTCAACGATCAAAAGTTTTTGCCATAAATTAGAAAAAATATTAATTACAACTATTTTCTTTTACGAAGACGTCAAAATCCATATTATTTTGTGATACTTAAATTTTTTTCATTACCCAAATTTATTTCTTTAATTTTTCAAACAGTATAAACATGTTTTCTTTTTAATTTTGACAATTTTTTGCTACTATTGTACATCCAAAACATCCTTAAACGAAACGAGTCGTGTATTGATTATATGATGTGACATCGAGCAAGATCGACGTGGAATCGATCTTGTAACAGCGACGCGCTACACATTGCGTTCGTAAAATAAAACCACGTGGCGGGCGCGCGCGCGGGAGTGGGCTGCGAGTGTTGTCAATTGAATTCTCAACAACGGGATGCAACAACGCGAATGTCAACCGATGACGGAACGACGCTCGGATATCGATTCATTCGTTCACGGCCGGCCTCCATTGTTTGTCGTTGCATTCCCATCCGCGTGGTTTGTGCCGCCAGTCGCGACGAATTTGCATTGATGAGCAATTATGCACAGCATTTTATGGATATGGTTACGCGGAAACGTCGCGGTGCAAATTAATCTGCGAACGCATTTTGAAATTGTAAATCGTTACGCGAGCACAAAAAATTGAACGCAGTTATCGATTGCAGTGGATTACATAATAATAATGAGTGGTATATTTCAAGGATAACAAAACTCTAGCAAGTTTGTATATTAATTTTTAGTTTTATCTCCAGATATATTGGATGTATTATTTTCATTCAGAAGGATCTTTAAACTTGTAAGGCAAATTTAATCCATGCGACATTATTTAAATAAATTTAATAAATTAAATAATTAAATAATTAAATAATTAAATAATTAAATAATTAAATAATTAAATAATTAAATAATTAAATAATTAAATAATTAAATAATTAAATAATTAAATAAATAATTAAATTAATTAAATTAATTAAATAAATATTTAAATAAATAAATATTTAAGTAAAAATAATTGGCAGTGTAAAAGAAGAAATAATTATCTTTATACTCCTATAAGAGAGATTTGTGGAAATTATTTTTACATGCTTCTAAACTTTTATTATTTTTCTGTTTTGTAAACAATACTTTAAAAAAAATTTATTTAAAAAAATGGATAAAACTCAAGTTTTGTCGTATTTGCAAAATTTATCATTTTTCTCATATTTTTTATTGAATTCTTTTTTTAAATGTATCAAGTTTATAGGAGGAATTAAAAAACTTTAATTAACGCCAAAAGAATTCTTTTTTTTTTATGGAAGCAATAACGAATGTTTCCTATTGATCGCATTCTCTCTCAGGCGAGGAAACGGCAATCGTGCTATTTTCTGGTTCGTTTGGCAACACCAGCAGAGGAATACATTGCGCCACTCTCTAAAACGTAATGATTTATTTTTCTCCCTCTCTTTATTGGCTGAAATGTCGAAGAAGCGCACTCATCCGCCTTCCCGTATTTGCTCGACCAACGTATTTTCGTTCGATCACTAAATCCACGTTAGTCGAACCGCAATGCTCGATTGCAAGTATAAACGACCAGCTAAGTGCTCCGAAAGTTGAAGTCGAGCGTTTAAACAGGTGCTCCAAGTTTACGAAAGTCTATCGTTCCTTTTGCTTTTCTTATTCAGTGCCATCCACTTGCATATATTAAAGATACACGTCATTGTTAAATAAAATTCGTAACTTGAAAAATCAGCAACTATATATATATATATATATATATATATATATATATATATATATATATATGTATATATGTATATACATATATATAAATGTGTCTTGTTAAGTTTAGATAATGTGAATGATAACGAATAATAGTGGATGATAAAAAAACATATATTTATATTTGAGTTATAAATAAATCATAAAATATTTTCTTTCTCTCTCATTTTCGCACAATTTTCACAAATTGTGTCTCTTTAAGCTTAAATCATCCTTTACAATTATATAAGATAATAATTTCATAGCATATTTATTATAATCAATTGCATATAATCATTTAAATTGCGATCTTATGTACATCTAGCATATCTTCGCTTAATCATAATAAGATATATATTTTTTTATCCTTGCAATGGGATGACGTCATGTTATCAGATAATTACTGATATCGCAAAGACAGGCTATCACCATTGTACCTCAATTTAATCTGAATGACACATCTCGGCCGTGCCCATTTTTTTAAATCACTCTTCTGTTTAAGTATTCAGTGTTTTTATTGTCAAGTGATCCGAGAATTGGTTCGATCGTTCCGTAGAGCCATCATGTCACGATGATCCTTGCATCAGTGCGCAGATACGGACACGTATACGACTACGAGTGTCCAATTATCCAATGACGAGTCACGGCCTTGTCTTGCGTTGCCGAACAATGACGTCCCATTATGCTCCTTTAGTTTGTTTGCTGCCTGTTACGTCACGCCGTATCGAATGTTTGCATCCGTGAGAAAGTGTGTATCAGATTTTATATGCAAATCAGACGCATCTAAATTCTATATACGTACAATCTTGCTCATACGACCCTGAGATGAGGCTTGAAATTGAAACCGACATAGTTTCGATGAGACGAAAAATTTCAATTCACACGCCGAATTAAGATTTATTTATAATAGAATATTATATTTATTTATATTTATTAATAATAGAAATCTATTCGCATCGTATTATTATCTAAAGCGTCATTTCAGTTTCAATACTGAAGATAGGCTTCAAAGAGATATGTGATAAAATAATTAATAGAAAATCTTCTCAAACGCATTGCATATCATATATCACATATATATTTAGTATTCTTGAAAATAATATTAATTCATTTACACAAATATAACAGAACACAACAAAAATATTAACGGCTTTTAAAACTTAAAATTTTGAAATTACAAGAAATAAAAGAAGAATAAATTTTTCCAAACTATAATTTTATGTTTCATTTAATAATAAATATAAAGAATCTCTCTGTATTAATTTATATATCTTTAAAACATGATTTACATGAATCAAAACAGATATATATTTCATTTCTCTTTGTATAAAGAGTTAAATTATATTTATTATTTTTGTAAAAAAGTGGAATATGAAAAAAAAAAATCGACAAATCATCTACGTTCCAATACGCTATTCTTAAAAAGCAAAATTTCAATTTTACTAATTTATTAACACTAAGCACACCTTCTAACGCACTTCTCTCTCTCTCTCTCTCTCTCTCTCTCTTTCTCTGCCATCGTTCCTTTCGCTTCTCGCGCTGCTGCTAATTAGAAGTGCAACGGTGTAATACGATCTTCCATAAGACCGACGTGTTCATTGTGTCACAGGCGAGTAACGTCACTCATATTGCGCGAAAGTAAAAATTGCAAAATAGCAATGAGGACCGCAAATTACGGACACAGGGAGAGCATTGTTCGCGCGAAGCCGTCACGACGACGGTCGCCCCGTGGAAAATGTTCCCAGGGTGTTTCCGCGGAGTTGAATCGCGCGATTAATCGCAACGCGTTTCGTTATTATCGTCAGATATCCTTTGCTCCACAATGCCTGACATTCATGTTTATTGCTACATCGGTGTATCCGCCCATTAGATATTTAAAGAACAACTGGCACTTAGAATTTCTGCTGAGCAAGAGAGTGTTGAGTGTCAGCATTATATAAATCATGCTTATGTCTATTTTTATAGAGAATATTTGAATATTCAACAAAATGTTCTCACAATTTTAAGCTGTAATAACATATAATTACTGTAAACTCATATTATTATTGTATGTGTTTTGTATATTATATATATATATAAATCAAATATGTACATTATTTATTAATCTAATCAACGAGTAATATTTAGTTTATAAAATATTTTTTATAAAATATTTAGTTTATAAAGTTAATATTTTATTTATAAAATCCATGATTTATTATTCATTAAAACATTAAAAAAATCTTATTAAAAATAAAATAAATACAAATAAAATTTAAAAAAAAATAAATGTAAAATTTATTCAGGTTTTTAATTCTTTTTTCTAAATTTCATTGTATTACATAATCTTGTAAATAAAAATTTGATTTAACCATTTTTTTTAGTCAATTTTTATTTTCTAGTATAGCATCAATAGCATAAATAATTATTTTGACGACTGTGTGCCATATGATACAAAGGAAAGCAAAGTACAGCGCGCAATGTCCGTCCGGAAGTGCGGTTTCGTTTTTGCAAAGCAGTGAAAGTCGAATTAATCATAGCGACTACGATGCAATCAAGATCTATAGAGAGCACATGCTTTCATTAAAATTTAATAAATAGTTTGCAGATGTTCTGTCAGTTGCAACATTAATTTAGTCACGTCAATTAATTAAGGATGTATGTGATATATATCGAAATATTAACAAAAGCATTAAAATTTTATAGATTCTTCTACTATTTCTTTTGAATATTTGTGTAAAAACTAAGCACAATTCTCTTAACGGTTTGGAAGTTATTTAAATTTAAAGTTACTATTGATTCTTATGGAAAATCGCCTATTGTAGCACTTATTGACAAATTTGACAAAGAAAAAATATTACCAATGAAATAAAAATTTTCACATATATTAAGGAAATTCTAATAAATATTTGTGCAAAACTTGATTTAGATCCACTAATTCGTTTAAAAGTTATTTACTAAAAATTGTAGAAAAATATTATCTGTCTCTTTTTCTCTTTCTGCAAGTTACTCGTTTTTCATTATTTTTTGCAGTTGATTTCAGAGGATATTCACGATCAAAAGTTTTTGCCATGAATTAGGAAAAATATTAATTACAACTATTTTCTTTTACGAAGACGTCAAAATCCATATTATTTTGTGATACTTTAATTTTTTTCATTACCCGAATTTATTTTTTTAATTTTTCAAACAGTGTAAACGTAAGAAACATGTTTTCTTTTTAATTTTGACAATTTTTTGCTACTATTGTACATCCAAAACATCCTTAATACACGTCGTTTATCCACAAATGTAATAAAGTGTTTTTTTTTTTTTTTCATAATTGTAAATCTATTAAATTATTTGCATGTGTGTGTGTGTGTGTGTGTGTCCATTATGCGCTGTCTGTAACATGCACGCATAAATATACAAGTACACAATATATAGTCAGATACTACTATAAAAAATATAAATTAAAAGCATGTAAAAAGAACTCATAAAAATAAAAGAAACATAACAATAAAACAAACTATGTGTAGAGCATTCCTTTAGATTAAATACTAACTTAACGCGGAAAAAAAATAAAAATAAAGTTGAATAAAGTTCTGTGACATTAATTATCTATCCGTTTTTAATTACTTTTCAAGAGTTTAGCCATTGTGTAGATAAATATTATACGACGTAATATTATCGCACGGTAATGCATACGCTGCTACTGAAATAATATTATGCTCCGGCTAAAACAACAGTGCTTGAGTTGATAGCATCTATAATATTTTTCGAAAGGCACAGCTTAGTTTTCCAAAGCTTGCTTTACGAATACAACTCGAGAACGTCGCAATTCATAAAAATATTAGCACACATTCACGTTGAAATGTAAAAAATAGCATAGTAAATCCGTAATTTCGTTTGCGAAAGAGAAATTATTTTCATTTTAATATGACGTACGATTATATATATATATATATATATATATATATATATATATATATATGTGTGTGTGTCAGATATATCCATGAAAAAATTCAAATTATATCTCTCTCTCACATCTATGAATAGATGAAAATAAAAAGCGGAATTTAATTATAAAAAGATAGGTTGGATGTGCGTACAATTATTTCAAGAGCAATTACGAGTAGTATAATAGCTGCAGTAATTGCACTCACAGCGCATATTTTTTTTCATATCAGCTCGCTGCATTCGTGCGTTATTTTTTGCGGGATGTTAAATATTAGTTTTATGCTACGGTCCACTTATATATTATTTATGACTGCAAGTACGAGGATATAAAGCTTTTAAAAAACGTCAATTTTTCTACGTACAACAAAGAGAATACGTAAGCACACGATGGATATGACATTGTTATTAAATATTTAAAGATTTTATTATTTATTAAATACTTACTTTTGCAAAAATGGCGGCTTAATGTACGATAAAATAATATATAAGATCTCGTATAAGACATGGATACACTTTCCATTACACGAGACAAAATTTAAAAATATGTTTATTATAAAAATAAAAAAAGAAATTTGTCACAAAACTTGAATTTATGCTACGGCGTCATATGATCGCGTTGTACGAACTCATGGTAAAAAAATTTTCGCATAAAAGTTTAGTATGAAAAATCACGATCAATCGCGGCATTTAATAAGAAATTTGCAAAAGAAATGAAACACGTTTTTTTTTTTTTTTCATCATAAATGCGAGCTCTTCCTCATTTGACAAACAAAAGAAGCAACCTTGCGATAAGAAATTATTTCAATGACATTAATGAAATCTTTTGAACGGGACAACAGTAAGTGTAATGAAATGCGGTTCTATATTCCTGCGGCAATATATTCCGGCAAATTGCAAAATATTTTGCTGTGGCTGACCAGGCCGATCTTGTCGCGCAATTTCGTGTCTCTACGTTGCAATTAAACCTAACAATCATGATGATAATATGACAAAGGCAATAATAACGGCCGGCGACACCGATGACGTAATTAGTAATGGGATCCCGTCACCGTCAATTGAGACTTCTTTTTACAGAGAAACGTGAGACACGTAAATCAATGCTCATCGACATGATGGAAATTATCTCTTTCACCTTTTGCTAAAATGAACACTTTGACATTTCTTTGATTCAACAATATGTCGAACATTTGAAGACCGGAATATATGTATACAGTTTCTAAAATATATATATATATATATATATATATATATATATATATATATATATATGTATATGTGGTTCTTGAGAAATTTTGACAGTTCAAATTATTATAAAATGCTTTAATATTTTCTTTTCTCATTCTAATCATTATCTTAACGTTAATATAAAAATTGATGTAAAATATTTGAAATGATTTTAAACTTAATTTTTTAATGTTAATGATTCTTATGACGCTATATATTATATAATATTAATTTATAATCTGTATTGTTATGTGTAGTATTAATTAATAGCATTTGTGTTAGCACAAAAAAATAATATTTAATATCTTTCTTTCTCTCTCCTTCCCTCTCTCTCTCTCTCTCTGTCTCTTCTTTTATTAAATAGAATATTATGTTAATATATTATAAATTTCATTATATATATATATATATATATATATATATATATATATGTTGTTTGTTATTTCATTATACATATATATATTGAGCTGTATCAATAGTTGAACGCTTGTTTCGTTTCAATACTTTTGATCTAATAGACAAGCACCGTCTCATGATGGCGAGTACCAAATTGGCGCCCTAATAAGAGGATTATCTAGCGACGTTATTGTGTTAATCTGCGAGCGAGATAACCGTCCACTTCAATGTGTTTGATTTAATAGGGCTCGCGCGCGCGCGCATATATACATATTATCACGTGACAAATCACGACGGAATCTTTCGAATAGTACGGTACCAATATAGAGAATTGCCGGACGTGGTTGACGTGCGATTGAAAATAGACGCTTCCGGCTTCTCCTTAACACGTACGGCCGTAACACGTAATGTGTGCCACGGCGACTTGCCAGTCGCTTTCAAACCGAACAACAACGCAGAGATCGAACACTCTATGCCGATATAAGTCTATAAGGAATTTAAAAAAACTTTATGTAATAAAATCCCTTTATATATTGAGAACGCACAAAATTAATGATATAAGAAAATACTTTTATTATATCTTGTAATAATAATATACGCATTGTGCATTAATAAAGAATCAGATTGCCTGAATTATTTTTTACTGATCTTATTTTTAAAGAATTATATGTTAATTAATATTCAATGGCATCCGATATTTATAATGCTGTTATCATATACGACATTGATTAAAATCAATGGAGTCGTTGTAGTTTACAAAATAATCTAATCGTCAACAACATCAAAGCGGTTTATGACATTGCCTTATCTTATCGTAGCAATTCTGGCATTGTTGTTCCCCCAAATAGCGAAATCTCGTAAAGTACAGTCAGATAAGTGCAATGACTTTCTAGATGACTCAGACTTCTTAATAAATGGCAACATTGGAAACATCTTTTTTAGCGAATAATCCTGTTTGCAACTCTCTCTTTCTGTGAATTTGACATATTAATTAAAAGCAATATTCAAACAAAAATTACATATTCATATCGATTAATAATTTAATTTATTTTAACTTTATATATAATAATTTAATTTAACATTAAAAATTAAACATAAGAAATAAATAAATAAATAAATAAATAAATATATATATATATATATATATATATATATAAAACTAAAAAAAAAGATCACACAAATTAGAACATTTTCTCGAGAAAACTTAAAAATATCAATAATTCCACGGAATAAAATGTTGTTGCTACTTTCTCTTCAGTCATTTGTAATCTTAAAAGGTATATGTATCACACAGGAAATTTTTGATTCATGTCAAAGTATCTAAAAGAATTTAAATGTAATGTCAGTTTGTATAAGTTTCGAGAAAGTCGCCGGAAATGGGCGTACTACCAGGAAAGAAAGGTCTCTCGCATGACCCGTATGTACTGTATATCTGTAATTAAATCGAGAAAGGGCTGATGCATAGGAGAGAATGCGCTATAGTTTCAAGCTTTTTCGCAATGTAGTACAAAAAGGAAAATATTGTTATTGAAATTATCCATTTTTGCATAAATTTCACCATTTTTATAATAATATATAAATCATTTTTGAATTTCACTTTTTGAAATACATATCCCTCACTTATTAAAAAGCAACATTATTTAAAATAACTGTAGCAATATCTAATATATATATATATATTTTTTTAATATTGCTAATAATAATAATCTTAAATATATGAAAATATGTATAGTTACTAGAATGATATTTAAAATATATATATATATATATATATATATATATATATATATATAATATATGTATATATATAATATATATAATATTTAATATATATAATATATAATTATAATTTATATAATTATAATATATATAATTTATGTAATTATAAATTATAATATATAATATATAATATATATATATATATATATATATAATATTTTTTTTTTAATATCATTCTAGTAACTATACATATTTTCATAGATTAAGGATTATCATTATTAGCAATATTAAAAATAGAATTTTAAATATGCAATAAGTCAATAAGTAATAGAAAGAATATTGAAATTTATTTTTACAAACTTCTAAAACTAATATTCGTTGGAAATACTTACTGTCTTTTTCCTCAAAAACAAAGCACAGTTTATTCCAGCTTCAAATAAAATATATGTGCTTCGCAATTTTCGATAAAGGTTGAAACGTTTCTGACCGTTCTCGATACTCTCAAAAAGCGTTGCAACTCCCATCAAAATGCATCAATATTGCAAGCGAGGAGAGAGAGAATTTCATTTTAGGAAAATTGAGAAAACTCTCGCTTTAGTTGCGCAACTATATGAAATATTTTTAATTAACTGGCATCAAAACGAAGAAAATGCATAAAAAGCAAGAATCTCTAATGGCGAGAAATAATTCTGATGACATTCAAAGCTCGTCGCTTTACTATTATACAAAAAGTTTTCCATTAAATTAAAATTAACATCTTCAAACGAAGAAATCCGAGAAACAACTCGCGTAACTTTGCTTCAAGCTGCTTTATGAATCTAGTTATGTATATGAGAATATTTAATTAATGCAAGCAAAACAGTATTACGTTATAATATAAACGCGCTAGGTAAGTATCATAAAGGAGAAAGAGCTTTTATATCATATACTTTTATTTTATTAATAAATTTCCGATATATTTATTATCGGCAATTTTGTAGAAAATCAATGATGAAGTATAGGATAAAAAGACGCAATAGAGAAGTCAATATTTATATATTTATAAATGTGTATAAATTATTATATAAGATTTTCTTATAGTGCATATATTTGTATGTAATTTAAGTTAATAATGATAACAGAAACAAGATAGCTTATAAACCATTCCATTTGTTTCGACGAAAGAAAAGTTAAAATATACGCGACGTAAAAGAAAAGAATTGCATATAAGAAACAAAATGTGCAATCGCTTCTCATGCAATCTTCCGTGAAAACTGCATTCTATGAAAAATTCCTCTTTCGAACATACATCAAGCAAAAATATTACGAAAATACGAGCTTACGGTAATGTAAAATCTAAAGAGCTTACTTCCTTTGTATAAAATACATTTTGCGTATAAGAAATCCTCAATGCCTTGAACTTTTAACTCCTTGCATCTTTGCTAAATTTTTTACTTTCAACAAAAAAAAAATATATATATTTATAGATTCGGTGAAAAAGATTTTAATAAGGATATTATTTTTTTATTAATGATTATACATATATTTAAAGTAGCTACGTAAAAAGATATAATATAGTTTTAGATTTTCAAGATTTTTTTAACATAATATATTAACATAATATAAATATAACATAATATATTTAACATAATATGCATATGTACATTTATAAAAAGGACATAATATATGCAGTATTATAGAATCCAAAAAAGATATTAAAAAAACATCTAAAAAATACTAAAAAAACACTGCATTCTGAACAAACTATAAAGTTAAAAGTTAAAAGAATAACATATTGTTAACGGCATAATATCCCGTATAACTTTACTAACGCTTTAATTTACCTCCTACATTTTTTCCAATATCTCAATTATATAGCTTTCCCAGGAAATATTTTGCGCGCAGTAAAAATATTAGCTATATACAAGAGTGCTTTAATTATCTTTGTTTTTCTTTGAAGGAAAAATCTATTACGTCTCTTCTTATGTATGTAAAATGATTACACATTAAACACATTAAACAAAGTTAAAATTAATTATTTTTACAAAAATATATTTTGCAAAAGTTCATATACTGCATAAATATTCAAATTTAACCTTTCATTTTTTGTGCAATAAAATTATTTATATATCAATTATAAATAACTAATTAAGATATTGAATTAATTTGGAGGCAGGCAAATAAAATTGCAATTATTTAACCTTTGTTAGTTTCTAAATTTCAACTTATTCCGCCTAATCCTGTTAGTGGCATGGAACGAGAAACAAATTAATTATACATAATTTGCAATCGTACTTAATAAAGATATTTTTATATTTAAATTCAATTTTTTATTCTTTTTACTTTAATTAGACTGACGTTTTTTTTGCATTAAATATTGTCTAAAGATATTAATTCTGCATTTAAATTTCAGTTCAATATCTCGCAATATCTCTGTATGTTTTGGATGAACAAGAAAGCGAGCAAAGATTCCCATGGCATATCTCGCAAAATTTCTTTTCATTTTTTGTGCAATAAAATTATTTATATATCGATTATAAATAACTAATTAAGATATTGAATTAATTTGGAGGCAGGCAAATAAAATTGCAATTATTTAACTTTTGTTAGTTTCTAAATTTCAACTTATTCCGCCTAATCCTGTTAGTGGCATGGAACGAGAAACAAATTAATTATACATAATTTGCAATCGTACTTAATAAAGATATTTTTATATTTAAATTCAATTTTTTATTCTTTTTACTTTGATTAGACTAACGGTTTTTTTTGCATTGAATATTGTTTAAAGATATTAATTCTGCATTTAAATTTCAGTTCAATATCTCGCAATATCTCTGTATGTTGTGGATGAACAAGAAAGCGAGCAAAGATTCCCACGGCATATCTCGCAAAATTTCCTTCGACCGCGCGATAAAAAAAAAAAAACCTTTAGATGAAAACAATTTGAATTGCGCCGATCAGGTGCAGGTGCTCTCATGGAGCACGATGGCGAATAGGTGCGCCTTGTTCGCACAGGTATGTTAAATTGAAATAAAGCATACGGAGAGACTGCGCATAGACTCGCGACTGCCTCTCCTCGCCAATCTCTTGACCTGACATTTAATGCCATTACACAAGTCGCGACTACTCGTTACTCTTTGTCCGTGCAGCGCAGATGTTATTTGCCAGGATGACGATGGTGCAAACGGAGAGAAACACACAAGGTTTGATATAAATCGTTATGAGAGAGGGCACGACAATGATCCCGCGCCAGCTTATTCCAACGTGAAAGGTTACGGCCCTCTCGCTATGTAAAGGCGATATATTTAATCATATTGATTCATCGTTTCGATTAACATGGCATGAGAGAGAGAGAGAAAAAGAGAGAGGGGATAGCAAAGAACCTTCATGCAGTATGCAAATAAATGTACGCACATTGATAACGAATGCATTTGAAATGAATAGACTTTTGCAAATGCATTTTCTATAAAATAGAAACTTCTTGCAATTCTCAATTTCAATTGATTTAAGATAAATAAAAAAGGAAATAAATTATTTTGCGAAATTTTCATGGAAAATTTTGCATGTAAATTACATGGAAAAATCAAGTTTTAAAAAGGCTGCAAAACTGTTTTAAACGTTTACAAAGAAAAAATGATTGGAATAAATTGAATAAATAAGAAAACAAAAAAAAAACAAGCAAGTTATAATTATAAACTCATTGAGAAGAGCATGCATAGAAAAAGTTTCTTTAGAAAAAAATATATAACATTATGTAAATAAAGAGGCGCAGTACATAAAGCTGCAAGTATTTATACACTGTAAGAAATGCATTGTTCTTTTTATCTCTCCTACAATCGCAGTTTGCAGAACTTTTTGCGGATCCCAAGGATCTCCTTACACCCATCTATGTTCTCGCAGGAATAACTTAATGGTACATGACGCATTTTGTCGCGAAAAGAGCGACAAAATTACATTTAACGCTAATGTCCCGCTGTAAACTATCATTCTCCGCAGCGCGTTAAAATGCAAATTTCGTTTCGCCGAAGTCCGCTATCTTTTTTACTACGAACGACGTTCATTAAGCATGTCAAATGACGCGTAACCAATCTGCCACTAAACTGTATATTTACTCGATTCTGTGTGTTTGCGCGACGATTGAAATTAACGTGGGCTCCATTTAAACTTTTATCTAAACTCATTACGCGATCCGCCGTCGAAATATCGTTTCCTTCCCCTGCATTATTCATGCTTGCGGACAATCATCGTCTACTGCACTGAACTTGTTTGAATTGATCGATTCTGGACCACCGATTTGCCGTCTCCGTCTCTTTCTTCTTTTCCACATTAAAATTCGATCTATGTTACAGATAAGCAATGAATATTGAGTCAGCGTGGCATTACCCAAGCAATCTCGAGTCTATAACATCAGTTCAACAGGCAGAATTTGTTCCGTCGATATTTCACGATCAGTTATGCGTATGTCTATATCCGTCTCTCTCTCTCTCTCTCTCTTCGCTGTTTCGATAAAATTATTTATAAGTTCACTCGCCCACGTAAAACGTTTAATGTATTATAGATTAGCGCTGCGATCAATTTTCTGACCAATGCGTTTTATTCAAATTGCAATAACTTATATTAGATGATTGATAAGAGATATTAAATAATGCGTAAAAATTGTAGTAATATTAAAATATATGTTTTCGTAAAACACGTTAATATTGCAAGATCAAATCGATTGTCACACCTGTATATATTATTCGATGAATTATTACAACGTTCCGACACGATGACACGAATATTTTATTGACTATCAGACGACCGGCAATATTATTGTATACGACTCTGCTGGAGGTAAGATAATTGTCAATGCCAAAGAATTATTGTGCGTTATATTTTCCAAGGCTTCAGCCAAACGAGAGCAAGCGCAAAATTATTTATCGAAATATATTCCTTCGATCTCACCCTCGTTAATAATTCATATCCGCTCTTGGTCAGCAGCCAGAAAGCAGAATGTTTCTTTGGAATGTTTTGCACAGTTACACGTGACACCTACATTCTATAAAATGTGTGTGCTTTAAAATATATATAAAACGCTGAAATCGATGGATGCCTTAAATATGGCTCTCTTTCAAGAGCACTAAACTTCTCCTCTAATCTAACCTAATCTAACCTAACCTAACCTAATCATGTAAAATAAATTTTACTATACAAAATAAATATTCAAAATTTTTGAGTTTAAATAACAAGTATACAATTCAAAGTTTTGCAAAATTTCTCAATTTTAAGTGACGAAGATAATTGAATCATGTGATTTTAAAACAATACATATCCATTTAACTAAATTTCCATTGAAAGAAAAAACAATTTTTAAAGAAAAGTATACTAACCTCATGCAGAAAATATAAAGTATTAACGTTTTGCAGAAAAATTATAGTATTTATTTTGAACATTATTTTTTAAATATATTTCAAAATGTAAAATCATAATTATGTACAAAAGAAGAACACATTTTATTAGAAAAGATCGTGTATTGTTTTTTAAAAATACATGGAATGTGTATTTGTAAACAATATAGATTGTTTATTTTCAGTTTATTTATTACATAAAATATTTATGCGTAAAAAACAAAACTTTTATTATTAAAATATTCACATAAGTGGTCCCTATAAGCTATAGTTCTTCGATTGAGTTATCTGCGTTTGTTGAAGGTTTTAAAAAATTTCTTTGTAAAAGAGTTTAATTTTTTCATCATTATAAGTCTAATTTCTTAATATCATCTATTTTTTTAACATTTATTGGCCTCTTTCTTTGGGATGTGAGATTTTTAAAACACATAATATTTTAAAACTATTATTTTTAGTATTAAAAGTACAGAGATCTGTGTTTTTACGACAAATGTAACTAAGCTCAAAAAACAAAATATGTTATAAAACCTGTGTTATTATTTCAAATGTAAATGTTATTTCAAAAAAAAGTTGCATGGGTTGTTTTAAAATTACACTCAATTATACTTTAAAACCGTATGTATTCTATGTTTGCAAATATTATATCTTGTCATCATAAACATACACACACACACACGCGCGCGCACACACACACACACACACACACACATAACAAATAAAATATATATTATGAGAGTGATTTTTATAACTAATAATTTTTATATTTATTTGATATATAACAAGTAAAGAAATTGTGCAAATTAGAAACTTACACATTGCTTCCTCATAATTTTATTTCCTCCCTTTTATATCAGCAAAAATGTTTCATATAAAAATATTTAGCCCGATATCTCAAAATTTGCGGAAGTTAATAATTAAAAGTTATTAATTAGAGCAATCACATTTTTTTTAAATTCAAAATTTCATAAAAAATAAACCCTTTAACTAATTCTCATCAAATTTAATATCATCCTTTAATGATATTCTTTATGTAAAAATACTTAGACCAATATCTCAAAATTGCGGAAGTTAGAACAACATCCTTTTTTTGAAAAATTCAAAATTTCGTAAAAAATAAACTCCTTCACCTTCCTAGCCAAATTCAATACCAACCAATCTTTCATAATACTCTATTCATATATAAAAATTTAGCCCGATATCTCAAAATTTGCGAAAGTTAGAGTCAACCACGTCCTTTTTGTGCACGCATACACACACACACACACACACACATACATACGGACATTTTGTAAAAATATGATTTTTCCATGTTTTAGAACATTCTGAATACATTGGCATTTCAAAATTTGAAGAAAAAAAAAAAAAAAAAAGTTTCATGAAAACAAAGCTTCCTCTATGGAGGAAGCAAAAAGATATCATTTAATATCATTTTTAATCTCCTTGGAAATATGAAGTTTGAACCGATTTGCTTGCTCGGATTATCAGCATTATATGGAAAATAGGAAACGGTCGAAGACGTAGCTGCTCTATATAACAGCGAAAGTTGCTTCAATTTGCAAGGTTTCCCGGACGTGATGATCGAGTCGGCGCGCTGTAACCACAATGGGCTGTATTTCCATGTCCCTTAGATAGCGTAAATACAACCATACGTACGTATATGTCGTCAACGACCTCACCAACTTTGATTGGTTCGAAATTGGTTTCGAGCTCAATCAGACATATAACGCATACTGTGTATGCCTGTGTACGTACGTATCGTCGCAATAAGCGTTAATTCCGATGTCCCCCTCCCGCCGCCCCCTCCCTCCCACCCTCCTCGTCGCCTCTTCAACGAGACAGCCCCCGCTTGCATGATTGTAAAATGAAATGACTCATTGTGCCCGGCATTACAAACAATGACATCGAGAAAGCGCACGCTGAAATAACACAGGCGTAAAAATAATATCACTCGCGCACTCGAGGCGAATGAAAACACGTAACAAATTTCTTCGCAAAATGTTTTAGATAACGATTCATATGATTGACAATATATTCCCAATTATCACGCGCACGTATATATATATATATATATATATATATATATATATATATATATATTTTATATTTTTTATATTTATATATTATATTTATTTATATATATTTATTTATTATTATATATATTTATTTATTATTATTATTATTTATTATATTTATTTATTATATATATTTATTTATATTTTATATTTTATATATTTTATATTTTATATATTTTATATTTTTATATATTTTTATATTTATATATATATATATATATATATATATATATATATATATATATATATATATATATATATATATATATATATATATATATTCGATAAATTATTTTATTAAAGATAAATTTTGATAATACGTAGAGATCGGAGACGCAACGATGATCGAAAGATACAACTTAATGGCGTTTTAATATCCGGCTTAAGAAAAAAAAAAAAGGAAAAAAAGCTGAATACGTTAAGAGCAAAACAAAGAAATATTCATAAAGTCAAGGATTCATGCATTAAATCATTGCTATCGACGATCATTATTATCTTCCATGAACATTGCCTTCCTCATAACTTTCATTTGCATAAATTGCAAACAAACTCCCACAGTCCGTAGATTATTGCATTTTCACGTGATGCACGCCAAGCCTCGAGAGATTCGATTTTACAAGAGGACGCGAATTAAAAATCATAGCACAGCGCTCGCATTGCGTGTGCTTGCGTAGAGTGTCACGCGTGACGTGGAAGTATGCGTACGCCAAGGCACGCACGAGAAAATAGGCTGACAATGAGATGATCGTGAGGTGTGAAAGAGAGAGAGAAACAGAAAGAGAGAGAGAGAGAGGGAGAGAAGAAAATATCTTTAGATAAGTTGCCTGGATTTATATCAAAGATTCTTTTAGGCGAGACCTTAAAAATAGGTCAATACCGATAAACAGTGAAGTGTTTTACTCCGTAAAACAATTAAATTAGAAATCCCACTAAAGTGTTTTGCAGACTATCGATTTTTGAAATAAAAAATAGATGCAAACTCAAAACCGAGAAAATTTCGAAGAGTGTTGAAAAATTATATGAAATTAATAATAAATATTACATATATATTTATTATAAATAGGCGAGCATTAAGAAAACGTTCATTTTAGCACATGTTTTATTTTCCATTTTCAGTTATTAATGTATTGGAAAAAAAAATTAAAAAAAAAAAATAATTTTTGCGATAATAATTTATATAAAAAGTCGACTTTGATCTTCTAATGGAAAATAAAATAGCAAAAGTAATAAATGGCGAGAGAAAAATACTATAAGATACTTAGAAATAAATCCGCAATATACCGGATAGCAGTTATATTTCTAAGGAAAAGAGATCACGGCGAGCGTGTTCTGCGCCGTGAAATAAACGTCGCATACCTGTGCCTTCGTTTCTTAACAAACGGAGAAGGAACAGTTTCGTGAAAGACGGCGGCGGCGTACATTCCACGCATTGCACCGTACTGACGAGTCATCTGCTGTATGGCTACATGGCCACGAGGTGGCTTTCGTTCTTACAATTATTGCGAGCGACGTACAAGACGTCGCTTATGAAATAAGCCTGTGATTGCAAATGAATCCGGCCGAATTTTAATTAATTTCTGCAAAAAGGCTTAATCTATTCCTCATCTTTTTTGGGGAAAAGGATATTTTAAAGGTCTCATGGATAATGGAAAAATTTAAAAAAAAGATGATTTATTTCAAAATTTTTTTTGAATTTAAGATTATATATACTCTGATGAATATTTTAAAACTGAGATTTAGTTATGCAAAGTTAACGAGGCTTAAGTAAGCTACAAAAAAAAATTGAGATTTTTATATAAGTTTAAAAATTTTTTGCGCTTCAATATACATATCCACTTTTTACGGAGAATCGTTTAGTGCTTTTTAGTATTAATTAATATTAATATCAGAAATCAAAAAGTAGCGAAATAAGAATCTAATAAATTTAACAAAGGTCATCTATATCTATCAGGAAACTTTGGCTGAGTATCGTAGCATAAAACAGTCTACAATTCCAATGTTCGAGTTTCTCGACAACAGCGGTTTCGATTTTCTATGCGATCTTGAACATTTTCAATAAATTCACGTCGCGGTAATATCAACACGACCGTGTATCGCTTCGCAAAAACAGCACCGTGCTTGACTTGATATAAAAATGAACAAAAAAGCAGGCAGAAATTCAACTGCGTAATATCCTCTCCAACCAAAAAAAATATATATATATATATATATATATATATATATATATATATACAGCGATGCCCCAACAAACCAAGAGAGAGATATTTATCAACGAGAGATTAAAACGGGACTCTCGCGTGTGTTGGCACATACACGCACTCACACGCACGCATTCGGATACCGTAAGATTTCGGTCATTTCGACTCGAGTACATATTCCGATGTGCAAAATAATTCGATAAAAAGTAAGCCGCGCAAAAAAAAAGGTCGTTTCTCGCATTGACGTAATATGCAAATCGATCAATCCAGGTGAGAACGTGGATTTTCCTACGACGCTCATTGTAAAGTTAAAGCAGAAGTTAGAAACATAAACTATACGTTCACGCGTCGATGTATTATGATTGATATGTGATCAACAATCTTGGAATGTTGATGTTGAAATGCATATAATTATCTTAGTTCATACTTTCGATAATTTTTTATCACTTTTTTGACATGTATTTAATGAATGTATTTAACCGTGACATTTATATATATATATATATATATATATATATATATATATGTACATATATAAATATATAATAAATATACAGAAAATAATTGTTTAAAAAAAAAAGTATGCAATTATTTGCAATATATTTTTTTATAACAATTATTTATTTTTTTCTTTACACCATTTGATTCATCTTATTATTCTGTACATAAAAGTATTACGATACAATTATCGAACACTAAATAATTTTCGAGGTATTTTATATTTTATACTAAAATATGTCAGATTAAGATACAAAATAACTCAAAAAATTCTTAATGAAAAAATATTTTATTATAGTGTTTTAAAAAGCTCTCGAGATAAGCTATAAGAATATGCAATAAAAAATGGGGGTTTGCATTTAAAAAACGAAAGTTAACCTTCAAATGACCTTGAAAATGACCTTTAATGTCAAATCCGAGGTCACTATTAGATAGTTTCCTTTTGTTCCCTACAATTTTTATCCGAGTCGTTTTCCTTCAAACGTTGATCCTGAAAAGTTATGAGAGTGGA
This sequence comes from Cataglyphis hispanica, assembly GCF_021464435.1. Taxonomy (NCBI): domain Eukaryota; kingdom Metazoa; phylum Arthropoda; class Insecta; order Hymenoptera; family Formicidae; genus Cataglyphis; species Cataglyphis hispanica. The sequence continues at coordinate 8,694,045 of NC_065954.1, read as the reverse complement.
ACTTTTAAAATGAGACACCCTATATATATATATAAAATCATATTTAAAAAATAATAAGCAATATTTTGAAATTGGAATTACAAACTAAAAATATATAAGAATAATATTTTAAATTTATCTTCTCAAATTAAAGTTCTTTATTAAAAAAAGAATTGCAACTTAATGTTACTTGAAAAATAAGATTTCATATTTTTATTTCTATTTAGCTCATAAATATAAAACTTATTTATAAAGTAAAATAATGAGAAATGGAATACCTTAAGTATATCAAATCGCTTTAACTCGAAATATAGTTGTCTCTCGGCATTCATTACTCATTGTCAGACAAAACTACCTTTTACTTTAAAAATTCAAATGAAAACAGCGTGAAAAAACGGGACAACCTGTATACATTGTGTTAATCTGAAAATTCAGTTACAGAGATTATTCGAGAATAAAATGAAAGACGGGATAAAAATCTGCCGCGCCGGAAGTGCTTACGTTAGCATGCAGCATGAGTGCATTTCCTCCGTTAACGCAATTTTGCATGCTCGCGCTGCTTCGGATCTACAGTTCCATTCAAACACCGTCGTGACTCAGAATAAAAAGTCAACTCGTTATTCGTTATCTCGTGTATTATTTTTCCGTCGGCTCATTGTTATCGCAAGAACGCCAGATTGCAAGTGTCTCCTTTTTTGCTCGTATCGATCGAGAGCTCGTATGGCGAGTGCTATCTGGACACATTGTACCGTTTAACGGTCTACCTACGGTCTATTCCCGCGTTGCTGATTTAAAATGAATAATCAGCAGCAATAACAGACGAAGCGTTTAAAAAAGTAAAGAGCAAAGGAAACCTGACGGCCACTATCGTGCAATCTTCGAGCAGAAGCGTATATCATAAATCATGACTCAAGCTTCCTCTGCAACTGCCTGCGTCATTCTTGCAGGTTCATCTGACACACCGAATATATTTTAAGACTTTTATATTCGTACTATAATTTACGCGATGAAAACTCACTATTGGAAAAAGAATGGGATAAAATGTCTAGGAGAAATTTGAACCAATATAAAATACGACTATAATCCTGTATCCTTTTTTAAGTTTCGTCTTTTTTACACGGTAAACACGATTAATATTAATTAATATTAATTTATTAATATTAATTAATAAAAATTGATAAGTTTTGGATATATAGTCTTATCGTAATTTATCTTGATCATACTGTCGCCACTCTGATTTCGATTAGATATGGTATAAAATTTTTTAAGTACTAGACAGTCACATCTTTTACGTTTAATAAATAAAAAAAAATGAAATAATTTATATTTATGTTAAAAATAATTAGGGAAAATTTTTGAGCAAAATGTAATATTGAATTAGTTTTAAATACAAATTTGTTGTGGTTCTACTTGTTATATTTATATATTGTAGCTTTTTTAAGTTAATTATGTATGCTAAATTACATCAGCAAAAGCATACACACATACATATACAGAGAACATTTTCTAAAAACAGAAACTTCTTCAAAAAATAGGCTACGAAATTTTTTCTAGATATACCATTTTGCGATTTTTCTTTGATTATCAAACTCGCTTGACACAGATCTCATTTCAAGGATGTAATATCAGCAGTATTATTAAATAACAAAGTGAAATTACACCGTAAATTCCGCAGCTCTGGAATTTGTTATTCGATTAGTCGTTTGACAAAGCTTTGATCGTATCAAGCAACAAGAATACTCGCGGCAAAAATAATTTGTTCGCGAGAGTAAGAATTGCGAATTGTTTTTCTCTTTCTCTCGCAGTCAGCGTTTAGACGTTCCGTCCCGAGATAAATAAGAAGAGAACGCGGGCGCAGATGAGTCAGACGTTTCTCCATAAACTTTCTAATATCGTTTAAAAACTCGCAAAAGATTCCGCGCTTCCTTTTACCTACTTTACCTTCTGAACGATAATAGTCGATCGAATAAGCGATTGTATTTGGCGAATCGGAAGAGTGGCAAATAAATGGGGAAACGCCGCTTTACATTTTAACGATGCTCGTAGGTTAATCGCACGTTAAATGTTTTTCCACCGGTTAATCGTTTGTGCGAAAAGCACGAGTGATGAATAAGCGGGGAAAAGTTACAGGCGTAATTGCTTGATGGGAACCATGTGGTCACGTGCGCCACTTTATTTATGAGATGCGGAAGAATGAATTCGCGCGTGTATCATTAGTATGAAATATTCGAATAATTATAGCGTACAATTAAAGCTGAGAGCAAAACGGTTTCAACGCATTATTGTGAATAAATTATAATATGTACAGATATTAATTATCAACAGATATCATTCTATTTGACTTTAAATTCAAAGTTACGTATTTTCCGATATCTATATAAGACAAATGTTACGCTGTAACTTAATAATTTATATCATCTAGGTCAGCCGTTAATATGTAGATACTAATAAATGAAAATCACTACTAAACACATTTAATTATATATTAATATAATATTGTATTACAAGTCTATTGATTTATACAGAATAAATAATTTATATTTAGTTTAATCAGTAACATTAAATTTAAATTGTCAGATTAATTTATGCAAATTTTGAGTGAGCGCAAAATCGAATTTATTTAATGATTTATATATTATCGTTATTAAAAAATGTTATCTTCAAAATGACATTATGTAATTTACAAGTGAAGTTACAAGAAATAGTGATGTGGTATGCGACAGGAATTTCTTTAGCTGATTCAACTGTTATCGGATCAAGGATTATTACATAATGTAACATGCAATTCTAAGTTTTCGTCGAGCTTTTAAGGATTCTTAAATATGCGATCTCTTTTAAATAAAAAGCATACTTTAATTAGATTAATAAAGTAACGTTAAATATTAAAATCGTAGGATAAACTTTTCACACAAATAAAAACAACATCAGTTATTATTCTGATTTCTTCATTATATGTGCTTACTTTCCATTACATAATACAGTACAGTATTGTAATCATATCAACGGAAATTACGGAATAAGTGAATTTATTTCATCGGAGATGAATAAGTAAATCTGACAAAATTGAATTATCTCAATTCTCATGAAAATAGTTTCCTTTCTATCGATAAAGCCAGCTTTATTGAAACGCTCTGCGATTTCAATAGGAAATTCTTATCTGCGAACTACTGTGCATTAAATCTCCATTTATTTCTTCGACAAATCAAATCCCGAACTAATGAAGGAAAATCAAATCAATTTTATTTCGCACTTTCAAGAGCGAACAGTCAACAGCACACATTAGAGTTTGCAGAATCAACGCGCACAAATTCGCCATCATAATATCTCATACATTTCAATGAGCAATATTTTGGGAATAAATTTATTCTCGTGGCAAAAAGGAACGGAAATTAGTTACACTCGAAAACTGTAAACTCAATTATTACCGACAAACTCGACTCTCTCTCTCTCTCTCTCTCTCTCTCTCTCTCTCTCTCTCTCTCTCTCTCTCTCTCTCTCTCTCTCTCTCTCTCTTTGAAAAATTTTATTGTTGTGGATTTTTTAATTGGCCAATTAACAAAGGATATGTTACAATATCTTGATTGCGTATCAAATATTGTAAAACCCTTGTTCTTTTGCCATTGTATGTTCCACAATAACTAGTCTTTAATCTATACAAATAATGATTAATATATAATTTTATAATTGTTTAAAATTATAAATTCTTATATGAATATTCTTATATGAATTGTTATATGAATATTAATCATAAAAAAAATTAATCTTTATATTAAAAGAGATCTATTATAAAATATAAAATAATATTATATTTAAAATAATATTATATTTAAAAATAAAAATGATAACACTTCATCATACACATAAAAAGCATTGATTTGGCAAAAATTTCTATCGATGAAAATCAAAATCAGATTTACAATTTGCATTTAAATTTCATTTTTACAATGAATGGAATCTCCATCTACAAATTTTTAAAATTTATAGATTGAAAAAAATCGTATCATTTCTCCTTTTCTTCAACCAATCACAAAATATAATAGATAAATATAATAAATCTGAAGATATGTAATCAAAAAAATCATTAAAACATAATTAAATCAGATTTAACACTTTTGTAATGTCAATGTGTTGATATTCAATCTGATACTAATTGAATCACATGCATTATGCAATTTTCAGCCACTCGGGGCATTTTTTACGTCATGATATAATTATACGTGAACAATGTGATCATGGATCATGTATCAATGATCTCTGATGCGGAATACTCCCACGTCGTGGCAATTCACAAATTTCGTTTTACATATATTTATAATAATGCTCTCTCTATTAACTAACCAACCAAATTTTATTACAGCACAAAAAAAAACGATTTAAACTGACACGGACAAGCAAACAAAAAAAAAAAAACTAATTGATAGAAAATGTATTAAGCGATATCAAATGTCATTTTACTCTCCAAAAAGTTGCTGTCTTCCTCAGCAAATAATTGCATGAATAATAATAAATTATTTTTCCTAATATTTCTACTTAACTAATTCGCGAATATTTATTTCTCTTTGCATAAATAAGAGATTACGAATGATTTTTCCTGCATCGTATATCATTGATGATATAGTTGCCATTGCTAAGGAGGTCAACATTTGAGAAATATTTCACATCCATGTATTTCAAGAGAATTTTCTTTTATGAATATATATATATATATATATATATATATATATATATATATATATACACTGTTTAGTTTACGGTTGATCGCCTCAAGCAACTCCACTTTATTTTTAAAGTAACATCAGCGGAACCGGCGTGTGTTCATTCTTATGTGAAAATAAAATCGAGGGCAATGAATCTGTACTTAGCCACTCGACAATAGCTTCAATTGACACGGACAAACCAGTACTCGAGTAAAAATAAAAATTACGTCGCGATAGTACACGGCAAAAATAGATCAATCGAAATTAACTACATATTATATAATTCTATAATCCGTTATATTCTGTATTCCATTATGCAGTCATAATCATCTTCAAGAAAAAATGCAAAATAATCTACACAGAGTGAAGTTAAGAGAGTCAAGCTTCATCTCATCTAACTTCGGGTAATGAGATATTAATTTCAAAAATGTTCAATATAGATGTATATTTTTTAGGAAAAAGGTTTTATTAAATAAGAAGAGAGGAAAATAAGTTTGGCATCTTCCTTTTTCACAATTGATAGCCTTTCTTTGTACCTTTTTTGCATGCAGATACGTAAAAGAAAGAAAGAGGGAAAGAGGAAAAGAGAAAGAGAAAGAAGAAAAAAGAGAAAGAAGGAAAGAGAGAGAAAAGAAAACAACGTTCGTTACATTTTGATATATTCTCTACCATTGTATTTTTAATATGTATATGTTATATATATATATACAATTTATTGCAGAATTAATTAATTAAATTCAATAACATTGTGTTAATACATTTTAATAAATTTCAATGATTCTATTTGATCGTTTTTTTTGTATCTTTCTTTGTTTACGGATAAAAAGTGTTTGCTCTAAAAAACGTTGATTCTTTTGTGATTTATATGTAATTATAATAGAATATTTATTATTATTATTAAAAATTTGTAATATTATAAGTTCAGATAACAAAAAATAAATTAGATTTATTCGATCATAATAAAACTAATATTTACTTTGCATTTTTAATTTAATTTTGAATTTAATTCAAAAGAAAAAAATTAAAAAAATTAGATGAAAAAGAGATTTTTCCAAAAAGCAAAATTGATGATTATTTTCTACAGCTCGATCAATGACGATTGATCAGTTATTTACAGAATGTCAATATGTGATGTATGAAAACGATTTGCACATTGTGACTGATCACAAAAAATATAAACAAAATTTGCAATTAAACGCACGTAAAAGGCATACTTTATGATATCATTCGATGTAAATTCGACGTAACTAATCTTTCCATGAATTATTCCGAAAGATGTATTTTACTTACTACGAGCAGATCTGAACGTCGTTCTGTTATCGAAGACGGCAGCAACGACTCCGCATTATCGTCTTCACGTACTTCTACTTCTACGTTCCTTCTCTATCGCACTCTTCCACGATGAGATGTCTGAAGTTAGCGGCCAGTTAGCGATCACTCGCGCCTTCTATAACCTTCGTCCTTTTCTCGCGCACCGATTTTCTATTCCCTTTCTTTATCCTTGTTGTGCACGATCGCGCGATTTGCACTACACCCGCGGGGCACAACACACGGTACCCATGACGACGTTCTCTCTTAGCACTTACGATTATGCGTACAGTAATTATTAGCTCATCCGACACCACGACTTTCGAAGTGAGTTTGCTTCTATTATTGACGGACCAAATGCGCGTGATATGAAAAATGCGGACGAGGAAGCACGCGAAGTAATTTTGCTGCGACTTGGCGCCAATTATGCGCCAACGACGAAAACCAACCCTCACTCAATGACGGTCGGCGCGCTACTGACGCTCCGCGAAGCTAAAGCCGATGTAGCGACGGCGCACACTTTAAGCCTCCAAGACAATGACGCGCATGCGCCGCATATATGCACCGCGCGCATACGCCGTCGCAGTAAAAGGCGAAAACGCGCGATCCGCGTTCCTGCGGTCTACGAGTGGAAGATTTAGTCAGAAAATAATGCCGCTGTTTGTCAATCATCGATAAGTGATATTTACTTCTTTCATCGCGCAAATTGTGTGCGAATAAGAGGAATAATATTAAGATAAACTCGTGGAGATTGCGAATGATACACGATCGAAAATGTCTAATAAAATGTGACATTTAAGACATATGTTTTTGAAATACGTCTTCTTATTTATATGGCTGACAACATTCGTAAGAGTAATGAGACAACCGAATGATTAATATGCACATAAAAAATTAACATATATATGTATATTTAAAATTCTTCAATTAAATTTACATGTATATACATACGTATAAGTAATGTAGTTTATAAAATTCTTAAATAAAAGTAACTTTTTGTTTGAGAACTTTAAATTTAGAGCTTACAAAACTTTTATTTTGAATTTTGCAATAACTTTAAAGAAAATTACAAATTTTATTATAACTCGAATTTTATTAAAACTTATAATCGCTACTCGCTAGATTATTGATTACGTATTCGCGCATACAAATTTATGCCGTGAATGGAATTCTAATAGTAAAAGGCGGAAATTCAAGACGGGATTATAATGTCACGAATATTGCACACAATGCAATATCTATTGTTCTTCAGATTTTCCTGAATAACTGTCTTTTAATGTACCAACGCTATAGATTATGTTTAAACACAGAGAAAAAAAAAAAGAAACAATCAAGAAAGATATTCTCATATATCAGTAAAATTTTGAAATAGTTTATTAAAATTTAATGCAGTATCAATTTTTATTATTATTAAAATGTGTGTTTGATTAGTGAGCTATATTTAAATAACATAAATTGACTAAGGAAAAGAAAAACAAGGAAACAAATTGTTTTTCTAGCACAAACGTATATGTCGAAAACAATAATATAGCACGTGGTATTTGTGTTATTTTAGAATTAAAATACTGTCATAAAATATGATGGATGCGCCAAGCATTTATATGTTTTTTAATTTGCACAAAAATCAATATTTTTCTTTTATTACTCGAAAACACAAATTGATATAAGAAACAAAACCGTCATTTATCATCTTTGAATATTTCGACGTTTGTTGAAAAGGCATGGTGAAACTTAGTCTCATATATTACCCAGTATTTTTCCGCAGGCGCAGATGGTAATTATTTGCGAGTGTATACACACACATACATATGTATGTGGATATACCGGGAAAAAAATATAAAAGTTATCGGTGTGATGTATATACTGTTATGCATGTCCTTTCATTACGTGCTTTGCCTTTGAAAATTGTACGTGCAGCACCGGAAACTAAGCAACTAAGTAACAGCAGTAATCGTTCTTATTGCTGTTTTTGAGTTAGATAATTGCTGAACAAGAGTCACCAGTCAATTGTTATATTAGTTTTGATTGTTGACTTATTTTAATAAGAAATAATTTTTATAATAGAAATGTGTGCGTATCTTATATTAAACGTGAATAAATTTCAAAATTTTTAAATTAAATTTCTGATAATTAACAGTAAAATGTGTAAATGATATTTTACAAATTTAACAAATGTATTATATAAAACTCGACCAATAATGTAATTTAAAGAATCAATAAATTAAATATTGAACAATTCATCTAAATCTAAATCAGAACTTATAAGTTGAAAAATTTTTTTTTTAATTTTTACATTTTTGTTCAACTTATGCTTTCAATTTTCTGCAAAATTCTATCGTTTTACGTGAAGGCGATATCGCATGGTCTTGAAGACCATTGTGATTGTTATTTTTTGCGTAAATCACTTTGCTCTGACGTCTACATGACGGCACAGAAAAATGCACTTTTTTTCGCGCGTCTGTTACGTACATATGGCTTTATCGCACGTGCGCGCGATAAAACGCAAAAATTCACTGTGTATTCGTTGGAGCGCATGACTTCCTGGTTACGAGTTGTGTGCAAGAAAATCATATTTCCTTGCGATAGTCCACTGACAGATGCTCATTTATTTAGAACTTTTTTATAAAACTTTTTTTATTATCTGACGCCAATGCTGGTATTATACATGTTATTATATATGTCGAGAAACTTTTTATATACTTATATATATATATATATATATATATATATATATATATATATATATCAAATATTTACAATTGAGAAGCGTAGCGCCGACGTGGCGAAAAAATTTACGAGCGACCTTAATTCTCCAGATATGATCACGATTACACTATTAAAACTTTCCTTTTAAGATTATTGCACAGCAACAAAAAGTTTAATGGCTCTCTTCTGAGTCAGAATTGATTACGAAGTTTTACGGAGAAAATTCTCGCTATATTTATTACGCAACATATTTCAAAAATTAAATCAAATATTTTAATCGCGTTAATCAAGTTCCGAAAAATTAGAAACCGATAATAAAATTTAAGAAATTTACGTAAGTCAAACTTTAGTTATTTTATTTCTCATTGTTATCTATATATATATATACAATATTTAACAAATGTTATGAGCAATTTAAAATTGCTAACTTTCTATGAATAAAACTGACAACTATAACGCAATCGATTTCTCACAATCAATTTCTGTATCAGTGAGCATGAAAAATGTAACTTGACCGATTACAATCTCAATATGCGCGAGTCGCATTTTTATATATAGTTTAGAAAATTTGCTGTAATCATAATTGTTGTAAGATGATGATAAAAAATGAGAGTTTTGCAATATTCTCCTTTTTAACAGACTCGAAAAAACAAGCCGTTGCTCAAAGTTATGTTTGCCAATTTATACGTTAAAAGAGCAAAAACATTAACCGGCCGACAGAAGAATAATTTCTTGACTTAAAATAGGCGGATATGCGCGGTTTGAGTCCTTGCGCGGATAATTCGACCCATAGATCATGTTAAGTTAAGTGAATCGTGAAGCGAGGGTGTTTGATGAGCATCGACGAGCGAATTGTCAGTTCATTACGCAATCTCGTTACTTGATTTATGTAGATAAAATCGATAACTCATATGAGTCATGCTTACATTCCGCAGGTGTGCATTTAAGAGATTCCACAAATCAATCACAAGAAGAAAAAATGACATGTGTCTGTTCATATTGCGTAATATAAATTTATCTTTTGCGTGCCAATTTTTTTTTTTTAATTTTTTATTAAATATTAATTTACATCATTCAAATCAACTTTAACTACTTTTTTAAATATGCATTAGTAATTTTGGGTGCTACAAATGGACATACGTGTTTTTTACAGGTCAACCTTGTATACTACAATTCCGCTGTTGCGTATCGAACCGGCATTAAATTATTTTTTATTTTGCAATTAATATGATATACGGGGCGTGCAAAATGTCAGGGATATATATATATATATATATATATATATATATATAAAGGCTGTATATAAGAAAGACAAGAAAAAAAGTTTTCAATAGTAAAAATTTGCATATATAAAAATTTTTTGATGGTTACTTTTATATCTCATTATTTTTATATCTTATTACAAAAAAAGTACTATATATTATATTTAAAATTTCTGTACAAAATAATTAGCTAAAAACTCTAAAAGCTCTCATTTAATTTGAAATGTTGGCGCAGAGTTTAAAAGTCTGAACAGTTCGCGATCAGTCCCTTTGCCTTTCAAGCAAAAAAAAAAAAAATTGTTAATAAATTTTATTTTACATTTATCACAAAAGATGAGAATGGAATTAATTAAATAACTATTACATTAGATTCCTTTTTTCTAATCACTAGAAAATACTAACAATAAAAAATGCAATAATAATTTTCGTATTTGATATAAAACACTGATTTTTCTTGTAGAATTTTAGTGTCTTGTTGTTTCTTAATATTTTGTTGTTTATTTACCTTGAGTTTTTTTTTTTATTGTAATCTATATACGCTTAACATGCATGTGCGGCGATTTCTGCAGATCCCTGCTTTTTAATTATTAGCGGATTTAAAATTTTTAGAAGCTTTTATTTTTATTTTTACAAGCTTCAATAAGGTATGAAACTTGTAAATCCAATTTCCCGGATTACAACTCGAGTTAAGAATTTCCGCTGTTGAAAAACTGGATTGGTCGAGTTTGATTTAACTCTAGCAAAGCGCATTTCAGACAAAACGTATTTTGTTCTATTCTCGAGGGATCTTTAAAGTTAATATCGCGTGCACGCGAGGGCCACAGGTGATGCATCGATGCAAGCCTGCATGCTAAACGCTGCAGAATTATTAACTACCTAACTAGACTTTACAATTCAAATATTAATTAATTATTATTCGCGCTTCAAGATACACATAATTAATTGTGTTGATAAAAGAACAAGAGGCGAACCAAAAAAAAGTAAAAATTTGTTACATATAAATCCAATAGATTTATACTAATTTGAAACATGAAATATATAATTATTTAATTATTAATTATTGCGTTCTTATCTCGGTAACATTTTTTTATTAATATAAACAAACGTGTTGGAAAGATACGTTAATTATACGAGTGATGCATGCCGATTGATGTTATGAATAAAATAGATCACACGCCCCTCGTTGAATTATCGGTGACACCGACAGATGAAACTTTCCTCGATATGTCGTGGCTTGACGTATTCGTGTTCGATGTCACATCGGCATAGAAAATAGTAATTTGGCAATAGTAATTTATACGTGCATTCTGTAACCGGAAGAGGAAAATAAATAAATATTAAATGATATTAAATTAAACATATTTTTAAAATAGCATGTATACAATATAAATACGTTCTATAAAATGTGATATGTTTACAAAACGGAAAATTATTAGCTACGTTTTTTCATTAAAATTGAAACACTACTTACCCAATTTTATACTAGAAAGTAAGCGAAAGTTGTGTCGAAACAGGATTTACTCTAAATCAAAAGTGTTACAGCTTTTTATGTTAATTGAATGCATTTATATGTATTTATCATGCATGTAATTATGCATTTAAAACTATATCGTGCGCATGCATCACATTCTCTGCTCACAAAAATCACGTTCTATTTAATCGCTGGCACTAACGAGATCAAGGTTTTAAACAAATCGCAAGGCTTAGCCGGTTCTGACATTAAAGAGAGGTCCAAATGAGAGGATTTCCTTGACATACGAGTAAGTCACCAGTACTGATCGCTATTGTTCAAAATCCTTGTGCTAAATCTATTATTCTTATGCATTAATTATTTTAAATAAAATTAATGAAATTGAGTTAAAATAAGCCTTAACTTTGATTCAAAAAATTATTTCTGCTCTGCCTAGTATAATGAAAATTTGATTATTGTATTGATTGTAAACCACTTTTGATTTGATTAAAGATTAATTAATTAAATCTAAATTTCTTTCTTTTTCCTTTCTCTTATAAATTTAATTCTTTATGAGAAATTAATTTTACGATATATATTTATTATCACGATTTATTTTGCATCACTATTATTATCTTATAAAAATACTGGCTCACTTTAATAATTTTAAGATTTGAATTTTTTTAATTATTTTTTAATCCGAATATTTTTATTATTCCGGAAACTCCTTATTAAAAATAAATAGAAATACAAAGACGTGCATCGCGCTTTTATTTTCCCGTTTTTGATGCTAAATAGCGTTCAAGATCGAGTCAAAGCCACTAATTTCGCAAGCAACTGGCACGAATCAAGATGCAATATAGGGTTACGGAATTACAGGCAAGGTTGTCGCCCGGTTCGTCCTTAATAAGGTTAATAGAGGACGCCGAGGCGACTGAGCATTTTCCTTGACACGGGCGGTTCGCATTTTAATCGAGTTACAGTTTTTAACGACAGCGCGCAAATCTATTTACACTTCCGACATATAGCTTCGGATATTTTGATAGAAAAAAAAAAAACAAAATGTCTATCTGATCTTTAAGTGCATTTCGACGGTACGGCGAGTGTTGCGAGTAATTACTTCGAGAATTCACTCAACTCGCTATTCCCATTTATCAATGTAATGATATCTAAACGTATCGAGAACAGATAACGCAGATTTTTTGTGTTTGTAGTATATATACAAAATATACATATATACATGATATGCCTCCATCCTCTTCAAAGTAGTATTTTTGTAACTTTATATAGTGATCCCATATGATGATTAAAAAAATATATTTATAAAGTATCTTATAAAGATATCTGATTGGATTTTTGGAATGCAATGGAAAAAGAGAGAAAAAAACATACACATAAGAATTATTATAAAAGTATATTAAATATTATATTATTATTAATTTCACTTGAAAAGAAAGATAAATATTTCTTGCCACACAATTGGATTTACGTCAGTATCGCATGATTTCAACTGTTGTTAATATCTATCCGATAAACGGTATGACATGGACATGTGTAGAGAAATTCGATACTTCCAATGCAGACACACGTGATGTTTATTTTCGCTAAACTTGTAATTTATCCTGGGGGCGTATTGTTCTCCTCGAAATGTCAAGCGTACCCATCATACCGTTTAAAAATACGCCGGCTAACATGCACGTCACGAATGTCATTCAAATTGTGGTGAATTGACAACGTTGTTATCAAATAAATATAAATAAATTAGTTACGCGAAATAATGAAAAATTGATGCGCTGAAATTAATGAATAATGAAAATTTAATTATTACTATTATTATTAGCATTTGGCAATAATTAAATTCCTTTTAAAAAAGAGTTAGATATATAAAACGATTTAATAATACCATAAAAGAGTGGAATAATTTTAGGACACGCGCCAACAGAGAGTCAAAATTCGCAAATAATAGAAAAAAAAACGCGTTTTGATTTTCTCCTTTTACAAATGCATGAGCAATTTTCGTCAATATACAGAGTGTCCTAGACCTAACCTAACCCGTACATCCCTTTTCTTTCAAAAACTAAGCATTTTAGAGAAAAATGTTTTGAACAAAAATTGTATAGTTTTGAGGGGAACATAAGATGGTGTCATTGGTTTAACCTTGGATGGCATCGTTAAGGTCAAGTCAAGGACACCTTTAATTTCTTAAATGGAATCCTCTATTTTTTATTGCATATTCTTATAGCTTATGTCGAGAGCTTTCCAAAACACTATAACAAAGTATTTTTTCATTAAGAATTTTTTGACTTATTTTGTATCTTAATCTGACATATTTTAGTATAAAATATAAAATATCTCGAAAATTATTTAGTGTTCAATAATTGTATCGTAATACTTTTATGTACAAAATAATAAGATGAATCAAATGGCGTACAGAAAATAATTGTTTTAAAAAAAAAGTATGCAATTATTTGCAATATATTTTTTTATAACAATTATTTATTTTTTCTTTACACCATTTGATGGACACCCGGTATACCACTGTACGAATGTACAATCGGTAACCAAATGTACACTCGGAATGAAATACAAACAAATATACTTCACTCGCAGTGCGTAAACTTGTTACAGATATTTTTTCGAATTTTTCGAAAGCGCGATCTTTTTTTACACAACCGAATATTTGTCCACGAGCGTTGATGCATTTTTTCTAATTAATTTTTGAAAGAGACGCTTAATTTTGATTTTGCATGAATATGAGATATGACATTCTAATTTCGCAATTAATTATTTTTATTTATTATCTTTAGTTCATATAATTGCCAATATATAAGATAAATGTTAATGAAATATGAGCAACTATATTCTTAGTTTTTAGTTTAATTGAGAGTTTGTTGAGTGCAACAATACTATAATTAACAGCTTGTAACTAATTTCTCTTTTAATTATGTTGTCATTTTTATTACAATATAATATTATATTTATTACAATATATTCGTTATTTTATCCCGCAATAAAATTTTATTCCTCTATAGAAAATGCAAGACGATTTTTTAAGTCTGGAAAAATATCGGAGAACAAATGCGGACAAGGGAAAGTGAAATGCATTGTAGTGCGGAATGGTGATTCATGCGCGATTTCCGCACTGGCGACTTTAAAGACTAGAAGAATTGCGTCATTTAAGCATTCAAAAGCAAGCGGAACAAAATATCAAAAAAGCGCATAAAAGTTTCAGCGCAAATATAAAACAACTATTTTTCCATTTTATTCCTTTCATTGAGAAATTTTAATTACATTTAAATTTATTAATATCATTTTTAATATCACGTAAATCGAAAAAGAAACAGTTTAACAAATTATTTCTCCAATTATGTAAAACTTGTTAACAGAAAATATTAATTAAAATTCCAGAAAATAAAACATGTCAATTAATTATTATGAAAGGCCGACTTTTTTAATTAATTATAATTGCACGAAATTGTAAAGTTAAATTGATTTTTGAGAATTTTTAAAGAAAATATCGTCGTGATGTTTAATAATATATTATGTCAAATATTGTTCTTTAAACTATCTGTAATATCTGCCATCAAAATGGCAAGTAAAATGCTTATAACATTGAACAGTCTACTATAGTTTTCTCGGCGGAAATCGATTGAGGTTGTTCACCTTTCCTACTTATACTAGCGTGCACATATCTAGTGTTCGTTGGAAATACACCCGACTAAATATTTTACTCTTATATCGATATTGTCGACTATACAAATGTGTCATGCGGATCGATTCACACTAGACACATGTGCAAAATTTATTCGTTGAGAGAGAAATAATATATCAAATCAAAATAATTTAAATTTTAAACATAGTTTAAATATAGTAATTTAAATTTAAAAATATACATAACATTTTAATAAAAAATAAATAACATTGTATAAATTAATATGTTTATATTTCGATATTGTGTTTTGTAAAATCACTGTTATTTAATTTTGTACATTTTTTATTTGCTTTCTGCTGACTAATATGTTAGCAAGTTGGAGAATTAAAATAAAAATTAAATTAAATTTTAATTATGCTGCATTTAATCTAAAAAAACATAATTATAATATATAATATTGTAGAGAAAAAGAGATTACTTTCTTTTATAATCAATTAAAGCGTATTAATACTTCAGGATGTCTAGGAAATTATTATTTATTCTTGGAGAATAATATAAATAATAATAATAATATATTCTTTGATTATATCTTGTATAAAGAAATTTTAATAAATTAATCATAATTGTATTATATATAATTGACATAAAATTAAATCTTTTTAAAACATATCGCGTAAATATCTTAAAGTTACTTAATATAAAAATTATATTTTTATAGTAAATTAAACAATTTTATAATAAATTTAATTTATTTTAATTCGTAAAACATAATAGAAATAATTTTTGCTTAACAATCGTTATTTACCAAAATAAACGTAATCGGTATATATATATATATATATATTTATGCTTATATAAGTTAGTCTTATTCTGAGTATTGAGCTATTAATAATAATTAATAATAATTAAAAATAGCCAAAAATATGCACAATTGACGTTGATATTTTTCCCTTAATAAAAATATTCAATAGTAATAATAATTAATAATAATTAAAAATAGCCAAAAATATGTATATGCACAATTGACGTTGATATTTTTCCCTTAATAATAAAAATGAATTCTACAAAATACCGTAACAATAAAAATGCGTAATAAATATCCGTATTATACTGGAAATTAATCGATCTATCGTAAATACGATCGCATGACTAAAAAAAAACACGACTCAATATGCAATAATATAACAAGCAAGATTTAATCTGCTTGAAACACGCTGCGTACAATTAGACTTACTTCCTTCACGTCTGTAAATCTTCCGTATAAATTCCGAATATTTGCTTTGACAACTCTGGAACGAATCGCAGCTTCCTATCGTAGGATTACTTCTCGCACACCGGTAACGCTAATACGAATCCTAATGCACTATTTATTGAGCACTTCAGACGATAAATATTGCAATGGGTTTATCTAACGTCGTTTCTTGACATCCACGTACGCGAATGTATTACTTCCCACGAAGTGAATTTTACGTTCTGTAGTACGGTCTGTAGGTTGACAGCGGAATATTGTTCTTCGACAGATGATGAACGTCACCTTGATCGTATTCCACGTCATTGTAAATTCCGCTTTGATTCTGAAATATATAAATTAACTCATCGATATATGTAACTAATAGTCAATTAACTTCTATACTTATAGTAATAAAAAACGGATTGAATTAATATCGAGATTAAATTGTTCAGATTATATTGGAAGCAAAAGATCGAAGAAAAGATAAGAATAAAATGTTCTCGCGCAAAAAGATGACGATTTAAAAGGAATTGATGAAAATTCGTTTTGCGAAGTTCTTGGAGTTCGGGGATTGGCTTTATAATTATTGAATTTCTTTCTCTCAATTTTTCTCTCTTTACTCCTTACCTTATTAGATTCTGCTTAATATAAACGGATCAAAAATAAATTTTTCATTCGACATTTATATATATATATATATTTCTTTTCCTTACACACGTACCGCTCAAAAAGCAATATTAAATTTTACAGAGAATAAGTTTTTAAATAATCCCTGCTTCCTCCAAGATCAAATATTAAATTTCACAGAGATGAATTCTCTCTCCTCAATCCATTTTAATTCGTTTATTTTCTATCATACAAATACATAATATATGACAATTTAATGAATACTTACCGCTAATGAGGACCTCGACTTCGGCCTCGGTACATGAAAACCGCTACTCTGAGGAATTAGGTCGGCTCTGTCCTTATCCTGTGGCTCGGAATCCGAGCTATCTGGATCTGGTTGGGGTCTCAGTCTTTGCCGCGGTGGAGCTTGAAGTCGCGGTAATGGAACCGGTGGCAGTGTTCCGTGAATGTTCATAGGTGGATAACCGAACATTGCTGAACTCGGTCGCGTAGGGCCCATGGGTTCGGTCTTTTAACAATAAGATTTTTCATGACATTATATTTTATGATTATCGATCAAAACTAAGACGATTTAATGACAAAAAATTTCATTACGTTTCAAATTTATAAGGAAGTTTATAAAAAACTCCAAAAATTCATCATATTGTTCATATAATAACATAAATCTCTTACGCAAAAAATTTTTTATTAGCTATCGACTTGTATTTAAATATTAATTAATTAATAAAAATACATTGAATTTAATTTCTATTCGCATAAGCACTTTCCTCTTTTTAATTTCTATGTTTTATATATAATAGAAATAATAATTTTTCTTTAACTAAATTATATTCTTAATACATTTTAGTAGCAATTATTGAATGTCATTTATCGATACATACCGCGTAGAGATTCGCTGTTGCCATGTGATCACCAAAATGAGCCCACATGTAAGGCGGTAAATTCGTCGGCGGACCTTGTTTTACGGATGCTAGAGTACCTACAGAACCGACCCTCGCTAAAGTCCCTGTAAATTATTTATGTCTTTAGAGCTATGCTACAAAAAAGACCAAGATTTATATTTAACTATTAATTGTTTTTACCAGGAAGAGTACCGGGAATTCCGCCTTGAATGTAACCGTACACCGGGGAACGTGCAGACTTTTGTTCGCGAGACCACTTTCGACTGTAAAATATTCACGTAGTTTTATATGTTAATATAGATATATGTATATGTACAGGGTGTTCTAGACTACCCGTACATCTCTTTTCTTTTAAAAACTAAGCATTTTAGAGAAAAACGTTTTGAACAAAAATTATATGGTTTTGAGGGGAACATAAGATGGTGTCATTGGTTTGACCTTGGATGGCAAGGTTGTTAAGGTCAAGTCAAGGACACCTTTCCAATTTCCTAAATGGAATCCCCTATTTTTTATTGCATATTTTTATAGCTTATGTCGAGAGCTTTTCAAAACACTATAATAAAATATTTTTTCATTAAGAATTTTTTGAGTTATTTTGTATCTTAATCTGACATATTTTAGTATAATATATAAAATATCTCAAAAATTATTTAGTGTTCGAATTATAATATTTTTATGTACAGAATAATAAGATGAATCAAATGGTGTAAAGAAAAAAGAAATAATTGTTATAGAAAAATATATTGCAAATAATTGCATACTTTTTTTTAAAAACAATTATTTTCTGTAAGATACAAAATAACTCAAAAAATTCTTAATAAAAAACTACTTTATTATAGTGTTTTGGAAAGCTCTCGACATAAGCTCTAAGAATATGCAATAAAAAATAGGGAATTCCATTTAAGAAATTAAAGGTGTCCTTGACTTGACCTTAATGATGCCATTCAAGATCAAACCAATGACACCATCTTATGTTCCCCTCAAAACCATACAATTTTTGTTCAAAACGTTTTTCTTTAAAATGCTTAGTTTTTGAAAGAAAAGGGGTGTACGGGTGGTCTAGGACACCCTGTATATGTGTGTATATAATATTATAAAATATTATTTCTTTTAATAAAAAAAAATTACCTCCACATAACGAGACAGACTAGCGTCAATACGATTATTATTAATGCAGCCACAGATGCGCCTATAGCAACGCCCAAGACTTCACCATCAACCTCGCATTGCGCTCCATAATAATTACCGGTGCATCTAGGGATCGCAAAAATTTTCAATGTAAAAATTAACGAGCAAAAATTTACACTATCCCATATTTACTTACGCGCATTGCATTTGATCTCCTTGATAAGAGCAAGTGCCACGATTATTGCAATAGGTCGAAGGGCACGTCAGACATATTCTACCGGATTTTTCGAGATCGTCTTTGTGAGGATCTTTTAATCCCGGATTGCAGGAGCACGTGAAACCGCCGAATGTATTGGCACAACTGGCGGAGGAATGACAATCGTTCAATTCCGACGAAGCGCATTCGTCCAAATCTATAAATTCAGAGACATACTTTATATTACTTAATATATATTTATACTATTTTTAATATAATTAATATATTTAATATAATTTATATTATTTTTATATAAATATGTTATATTAATATATATTTAATATATATTTATATGTATATGTATGTTATATGAATTATAAATTTTTATTTTTAATTATTTTATAAATCATTTATTTATTGTGATATTATAAGCGAAGCTTTTTTAATTATTTTGCGTAATTAATTTTTTCATTTTACTTTATTTTATTATTTATTTTATTAAGCTTATTTAGTTTTTTATTTTATTTTAAATACACAATACAGTTTATTTTACAATTTATTTAACTTTACAATTATATTTTATTTTATAATTCAAATATCAACAATTATTACTATTAATAATCAATAATTACCTTGCAAATTCGATATAGATCCAGGTGGACTGTCCACATATAAGGCACTGTTTCCAATATTGTTATTCCTTCTATGAATAACACCTAGTAGATGTCTTTGGAGCTCTCCAGCTAAACTTGGCCTAATTGTTCTCGCTTCGTAAGTGAGCTTTAGAGTTGCATTCATAAAGACTCCGCCTTGTCCTTGACTCACGTCTCCTTGATAAACATTGTTTATCAATGATCCCATATACTCATCCGAGAACGGTGTCATAGACATGGCAGATTCAATCTGTGTATAACAAATGTTATAAAAATTATATAAAACTAAAACTTGCATGCAATAAATAAAAGAAATTAATTAATATGTAGATAATAAAAAAAAATTTACAATATATTAAAAGAATGTATATAAAAGTTTTAATTAACTAGAATATAATTTATTAAAAAAATTATTTATTAAAATTTTAATTTATTAAAATTTTAATTTATTAAAATTATTTATTAAAATTTTTAATTAACTAGAATATAATTTATTAAGAAAAAAGTTTAGAGAATAATTGAGACTTACGGCTCTATTGGCCTCGTAAGCGAGAGTCTGATAAGGTTCTGAATCCTTATCAGCCAGACCTCGATCCCACACAACTTTCTTGTCGTAGAATTTATCCACTCTAATTGACACAACGATGCTAACAATTCCTGAAAAAAAAAATAAATATTGGATGTAAACCGTGTCGGTCGTAATGTGATGATCTCGTGATCTTCGATCGTGAAATTCGATCAATTACTAACTTTTGCACGGTAGCGAATGCTGCAATCTCGCGTATCCTGGCTTACAATGACAAGCCGATACTCCTTGAACGGTCGCGCAAGCCTCGTGTTGATTCGCGTCGCACGTACTCGTGTCGCCCACGATACAGGTGTCTATTCTGACAGGTGGCTGCGTCGGTCTTCGATATAACGGTGGTTGCCTCCGATTCGGTCCATTTGGACGTAAAGTGGCGACAGGTACGTCCGGTTGAGGAATGGCGAGACTGGCGAAGGTTTTAATGTCACACAATTCTTTTCTTCATTTTTTTTACATAACGCGAAATTTTTTTACCACGACAGAAAAAATTAAATAGCGTCTAAATTCGTATTATTAATAAGATTAAACTGTCAAAAAAAATTGACATATTTTTTTTATTAAATAAAAACAGTAAAATTTTTTATTATTTATAAAAGAGTTCTTTATTTTTACTGAAATTTTTGTTGAAACGGAGACTCACCCAGTACCAATGATGGGTGGCGGTTGGGTTCTAGTCGGTTGCGGTTGTACATGAGTGGATCCGGATGTCCGATCCGTATTATCGAACAAATTTAAATACGTTCTTTTACCATCGATGCTGACGAAACCTTGTCCGCCCACAGCGGAAGTTAATATGACATCACCGCTACCTGAATTCACAGACACCCTGACGCTCTCTCCTGAAAATGAATGGAGCATAAAAGTCCAAAAAAAAATTATTTTTCAAAATATTTGAAATTAATACAAAAAAAAAAATTTTATATATTGAAATAATTCATTACACAAATTTCTACATGCTGTAAGCGCGATATAAAATACGCATGCAATTAAAGAGAATCATTGTAAGCAATTAAGAAAATTACCGGAGCTTCCCCCAGGCCCCTGGATTGCCGAGACAGTTACATCAAAGATGTCACCAGGAGCTGGATGTCTCAATGGTGTGATGTAAGGCCTCTGACTTGGCAATCCTTGAGCACCTGTATAATCCAGAGTGTCGTCCAGAACGATTCCAGGTCGTGGACGATAACGCTCCGTAGATCCTATATAATTTTAATTAATTATAGTAATT
This sequence comes from Cataglyphis hispanica, assembly GCF_021464435.1. Taxonomy (NCBI): domain Eukaryota; kingdom Metazoa; phylum Arthropoda; class Insecta; order Hymenoptera; family Formicidae; genus Cataglyphis; species Cataglyphis hispanica. The sequence goes on along the minus strand of NC_065954.1, from coordinate 8,672,437 downwards.
ATTACATTAGTATGGTTTAATTATTTTACAGATTATTACAGATTTTTACAGATAATTATCTATTAATATGTATATATTTTTTTTGTACATGCCTGTATTTTTCGTAGGGATCGAGGCTGTAGGACGAACGGTACTCTTTTCCATCGTGGTCGTGCTCTTTGAATAACTAGTAGGGAGACCGTCAGTCGGCGTCGAGACGCTGGACATCGGTTCTGTGTATTCCGTGACATCTGATACGCTGCTAGGTTCCAAACTCACGGCGGATTTGATATCGGTGCTCGATTCCGCAGAATCAGCGAAAGTCGGTCGAAGAACGACCTTTGTCGGTATAGATTCGATCACTTGAACCGACGAACTGGTCTCTATGTTTAAGGTACTCGTCGAGAAGGTCTTCGTGGTAGTTTTCTCGATCGGTTTTTCCACCTTGAAGGTTGCGAACGACGCTTTCTCCTCGCTCTTCGAGGATTTCGTAACTTTAACTTGGGAAGACGTCGTCGCCTTCGAGGGCTCCGGATGTCGCGTCGTGTGAGTCGGAGTGATGTAATCTGTGGCGACACCGAGAATCAACGTTTCCTCGCCATTAATTTTGTTCTCCTTCAAGGGCGTATGATACTTGTTTACGATATGATGCTTCTTTGTAGACTCTTCGATTTCAGATTTTTTCGTCGTGTTCGGGATAGCTGAATCATTGTTCGCGACGATTTCGACCCGATCTTTGTCAACGCCAAAGTTGCTCGTATGATTCTTAGCATCATCGTCTTCGATAAGCGTTCCTTGATGACTGGCGTCTTTCTTTATCGTCGAGCTTGCTTGGGATATCTCAGATTCCGGTTTTAAATCGTGCTGCGAATTCTCCGTCATCGAGAAGTTCTTATCGCGATGGAAACTAGAATCCAGCGGGGGTGGCGAGGATTTATACGACGATATCGGCCGTCTGTTGCCATCTTGGAAAAAAAATAATTTACAGTAATTTTATTAAAATGAAAATTAAATTATAAAATCTTCTACGCGCTACATCTATACTTATGTCCCGTTACGTTAAAGCATCTGTGCAAAATAAATGATTAATTAGACGCGTGATTATTCACGGAGTATACATGACGTACTATGCGAAGGATCCCAAGCCCAAGGTGGCACGACCTGTTCTGGTAATGGCACTCCGTTGATGAAGGGTCTAACGGGTCTCTCTGGTGGTAACTGATTTAATAATGGTCTGTCGGGTGCAGGAGGCTTTTCGAACGGATAAGGATGGGAGGATGATAGTGGCGGCGGCGGTGGCGGCGGTGGATTCATACCAGGAGTGTCAAAATCCGGCGGTAACGGCGGCACATCCGAAATTCTGGGCGGTCCTCTATTGTTGATCCTGTAAATGCCACGTAATTTTTTCAATTTATACTTTAATTAATTTAAATATATTATAATATATTGTAAGAATGTACAGGGTGTCCTATTTTAAAAGTTCCACCCTCATAACTTTTCAACGTTTGAAGGAAAATGACTCGGATAAAAGTTGTAGGGAACAAAAGGGGATATTTAATAGTGACCTTGGATTTGACATTAAAGGTCATTTTAAAGGTTATTTGAAGGTCAACTTCCGTTTCTTAAATGGAAACAGAAAATAATTGTTTTAAAAAAAAAAGAAAATAATTGTTTTTTAAAAAAAGTATGCAATTATTTGTAATATATTTTTTTATAAAAATTATTTATTTTTTCTTTGCACATTTGATTCATCTTATTATTCTGCACATAAAAGTATTACGATACAGTTATCAAACACTAAATAATTTTCGAGATATTTTATATTTTATACTAAAATATGTCAGATTAAGATACGAAATAAGTCAAAAAATTCTTAATGAAAAAATATTTTATTATAGTGTTTTGAAAAGCTCTCGAGATACACTACAAGAATATGCAATAAAAAATGAGGGTTTCCATTTAAGAAACAGAACCAATTGACCTTCAAATAACCTTGAAAATCACCTTTAATGTCAAATCCAAGGTCACTATTAGATAGCCCCCTTTGTTCCTTACAACTTTTATCCGAGTCGTTTTCCTTCAAACGTTGATCCTGAAAAGTTATGAGGATGGAACTTTTAAAATGGGACACCCTGTGTTATAAGAATATATTATATTATAAGAAAATATATTATAAGAAAGAATACATTCAATTGTGTGACATAATTTTCGTAGAAAATATAATATAAATTTTGCAAAAAAATTTCACCTCGTCGCTTGTATCGGCCTCAATGGCCTCACGGTGTTGGCAGCTACGTTTACGTTGCCATTGAGCAGCTTGACGATGCCGGTGATAATATCCTGTATATCGGGATTTGCTTGTCTTTGACCTGGTGCGACAGTTTGCAAAATTGGCGGCGGCGCATGCTCGCTATAGATCCTCGGGATCTCTTGCCGACCTCGCCGTTGAAGGTCCGTTAATTGTTGCGAATGCTGTGCTTGTTGCCTCGGAGCGCCAACCAGCTGATGGGGCTCCGACAGAAGATCTACTCTCAGCGGAGCCCCTTGTCCTTCCCCCGACATCGATTCGCTGGTAGTGGGCGTTATCCTATTGATGGCAATAAATTATTTCGCGAGATGTATTTCCCATCATAATTAATTTAAAATTAATATTTAAGCGACATTAAATTAATATTATTACTAATTTATATAAATATGTTATTATATTGTTAATATCATATAGTTATTATTTTATAATATTTTATAATATTTTTAAATTATTTTATTACATTAACATTTGAATTATTTTATAATATTTAATCTTGAATGTAATCATAGATTTAAAAAATTGAATTGACGATAAATTAAAATTTTAAGGATTGTGCTATTGGCGAGATCATCTAGAAAAATGCTTGCAAACATTTTTTTTTGTAGTTATATTATTTCATATAAAAAGAATGTATTTTAAAGTCAATTTTGCAACTTATCCTTTTATCAGTATCCATAAAAGCAGAATGGCTTACTTGTAATACTCTCCGGCTTTCACTTCGATGTTATTGCCGTCGATTTGAGCCACATGCTTCGACGACGTTAATTCGTCGATGGGCTCGTCGCGATCCGTATCTTTGAATACGAATCTCGATTGTTCCCCGTCGTAATCGCGAACGCTCTTCGAGCTTTCCAGCTGAAATGCTGGGACGGTCCTTTGAAACGTCAAGGACTCCGATTGACTGTCACTGGATGTTTTTTCGGGACCAGAGTAAGCGTTGGCACTCAGCACGATATTATCTCGAGAGGTACGAGAGGATGTTTTATCGTTTTGTATGGCTAGCACTCCTGTAAATAAATAAAAACCAATATAAATATTTTCCAGAATCCAGAGAATTTAAAAAGCGAAATGATTGTCATAATTTTTTATGTAAAGAGAGAGAAATGTTACATGAATTTATAAAGCATGTAATGATAGAAATTCTTTTATCAAATTGAAGGTAGAATTTTTCACTTCAAGTTTTCAGTAAAAAGCCAACTCGACTATATTACAAGCCTCACACGTGAGGGCGATAAACCCAAATAAAGTGTCTGCCGGGGCTTAACGCGAATATTAAAACGGTAAACCACTGAAGTGAAGACTATTAGAACTATGGTCGTATAAGGAATATTCTCCATGCTCGAGGGACTCGCGGCAGTACAATGCTTGCATAAAAGGTTGATGAACCCTTTTCGCGGTATCGCGCAAACGTCGCTGTTTGCAGAAGACTGATTGAGAATTATAAAGGGGTGGCGTGCGAGAAATTAAAAGGGCCGAGCAAACACGCGCTCAGCAACACAAAGGGCCGCTCGGAAATTGTTGCAGCGAGTAAAAGGGAAAAAGCGTGTTAATTGCAACGTCCACTTCCTTATTTCGACGTGTAAAAATGTGTAATTACATCGTCGTTTGGGGCGTAATTAGCCCTGCCGTGCTCGCGTGAGAAAGATCTCGGGCGCTTGATCGAGACGCACACAGATGAAATAATTTCGCGCCCAAACGGTACTTTGAAAGGGCACTTTACGGTATCGCCGATTCCCGGCCCTACTGAGGGAAAAGGTGCGCGCGTGCAAGTTTTTTTTTTTTATTTCAGAAGAAACTGTAACTTAAATTCGCACGGTGCTAAGGACACGCGAAGTAGATCTTTGTGTTGGAGTAGCAAAAAATACTATTGCAACCATTGTTATTGCAGAAATGAGACATAAATAGCTTCTCATTTCTTCGATAAATTATATTAGGATTATATATATAAAGATTTTCTGTCTTACGTAAGGATTATTATTCTCCCGTTATTTTTAAAAAATTTATGTAATTATATAATTATTATATGTAAAATTTATGTAATTATTATTTATGTATATAATTATGTAAGGATTATTATTCTTTTGTTTTTATAATATTTATATAATTTTATGTATGATATAAAATAATTAAATGTTATGTAAAGTTGGAAACAACTTCATCAAACAGAGGATAAAAAATTTAATATCTAAGATTTTGATAATTTTTGCGTAAATTTAATCTCGCCAATGAAGAATTCTTCTTATTGAATAAATATATCTCTATATATATGCAGAATTAATATTGCATAAATTAGAAAGGACAAAAATTTTTTTGTAACATCTATCTCAATATCTTAATATTATTTTAAATCAAAAAATTAACGAAAAATAACCACTGGTATATCATGCGAGATAATTATTTTTATTTTAATTTATAATTATTTTTAATTAAAATAAAAATGAGATCTTTTTTTTATACAAAATGGGAAATAAATAAAAAAAGCTACACGCGAAGAAAGCTTCATGTCTTTGAATAATATGCTGCGAGCGAGAAACTTGAAGACAAACGAGAAACCGCATCGTGACCCTGCCCTCGACTCTAGTCAGGTGATCTTGGCTGGTTTTCTCGCGAAAGGGCGGATCAGTTGGCACGGCAATTCGCTCGAGCAAAAGAAGACTTGAACTACAGTCGATCCGTCGAGACGACGAACGGTACTCGAACGGTTGACATTCTCGAGGCCGGTATCGAGCGGTTTGACCAATCGTGGACGTGACGGCTATGAAATTACGATTGCGCTCTGTTCACCTCTTCAGTCTCTCTTCTTGGCCTTCTCTTCCCGCTTCGACAACACCTTGCGCCTTTCGATCGAAGGTAAAAAGGTTCATTGACATTGAAGCTCAAGCGCGTCGAAATCAATCGCTTATTTGAATTCTTTTGCAATAGGAAAGCCGATCAAAGAATAAGCAGAAGTATTTATACAATAAGCCACTTACTCTAATCATTTATGATAGTTTTTTTTCCTGCTAATAAAAGAAACAAAATTAGTTTCATTCATAAATGAAGTAGTCGATAGAATTGTAATGGTGAAGCAGTTTTTAATGACTATTTGAAATATTTGTTAATACTGTTTTTAGAATTATGTAAACAATTTAATTTATTTTGCTTTGGTAATAATGCGAGGGATATCCAGAGATAATTTATGGCCGATTGGATGTATTGTATATTTAAAACAAATTATATGAATTTGAAATAATGCAATTCATAAAACACTGCATATACAGAGTGTCCGAAAATTTGCGCAACACCCTTTAAGGAAAGGTGAGCCGCGCGCCTGGTAGTGTGCGTGAGCGCTCAGATGTTTATGACAGCTCACCGACGTGCGTCCGGCTGAAGATCGGCGATGATAGGCCAGACTTCACCCAATAATAACTCTTTTATTAAGCGTTATAGAAAAAAATGGCACAGGACTTTTTTGTTCAAAATAACACTCTCTATGTTTCCTTAAAGAGTGTTGCGCGAATTGTCAGACACCCTGTATTGTAATACAGGGTGTCTGACAATTCGCGCAACACTCTTTAAGGAAACATAGAGACAAACTTCAATTTAACCGTAGTAAATGCGGGAGAAAATTTATGTAACAGTTAGAAAAAAAGCTGTGAATGTTCACATCTGTCATCGATGCAAAATTTCTTGAACCTAAAGACATAATATTTGGGAAAGATGTAAAAGGATAAAAAACCGTTATATATATAATAAATAATTCGATTAAATTAAATAGTCGCAGTATTTTGACTGTGCAAAGGTAGCATAATCAATTGTCTTTTAATTGGAGGCTGGAATGAAGGAATGAATGAAATTTTAACTGTCTAAGATAAAAAATTTAAATTTAAATTTTGAGTAAAAATGCTTAGATGATATTATGGGACGAGAAGACCCTATAGAATTTTATATAAATTTTTAAATTAATTATTAAAGAAGGTATAAATAAGATTTAAAATTATATTTTATTGGAAGGATAATTAAATTAATTTAACTTTAATTTTATATGAAAATTTTTTGATCTTTTAAAAATTAAACTTTTATCTTATATTCAATAATAGATAAAAGTATGTAATGATATAATATAATTGAAAATAACATATGATGTATGTATACATAAATCAAAATCCGAAAAAAAGAAGAATTTAGAAATTTATAAAGATTGTTTGTATATAATCAAATGACGTTCACATAAATACATAACAAATCTGTTACGTAAAAGGGTAAGATATCTGCGACGGATTGTTCTCGTGAGATCCTTCTCATCTGATTGATGATAACGCATTTTATATAACACGTTCTTATCTGTTCACATTGTACGATTGCAAATGAAACAACTGGCTATCTGGCACTTCGCTCATTTTCTTCTAGGAAAATTGCAAATTGTTTTTCCGCTTTATACAACGAAGCTTTTTATGCATGTTATATTGTTATATAAAAGAAAGGATATTATTTCTGACTAAACAAAAATTAATCAAAATACAATATAATTAGAAACGAGAAGCTTTGAAAGAACCGTAACCGAAAAGTACGGTAAATTAAACGGTTCCGGTTTTCTTGTTTGGCCAAGGAATCGAAACCGAAACTAGAACAAGCTATTAACAGGCTGTCTTATTGGACTCTAATCGTAAGCGAACTGAGATTTTCTTTCAATCCAGAAAAGAAATCTACCGAAAGTTTCCAGTACAATCTACGCGAAAGTTATAATGCAGTTTATTTATTTGGATATAAACTTTTAGTTTCGCATACGCTTTTTCCAGAGACACTATTTGACATACGCTACCAGAATAACGAGAGAAGGTACTGATCATCGGATCGAACTTTTCGTAAAGGCGTCGGACAATGGCAAGGATGCAACGAGGCGCGAAGCAATTTAAGTGAAACTAACAGAAGACAACGCGCTGCAGCTTCTAGATCACGACGTCTCGATAATGGTCGGCCTGAATATCGTCTATAAATACGGCCAAGACAATTAATCGCATCTATCGCGTCAGCGTGAATATCGCCACATCCGGTAGGATGTTCACCGATCGTGAAGATGACTCCGGTCCTTGTCGTGTAGAAAGTATGCACTCATCAGAGAACTATTTTTTCACGACGTTTTCCCTCTTGTAACGGCTTTCACCGTCGACGACAATAGCATCGTATGAATCGACGCTACCAAATCAAGATTAGCTATTTGTATATTACAGTATTTCTCGAGCGTATCCTTCGCCATTCAATTATTTTAATAAGAGAAATTATAAGACAGCTTGGCTATATAAAGACGCGCTACTAAAAAGATTCAATTTTCAGGTCGTTTACGATGAGATTACAGGAATTGCAATCGTTAATTTAGAACGAAAACAAAAGTTGATGAAAATAATTAATAGAACATTCAAATTACTCGGGAAATACTGAGGAAAAGCAAAGAATTTTAAACATTATTATTATTCCATTAAATCATTAATAAGATAAATTATAAATCACGTAGTTTGATTTTTAAAAAAAACGCATTAAAAAAATTGCATATATTAAGTGAAATCATTACGAAATGGAAATTAATGAAGTATAGAAATAATCAATGATCATTATCCGGATGAAGGGAAATAATAAATCCGCTGGAAAATAATAAAAAAACCACGTCTCATCCTGAGATCTTCTCTGGAGCAAGAACTTTAATACTTTTACGATCGCATGTGTTCTAGATTACAGTTGGGCGGACGGAGCCTCTCGCTGATTTCGCTTCGTTGCCGCGTCAACTATTAATTATTCATTAGAGAAGGTGCCGATCGTTCAGGTAAAAAGCACATTTGTGCCTTCGCAAATCGCCTCGCTTCCGAGCGCATTATCTATCTCTAATCGCTCATTAAACGACACGCCGCGATTTTGTACGCGATGCCCCTTTAATACACGATTAGAATTGCGTTCACAGCGCAGTTTCTCGATGCAATTTTTCCCGCCGACGCCGTTTCAATGCGCACAATGCACTCTGCTATTGTAATTAAATCGCAACAACGCAGGCTAATGCGAAAGAATGATGAAACGAATGGCAGTACCGTGATATATGATGCACCTTGATTGAGATGCGCTAAATTAACTCTTATTAGAGCAGTCTGTCTTCCGAACATAAGTGGGCACCTCGTTACTCTTTTTAAAGGAGACTTGCATAAAATTATCATGCGTATATAAATAACTTTATTTTCAGTATAGTTCAAAACTCCGTAAAATTTTTATTTAAGAATGATAATTTTTCTTACAATATCATGAGTTGTTTTTGAATCGTTGATAAAGTTTCTGATATAATTCATAGTTGACACAATTTGATTTAATATTGCGTGGTTAAATAATTTACACGACTATTTTTACTCTGTGCATTATTACAGTTTTAAATATTTTTATTTCAGGGAAAAGAATTGCGAAAATAGATGCGACAATTAAATTTCTTATTATTTTCCACGTTCCCAGAAATTCGCGAGCAAAGTTAATGGCGTGCTCTCTAGCCTTCAGCACACAGTAATAAAAGTTATCAGGTTTTACGGGATACTCTCGGGAGATAGCGACAGCTACACAATTTACCTACATTCTCACGGTGCCCTCTCGATGGCATTCAGCTCGTAACGTATATGTATGCGTTACGAGCTGCATAGGTTGCACAGCTAAAACCGCAAGCGCCTAACTAATGCTCGCAATAGTAGGACATTCCGTGTGTAACAGGATAATACACCGTAATTGCGAGCGAACTATATATACGAGCTGACAATTGATAATGCACGGCGCGGGGGAGCGTAATTTTAATTTCTGATTAAAATACAATACCTCGAACGCGCGTGCGCCTTTTTGCATAGAGAAATTCTTAATTGTCCTGCACAGTTATTTTCCCGAAAGTATGTTAAACCATGAAAATGTCGGGTACGAACATCTACAAAATGAAAACATATTGTTTCGAAGTTTCTAATTATTATAGGTAACAATATTAGATAATAAAACAAACTTGTAGCTTTTTTTTATATTATTAGTAACAATATAAAATGCAATTTTTTTTAAAGTAAAAAGAGAGGGAAGACATGTTTTTTAACATTTTTAAAAATTGTATTTTTTTACTAGATTTCTTCAGTTACAATTTAGCTTTAATTAATTTTACCACAAATATTTTTATGTAAAATATTGGAAAACGTGGTATTAAAAATTAATTTTAAAGAATATAAAAATAAATTAAGTTTTATAATTTTTATAATTTTTATAAATTAATTAATACATTAATATATTAATAAAAATATATTAATTTTAAACAATATAAAAAAATCTCTAAGAATATCTTAGAAAGAAATATAATCGATGGTATTAAAAATTAATGTTAAAGAATATAAAAATAAATTAATTTTTATAATTTTTATAAATTAATTAATATAAAAATATATTAATTTTAAAGAATATAAAAAATCCCCAAGAAGAAAAAAATATAATCAAAGATGATCGAGGAAACACTGATAAAGATGGCTATTTAAAATTGCGACCGATTGTCCCAGCCAATATTTGACGCGTGATATTTTTTCAATTTAAGCAAAAAAAAAAAAGACGGAGTTTGCGGATATTATGACCTCTTTAATGCAAGCTAGGATAGACGCGAATCGGAATGTAGGTAATCGCATAGCATCGGCTGCGCCGTCATAATGAACGGAATGCAGTCTCGCCGAACTCTCGCGATGAGGAGGCGGGAATATTATTCTGCATCTTAGATCTGCGTCTTTGCCAGGCAGATAAAACATCGCTCGCGGTCGTACTCGAAATAATTAGCGTACGAGAGAGTACCCATGCGATGCACGGTGCAACGATGTTTGATGTCGGTACTTTTACTTTGCTAATCAATTTCTTCTAAGACGTTTCTTGCTGAATCGATTTGAAAATATAAACAGTCGAGAAGAGTGCAATTTCTAATATAAGATCATCAATCTATTTGATATAAGGTAAGAGAGTAGATGTACTTGGCACGAAATTATGTTTCCATTTATCATTTAGATAGAAAGTGTAGAGAGACGACCATTTTTGACATATATTTTTTGTTGTCAAAAGGTTTAAAAAATTTGTTGGATGCAATAAAAGAGTTGTTTGAAAATATTTCGCAAATTACTCAGAAGTTTTATACGTGAACATTAAATTTCTCAACAACTAAGATTCGTAGTTGAAACTAAAATTCCATGTAATATACTTGAGTGTCAGCGGTTTGTTAACAACAGTTACAAGAAAGCGGATGTTGTTAATAATGTAGAAGTCGACGGCGAGATACAAGCAAGGACCGTAAAAATAAGATTCTTATATGGTCGCTCGCAAAAAAAATCACAGATTACCGGAGTTAGCGCGACGAATGGCCGTTCGGTAAAGGACTGAACGTTAGAGAGCAAGGTGGTCGTTTGCAGTGGCACATATTTTCCACGAGACACGAGAACGTGAAGCTCTCCCAGCAAGGTGGAACGTGTTTCGGAACCGGCCGTCTGGTATCGTATTCGCGAGAGAGGCGAACGTAAAAATATTACCGGTCTCTCAAGTCGATTATCCCGGTATCGATGATATTGACTGTAGACCGGCGATTACACGCATCACGGGTGACCTCGAGAAGCGTGACCGATTAAGCATGAGAGTCTGTCTTGTTCCATCTAATTCAGAGGCTCGATCCAATTTACACAGCCTCGACAAATTTCCCACAAAATGCGAGCACCAAAATAATCCTTGCGTTAAATCTCGAGTAATCGTCTTATTGTTCGCGTTACATGAAGTTGACAAATTTTAGCGTTATTCTCTTTACCCCTATTAATTTTCAATTTTTTTAATAAATATATATATATATATACATATATAAATTATTATATATTTTATTATAAATTATATAAATATTATTATAATAT